>NW_022990295.1:8147384-8722384 GCF_902827175.1 Gymnodraco acuticeps | reverse complement strand
CCGTCCCTCATGCGATCACCCCCAGACCCACTAGCTGTACAGACAGTGATTTGGATCCCCTCTCCTTCTCCCTGACTTTCTCCTTCCTTCCTGTCTGTCTCTAGCCGTCTTTATATACGTATATCTCTCTCTCTCTACTCTGCTCCCCCTTGTCTAGTTAGAGGGCAGATATACCTTTCGTGCCAGACAGGAGAAACCTATACTTTATCACTGCCACATATGGGGAAAGGTATTTTCTCCCAAAGGGAAAACTGGCATGCAATTATAATGTTCTAGCTGCCCCAAAACATCCTTCGGAAAATATATAGCATCCTGTTTTTGACTTACATGAGTTTATGATCTCTTACATGGCACCAACAGTGTTGCACGTCTACAGTGGGTGTTTTCCTTTATGTCTTCTTCGGGGTGATTTACTGAACCTGCCCGGGAAAAGCACTAAGGCTATTTAAATTGACCTCCAGGTTTTTTGTTTTTTTTCTTCCACCAGCTGGGGAAAGTGTTAAACAAAAAGCAGGGCTTCGCAATGAAAACAAGGATTGAAAACAGCGAATAAATCAGTATTAAACAATGTTGCCTTTGCTTTCATGTGTGTTTTTATCAATCTAAATATGCTCACAGAGATAGTGCAAACACACCTGTTATTAGTTGAAGTAAAGTGTGGACAAATAAATGGAACGAGTAAATGCACAAGATGTCAGCGCTCTGAGATGTCTGGAAGCAGTTTCTGAACCCTCCACACTGCTGCACTGTGCCCATCACACTAGCCGTCTCTTCACCATCAGAGTGGTAAAGTGGGACAGATGTTGGGGGTTAGAGAGGCCCCAGTGGGATATTGAGAATGATGGTTTGGCAGGGAGAATGAGACAATAAAGGGAGGAGACCAGGGTTCTCCTTTCACTACACCTGACCTAATCCTGCCCTGGGACCTGTTCATCTGCAGTAAAAGAAAGGTGCCCTTTGTCAACGAAATTACATTTACATTCGCAGCAAGGCTTCCCAATACCAACTGTGAGAATGAAAAGCCACAAATGCTTGTGAAACCACCAAGGAGTGTAGGTTTCAACATTAAAGAGGCGCCCGCATAGGATAACATCCCAGAGAAATATTTGGAGTGGAGAGCTTCAAAGTGAAAAGACATAAAAGTGCATTCTGAAGTGTCCACTTATCAATTCTCGATTCATTGAGGGGTTGGATCAATAACTGTCCTCCTGAATTTCAGGACAAGCCTTTGAAGTTGGCACTGGGGTTAAAGCAGGCTCCTACAGACTTTGTAAACCAAATATCTACAGGTTTTATATTCCTAGCAGTCCTCAAAAACACATCTCATAAAGGCAACATCAGTTACTTCAGTGCAGATGTCTCAGCTCCAGCTTGAATATAACATTTCAATAAATTCATAGTCAAATAAATGCACAGTCTAGGTTTTACTTTTGTGAATAAAAAAGGGTGTGCTGTTTCTTTGGAGAGAAGGCACTGGTTTGTCAGATTGGTATTCAAGTTATCGCCGGATGCTGCATAATTGTAGGCTGCAGCTGCCAGAGCACAGCAGACCTTCCATTGGTTTGACATTTTATGAGAGTTTACATACGCTATGTTTCTTCAAGTGGAAAATTGTTTTCTGCATGATGCCAACAGGTGGACTCATTAGAGAGTCAACATAATCATGACAATCATTCCTCTCTGCAATTAGGAATATTGATCATTTACATATTATCCAAACCCCTGCCAGGGTTTATTGTTCTACTCACTCAACTTCTGTAATGCACAGCAGTCAGGACGTGTGTTGTCGACTTGGTCTAAGATTGAATATTTGAACATAAAAAAGGAATAACATTGTGCTGAACTTATTTGTATTGTCTCTGAAAATACATTTACAATACAAGTTTTCTCCCCAATAAATAGTCCAAATGAAAACTGTTCACATGGATAGACATAGCAGCTAAAGCTTTTATGTGATGTTTTTCAATGGTTTGTATTCGGGAGTTAGGGGAGAATATCTTACTTAAAACCAAATCTGTCTGGCAACATACCATATCATGTATGACACAAATATACTGTACAAATGTAATTACACCATCCTTGACAGTTATTAATGGTCTCTAAATGCTGATTCGAAAATGTTACACATGTTATCTTTCTTAGCAACAAGGAGGTAAAGACCTTTCCTTTTACTTACATTCTGCATTAGAGATAGTACTGTGTAGCATCATGTAAGTGAACACCTTGCATTCAACAAATATGTGACTAGTTTACAGAATATTTTATTTAAGGATGCCGAGGCTGGAAGACAATTACAGACTTTCTAAAGCAATCTTACAACCAATAGACGGCTATAAGTGGTTTTAGTGACGCTGATTATTTTTGGTCTGGCACACTGCATCCAGAATAAGTCTCCTCTGTGTGTGTTGATATCATATATATAATATATCATATCAATAAATAAATGTTTTAACCAATTTAATATCTGTATAAGGTTTTATAAGTCCTTTAAGTTTTTTCTTAATATGGATTTAATATTCTCTCCCAAATAATATAAAAATAATGTAATGTATTATATCTAGATAAATACATAGCTTAGTAATAAGGCTTAATATTTATAGCTCAGTCTATCAATGGAAAACCAGCGTATTTGTAATTGTCTTCACAAATGCCAATTATCTTAATAACTGTAAGGCAAGGCAAGTTTATTTATATAGCACCTTTCAGCACCAGGCAATTCAAGGTGCTTTACAAAAATAAAAGACATTCAGACAAAGGCATTTAAAAACAGTAAAAGATAACTGTACAACTTTATTATGTGTGATCTCTTATTACACAATCTATTTGATTTACAAGATGGTGGAATGAGCTCCCCATTGACATCAGGACAGCAGATAGCTTGCACATCTTCCGGCGCAAACTGAAAACTCATCTCTTTCGACTCCACTTCGAGCGATAGAACTATTAACAAAGCACTTATATACTAATAAAGGACTGGCTTATCTAAAGCCAGTTGAGGAGCACTTGAAATGTTTGGCTCTATGAAACCTGATGTACTTATATGATTCTGTTTTCTTCAAGGTTGTGGTCTTCCATGGTCGAATGTACTTATTGTAAGTCGCTTTGGATAAAAGCGTCAGCTAAATGCAATGTAATGTAATAATGTAATACTCTGAGTTTACTTTATTTACCTAAGTTGAGTGAAAAAAGCCAGAGATAGACCAAATGGCGAAACAAGTTGGAAACATAAGGTCAATAGATACATAAATATTGACATTCACTGTAATGGTGAAATCTCTTCAGATACTGACTACACATTCAACAAAATGTGTTCTGAAACCTTTCATATTGTTTTAGCTGTTCCTCATCAAATATAAATGTGTTTCTCAGAAATCATTCATTCATAAATAATAATAAAATAAATGAAAATAATCCAGATCCATGCAATCCTGCTAGTGAAGTGAGTAATAGCGTTTTTTATCTTCAACACAGTAAATGTAAGGTGAACTGTCCTGTTCAGCACATTGTGATGCGTATACAGCCTAGGGTCAGTTTCCATGTCCACTTCCACCATTTCTGTCATCCAACCCCAATGGCTTGCAGCTGTTGACCAAAGCTAACGGTTGGCTCAGGGCATTTTAGTTCACTGCACTTTGTTGTCTACCTCTCACTTTGTGAACCAAACCTCTCCCAGGTCACCACAACATGACTCGCTCCAGCTTGTCAACGTGTCAGGGTGCATGCAGGCGTGCATGAGAGGATGGGAGGGCTGAGAGGGGGAAAGAGACAAACACATGAAAGCCTTGCATGTTGTGAAGATGGTGGTTGAAGATGGCCGTCTAAAACATTGTCACATTATGCTCTGCTAAAGGAAAAAAGGCAGTCCAGTGGAATGAAATGACCCCGCAGGACCTGCTGTCATGTGACATCTTTGTTTCCAAGCCTGTGAGCCAGTAGTCCAAACCTTTTAAACACGTATATCACATTTCTTCTCATGTATTTTTGTTTATAGCTTTGGCTTGAAAATGAATTGATTACAGTATACACAGTTGACAGCTGTGGATCATCATCTAAATGCTCCCACGGCAGCTATGGGAACCCTGCCTTTTACTGCAACCCTGTTATAATCTTCTCAGCCATATACTATATAGGTCTCAGCAGACACATTAAACTGTTCTCACAACAAGTCCTGTCATTCTGCTTCAGTCAGTCGAAACATTTCAGCGTCACATCACATTACATCATCACTAAAAGACACCACACAGTAAAAACATCCCTTTTTTTAACACTTCTCTCCCTGTGGGTTGCAGCAGGGATTTGACTCGTGTAGCATTTACAAAGAGGATTCTCACCACAGAGAAACAAAATCAATCTTTCTGAACAGGGTCCGTTTTAAACTTGTGTTATAAAAAGTCGCTCATTTGCACCACAGTCACACGCAGCACTAACAGATGTTTTCCTGGCCAGTAGGGACAGATGCACCAGTGGACGTAACCAATGTGTCCCCTATTTCCCTACAGTTTAGGTCACTGTCCAAACAGGATTAGTGCCAGCTTCCAAGTGTCAAAGCAATTACAACAATGACATCAGCGCGGTTTGGGGGTTATGGCTGATATAGTGTAAATGTCTGCCAGGATGAGCTACCAGCTCTCAGTTTGTCGCCGCCCACTCTCCACTTCCATCTGCTCCCCTTTTCTGATGCCTCAGATTGAACTGTTTTTTTCAAAAGATGCACCGGTCCATTAGAGTCATAGGATTTGGACTTTTGGGTTGATTAAAGATGGCCGTTAGTCATGAGCAATCCCTATTCAGTGCTTTATTTCCAGGATTGCAAATGTATTTGTTGACACTTTTAATAAACAAATGATGTCTGACGCAATTCTACTTTGGTATTTATGTTTTTTAAGGTCATACAATTATCAGGAAGTAATATAAAAAGAATAGCCTTCATCTTTTTAAAAGATTTGTAAAACAACAATGAAAAACTAAAACATGTGGGGTTTATCAGACATTGAAAAACACGTACACCCTTACTGTACATGATCCACAATCAGAAATGGCGTTTTTTTCTTGATATGCTAATCTAACATACTTGAACGTTCCTTGATTATTCTGTAGGTAAGTTCATCAGTCGATGAAAAATGAATTGATGAAAATAATTTACCTTGAGTGTCCTGGACAAATACATCCATAAGCCACTTACGTAGATAAGCTAAGTGGCAAACCCGTACTCACTCCTTTTAATATGCCTCATGGTGCTCATGAGAAAGAGGGAAAGCAGTACAGATATGACGTACCCTCTTGCTCCCCCTCATTAATCTTAATAAAACAAATTGACCCCTGAATAGCTTATTCCTGCCCTGGACCATTAGGCTGCATGACTGAGGCTTTGAAATATTAAGCAGGCTTTGTAAAATTTGATAAAATGTTAGTAAATGGCATAAGGCATAGTGCACTCATGGGCTATTTTCTTTTACCCTTGAGTTGTAAATGATAGATGTGTTTTTATTGGACAGAATGCTGTTTTAAAGCAGCATTGTGGTATTGATATTTGCCTTCAGCTTGCATGATTTAAGATGGCAGATGCATGCAAGCCCATCAGGCTTTTACCCCCTCTACCTTTCACAACTCACTACTCTGACATCATCTCACAGTGAATTTTCATGATTTAAAAAAGACCATGACCATGGGAACTTCACTCACTGCCTTCGAGGATACTATGCCATTTCTCTTCTGTGAAAGGCTTCGCTATTGTTGCACCTTTGCCCCTTGAGACTGTGCGATGGAGCGCAGTACAACACCACACAATATACAGTAATTTGTCTCTGATTACAATTTTCTGCTGAGCTTTGAAAGCCCATACTGGTGTTCTGTGCTGAAGTGGTCTTCCTCGTCTGGTAAAAATTGAAAGCCTTTTCATCTCAGAGGGCTTAAGGGGTCAAAGGAACACCAAATAACCCTCCCTGTTGTGTTTCTTTTTTCCCCCCTCAGAAGCTCGTAACAAACTGCACCTTTGTCGGACGCGGCCTCTGTCAGGCCGGGGCTGGGGGGACTGCCCTCGGGTTCAGGCTTTGGAGGACCCTGTCAGTTTGAAAAATGGGGTCTGCTTTATTTCAACCCTCTGACCCTAGGCCTAAAAAAGAGCCCGCAGGAAAAACAGAGAGATATATGATACATCAAGGCCTAGTGAACGCCACGGCTGGGAAATGAGGAAGCTGCAAACTGCAGAGTGTGCAGAAAACGAAGGAGCTTATTGTGGGGGGATTTTAACACCACAATTCCTACGAGGGGGGGTGAATCAAGGTTGATAAATTGTGAGATTGACACCCTGAAGTTGTTCCTTTTGCTATTTATTTTAGTGCTGCACTGTGCTATGTGTTGTACTAGTAAATATACTCTCTTAAAAACCTGATAAGTGAGATCTGTCACAAGCTCTGCATATCATTTGCACCTTTTCTGACTTTCAAATCATTTACAGATAAATAATAGACAACAAAATGAGGTAAATTCATTAAGCACACAGGAATACTGAGCGTCCACTTTTTATTTAAATATACATTTAAATATAATGACATACAACATCTAATAAGAGCTCCTAAAAAAGAGAATATGTTTGCACATTCATTGAGATTGACAAAACCATGACATGTAGGGTCTCCTATTGTCTATGAGAAATTGAAATCCATGGATGAATTCTCAAGTTTGACGCATCTGCATTAAATGAATGAAATTGATTGACTTGGAGATGTTGCTGCATAGCCAATCAATCCGAAGGGGGACAACACAGGGGGGCGTCCATGGGGATGCGGAGAGGAAGGGGCCCCCTATTGTTTTGGGCCCCGAGGTCAGCCAGTCCTTGACCTTGGGGGGGGGGGGGGGGGGGTCCAGGCCTCCTGCACTCAGGCCTGGGTGAGAACGGTGGGACAAGAGCTCGGATGCTCAATATGGGAGAGCAGGGCTTTCAAGCTCAGGGTCACGGGGTCAGCATCAATGCTCAGGAGTAATTAATGAGTGACCTTCGGAAAATGGTGGAGGAGGACAGAGGGATGGAGGGAGGAGGTGAAAACATTGAAGGAAGGGGTGGGCGGGGTGAGTGGCAGAGAGAAAACTGTAAAGCCCTGAGAGAATGGAGGCTGAGACCTGTTTCTCAAGATAACAGAGATTGGCCTATGAAAATGCATCCATCACAAGGCCACTAAGCCCGAGCCTTCTTTTGTGTGTCCATGTCGGCTGAGAGCGAGGGGCTGGGGGGGGGAGGGAGGATGGGATGGGGATGGGGAGTGGGAGGGGGGTCAATCTGTGGAGATGGAAACAGGGGTTAGGGGAGGGGATGATGGTGGCGGGGGGGAGAAAGGGAGAGAAGGGGTCGCTCAGGCCAGCCTGGCGTGGACAAGTGAAGTGGGAACGCTCCATTGCTTATTCAACAGGGAGGGCAGATCTCTAAGAAGATAGAGGCCCACCAATCTTTTCAATGGGGGGGGGTTTCGTGGAGCAGCAGCCGAACGCACAGGAGATTTCTAATTTCGTCAGCGAGCTCTCGCTGAAGGGTTTGTGACAGAGCGGTCCAAATTAGCAGAGGATGGAGCGAGGTGAGGAGGACGAGCTATTGCTGTAATGCTCTCTTACGTTAAGGATTGGGTACTTCTCTTTCAATAAGAGTAGGTTGTGAGGAAAATATTTCGCAGCGAGTGCATATAGGCAATAAACCTGCTTTATCCTTGCCAATGAGTATATTTTATCAGAGAGGCAAATCCAAAATATTATTGAATTTAGTTCAAATAATTAATTTTTAAGTTAACTTTCAAGAACTCTTTGCTCTGCTCTTCTGAGGTTTTGTGGTCAAAGTGCACCGTTTGTTTCCAACGTCGAGCCTGTCATTCAGAGTACAGTAGATCTGCATTACCCGCTTTACATCACAGATCAATGCTATCTGCAGGAGTGCCGGAACAGGATTGTCTGCTTTATATTAACTCGTGTTTTCCTCCCATCACCTGCTCTCCAGAATTTCCTAGAAGACGTTCTCCCTCCCCTCCATGTCACTGTGTATTCACTTCCCCATGTGAAGTGCAGGTTGACACAGATGAGCAACAGACGAGAGATAGATTGTGTTGAGAGGAGGAGTGTGTGTGTGTGGGGGGGGGGGATTGGCGAGCTCTCATGCTTGTGTTGATGACTTCTACTTTGCATTGGAAGTGGCACATTCAAATTAATGTGACTGCCTTCAACTTTTTCGCTTTTTTCTATCTCTCTCTGTTCTTTTACCCTGAGGCTTTTTTAATTTTCACTGGTCCCTCCGTCCATCCTGGAGACAGATGCACCACAGGCACTTTAAAGCTCTGTAATGTATACATTATTCATATCACTCCACAAAAGGTGCTCATTAAACTTTACATGGCCAATGGAGGAGGCAGCCATAGATTGAAAGTGTTGCCCATATCACAAATGTCACAGTGGATTGACAGAGAAAGGGGAGAGAGCCTTGCTGGTGGTTTGATTTGAAGATGGCTTTGATTTAACTCCAAGGTTATTTGCAAACTGGCTTTTTTTCCAGCATCCCTTTTCAGCTCACTCTGTTGTATTTGAGCACTACAAAGATGTTAAAGATACAAGGGAAAAACTAATTTCATGTGCAAAAACACAACATCTACTTAACGATTATTAGATACAAATGTAAATGTTGTTGGTATAAATGTTTGTTTATACAATAAGTATCAGGATGCTGGAGGAGAACAGTGCAAAAAGAGCAGATCCATGTACAGCAGGTTATTGGAGCATATATATATGTATGCAGAAAGACTATATGGAGACACATCAAATGCATCTTTAAAATTGTTTAAACCCCAGCAGTGTTTTATGAAAACATAAACAAACTGTGGAGGGCCCTTTGGGTAAGACCTACACGCTTTCCTTTTCCTTGGCTGGGGTTTTTATTCATCCCTTAATAACACAATACTTAAACCCTCCTGCATTGTCCATGAAAAGCTGGCAGGCAGGTACAGTAAGCTGGGGGGACTAACAAAAGCTTGGCGGCGAGCTGAGAAAAACATCCACGCAGGGAAATGAGCTGTCATTGCAGCAGCACATCAGGCACTTCTCTGCATGTGTTCATCTCTTCTGCTTGCTCCCCCCAAGGTCCTCTTCCACTCATAAATACATAATTACGCCCACCACCGCCATGATGATTTCTGTTTTCATCAGCTGTCAGAAATGACCTGAATTACCCATCACTGTTTGACCCAAATGCAGCCGTCAGATATGTTAATCACAGCTTACATAACCACTCAGCCCTCTTTCCACCGACTTAAACTCTGTGTACGCGTGTGCCTGAAACCCCTCTAAATAGCACCTGTCACCAACAGAAGAAAATGAATAAAAGAGATTTAAAATTTGAGATGAGGTGTTTTGCATCCATAAATTAACCTTGAGTCTGACGTGTCTCGGTGGGAGGCATGCTGAGCTGTACCTTTTTAATGTTTACATGACAGAGAAGACAGGAAAACAGTAAAGGCTGATTCCCTGAAAAGATATGACCTGAACTTATCCAATATGCAGAGTGAGGAGGAAAACAAGATAAATGTTATGTTGACTACTCCCTCTTTTAGTTTCTGCCTTTTCGAAGAAATATGTTGACAGTCGTAATTAGATATGTATTTATGTAGATGTTGCCGAGATGGCATTAAAAGAATGTAAACAATTCTGCTGTCAATGAATTCAGCTATTAAGATAATTCTATTGGAGCTTCTTTGACATGGAGACAATGCTTGGTTTTCAGCATAAACTATTCTTCCAGTATGCAGTGTGCTTGGAAGACCCCTTTGGACATATTAAGTCTTGCAGCCTTCAGGATTTTTTTTTTGCTTCCAGTGCTTCCTCTAGTCTCCTGATGTTTCACGTTGCGTCTCACACCCCACCAAAAACCCCTACCCGTGTGTTTCAGAGTCAAGTGTGTTTGACATTTTGGTGTTTTGAATTCATGTAACCGGGTACGAGAAGACTGCTCTCTTCAGACGAAACATGGCCCGAGGTCACTGTGGGATTTGTAGGTACTGACTGGTGACATTAATATTTCTTTGTAGCCCATTTACTGAACTAATCTTAACTCTCCCAATGAGAATCTACATCAATATATCATGACAAAATTATGTTCCTTCTCGAGTCCACATGAATTCATAGCCGGCGGTTATTTGCATTATGTGTAAGATGTTTGCATAGTGTAACTAACTGATCATTTTGTAAAAATATCACTTATTCAGGCACATTACATTATCTAACTCTATCTATCTGATGTGGTTGTAATTAGACACAGTATTTTATCTGCTAATCAGGATTAATATACCAGTAATAATTTTAGCTGTCAGCGCTAAAGCAACACAGCTACAAGTTGCAGAAAAGGCTTCTTGCAATGTTATCTCATTAGCAGTAATTACAACAGATATCATACTGTATTATTGTGTGAACCAAAACACCCCAAAGCTAAAGTCCTTCCCCCAGCCCAACGCCTGTTTCCACATAACACTGGATAGGTTTTCGCTCTGCCATCTTTTCTTTGCATAAACAGTGCCTGCAGTCAGAGTCTGCTCTGATCAAAGGGACAAATCTATCCAGGAGCAATCAGGTTGCTGTGCTAGCCCGAGCTGCTGACAACTCCAGGCTCTTTGATCAGAAATACATTCATCTTCAGCAGGCTGCCTGCCTGGATGCCTTTGTCTGGGGCCAGGAAATAGGGGAAGCGATAGCTCCCTCTTGGTGCTCTTCTTCACTGCTGCGCCTTTTGGCAGGCAAGATGAAAGCTACCCCAATTATAAGTGAAAATACCCCCAATGAACTGAGCAGAGCTTCTGGGGTGCTGTTAGAGCCACCGCCCCCCCATATCATCACTAAATCTCGATACGCTGTCTATGCATGATAGTACAAAAAATATTGTCAATTTCTCTTTTCTCTTCCCGTGTCTTTTCTGTGAAATGAGACTTTAGTTGAGATAGTGTGCTAGTGCAATTGAGGTCACGTCCAAAGCATCGGTCTCCCTCCTCCCAATTTAGTAACTGCAGTTCTAATAACATGGTCTTGTCGGCGAAGGAAAATAAAAGTGAATGTCTGGGCCTCCAAGCGCACCTCTTTCGCTCCCCTCCCCTGCTTTCTACCCCTTGACTGTGAGCTAAAACGATTTTTTTTTCACCCAGCTTCAAGAGGTGGACAGGAGATGTTGAGTGATGGACAGGTGTGCAGGCATTGTGCTGTTCTGCTCTGCACTGAAGGAGATCATTGATTTGCATTACAGTCCCACACATAAAACACAACCCTCCACACGCACATGCACCCCCTTCCACATCCTACTGTTCCACCCCTATGGCTGCACCACCTCCCACATGGCAGCCCACACCCTCACTGTTAATCAAGGAGCGAATGTTAATCTCACTTCCTGTCTTTTATAAGGGTCGAGTGTTATCTCAGGCTTCTGGTACCACCTCACCTGGACTGACCTTAAAGGGAAAGCTATCTCAATTCAACGCAGAATTTACAAGGCCTCTCGGATGATTTCAAAACCATACATTACCTCGCAGAGTATATGCATCTGGATGTAATAAATGAGGGTTATTGCAGGAGACTTAACCTTTCTCGCTGTCAGGCTTGGCTCATATCTTCGCTCAAACAAATCAAACCAATTTCACTTTGAATAGATTACCCAAACCGTTTCCCCCCCACCCCTGCTTGAAGTACACAGAAAAAAAGCAACAACACCCTTGGAAGCCGGTGCTGCTTAAAGGTGTAATCCCCATGCGTCAACAGCCTCAGAAGCATATCAGGTGTCTTTAAGCTCATCCACCTGTCAGGGAGCTCTTCCAGCAATTACACATCTGTCAAGTGTCACCTATCTCAGCTCTCACTGACAAGGGTTATGTCAAGCAGTCAGCCATTACGGCGGCCCAAATGGAGTCTGCATTGTTTAGAGCCAGCAGGAAGTAGCTGTGGTATGGAAGAGTGAGCAGGGTCTCCATAGTGTGACTGGGAAGCCAGGCTAACGGCTAGTTTCGCAGATAGAAGTGAGGGGGGGGCGGAGAAGAGCTTCTGTCCAGATCTCTTCTCTGGCGTCTCCTCATATTCTCAGAGCTGGAATGGCAGTAAGGGTGTTTTCGTTCGCTACACTGAGCCTTGAGACTCATCCGTGCTGGTTAAATCTTTGCCCAGGGCAACGGCTTTTATATGCATGAGCTTGATTTGACCTGTCTTCAGGCTGTGGAAAGGGTTACACAAAAGAGAAAATCAGTCAGATATTAAATATGATATCAGGTTATGCCTTACCTCGTGATTTAATATGTCTTACTGTCTTGAAGTTGGTGGGGAAATGTTTCCTGTGTGTGGTTATAACAGCTTTGATTTCCATTTTGTCAAGTTTATTTTGTCCTGTGGCAGAGGTATGATATATTATAGATATTTAAGATACCTTAAAGTTACAAGAAGTTGCTTCACATAATTAGGTTTCATTAGCTGGAAATGGCATACTGTATTTATCAGTCCAGATTGAATTGGTGTGAGTTAGAGTGTTGGACATATCTGCCATAAAGATGTCTGCCTTTTCTCTAGTTTGATGGAATTACATGGTGGCTTGGGTGCTCAAAGCGCCAAAAAAAACGTAACAGTAATATCTCTTTCCAGAAATCATGACAGATTTTTTGTGAACAGTTTTACAAAGAAACTATCTTTAACAAACTACCCCCGCCCACGAGTTAGCACAAGCTTCCCATTCATGACTAGATGAAGGCTTCCTTCTGCATGGTGATACTGTTGGATGGTGTAGTTTGATAGGGAGAACATAGTAAAAGCCAAACTATCTGCATTGATAAATGGGACTAACATTTCTTTTATTTTATGTTTAGGTGAGCTGTCCTGATAAAGCAATAGTTAATACAATATTTTACATGTTTTGATATATTCTCTTTTGATGGGAGTTAGATAAGAAGATTGATGGCACTCTCACTGTTTCAAGGTAAAGCTAGCAGCCAGTTAGCTAATGTTAGCAGATCTACAAACAAATCTACCTACCAGTATCATAAAGGCTCACTTATTACCACATATGGGGTGAAGCCTGCGAGCTAGTTCAGGCAGTCAACTCAAGCACCAATGATATATTAACAGGTGACGCACCTCGTTCCCTCTTACAACCAACCAAACACATTCTCCTAAACATGCCGCTCTATTTAAGCTGCCAGGTCTTCCTGCCTCTGCCTCGCTATGCTGCTGCTGCTGTGTTCACTTGCTATTGCTACGTTCATGTTCCTGTTGTGTTTCATGTTGCTGCTACTTGCCTGCCCCAGCTCCACCCCAGCTTCCACCTGTAGGCTCGGGGGATAGTTCTCTAATCATCACTCAATGTTCTTTGTAAATCTGTGGAGTGATGAGGCCCGAGCCTAGACGCCAAACTCAAACTATATGCTGCTTATAAAATATACATATTAAGAACACGTGAATTGTCTGATTGAAATGTCTCTTATTTCAGTGTTTCCAAATGTATGTTGGAAAATTGTCCAGATGCACTTTACATGTAGTAACATCCCCATATGTTTCAGGGCTGGGTTCATTAACTCCTAGCAAGAAAATAAATAGGCATACAATTACTATTCTTCGAGAGTAGAATCTTTTCAAAATGGTCTTCAATGAAGAAATAACATGACTGATTGTAGATCAAAACCCTAAAACAGTGTTGAATAAACTTAAACTAGAAAACCCTTTCAGGCTGTTATCTAATATTGTGCATAAGGTTCTTGCACAGATCTTTCTAAGGGACTTGAGAAACTACATTTGGACACCTCTCAGCCCTGTTGAATATTTCAGTGCCTATTACAGTCTGAAAGGATCATCAGATCGTGTCTTGTCTGTGCGGCCTGTTGTAATGGCTGTTAACACCCCGCCTTTGTTGCTTTCCCAGCTGAATTTTGTATCACAGGTGCCTACTCAGTGTTAAAAGCTTGCAAAGTAAAGAAAGAAAGATTGAATCTGGGTCACTTTAATGCTCTCGTCCGTCACACCACTACATCTCCTCAGGCCTGAGACGCAAGGCACATTGTCAAGTATTAATGAAGAAAATGTCCCTGTAGGGCTGGTGTTTGTCAAACCAAATTACATACATTCAGTTGGAAAGGTGAGGATTAATCTTTCAAATCCCTTCTGGATGTGTAGGATGCACACTGAAAATAACCCCCTGACGCTGACGCAAATTGGCTGAGCAGAAGCATTGTGCTGTTATAGTATACATACTGCAGGGCTTGATGCCAGTAAACTAGTGAGTATGTTGACAGCAATACAGTTACTCCTATAGCTGCAGCAGCTGGTAAATATGCACAACCTTAAGAAAAAACTGGGACAGAATATTATCTAGCGGTGTGACGGTGACTGTTTTCATGATTTTGTTTGTTAAGTAGTTTTTTTTATCAAATGACTAATTCTGACTGACGTTAGAAGATAAAGAGCGACACACATATGAGCAATGCTAAGTTTGAGGGAGGCTTTAAAGTAATACATAAAAACAATGAAACTGCTTGAAGATAATGTCTTGCTTAGGTGGTCATACAGCAGCAATCCAATGGAGCTTAAAACCCATGCACATTTGTTTCACTCTTTTCTCTTCATATTTTTTATAATCACATGAACAAAGAGTGCTTATACAACACATAGACAAACCTACTCATGTTAGAAAACATTATAACATAAACTATAAACTCTATTCTTCCACAGAGCAATGTATGTCAATAGCTCCGTTTTTTTACTGGCAAAAGTTGCCCTTTTCCAAACACAGCTTTACAATGAATGTTGAAGCTTTTGTGTGGCGGTTTTATTTAGATGCGGAGAGAAGAAAAATAATGCTCCGTCAATTAAATGCCATTGATAATACAGAGGCGGGCTGCTGTGAGAATCGGCAAAGCAATCCACATCCTCGCTCATTTATAGCGGGGATTTGGTCTACCATGGGAAAGAAACACTGGAGGTGGATCGGCAGAATTCCCTGCTCCATCTCTCTGCTAGTGTCTTGCTGAGATTTAAATAAGCCCAAAGATTACTTGAGGGCCTTTTAAATGCAAATGTTGGTGAGTGTGCAAAGCCCCTCCTGTAAACCTCAGCCTTATCATTTGCCTCCCAGATTAGGGCCTGTCTGAGATGGGTAGCTGGCTCCAGGCCCCCCAATAAGCTGCAGGCCAGGGGCCACTCCACAGAGAGAGAGGGGATGGATGGAGAGGGAAGGGGCTTGTTATGGATATGTGTGCCAAGGTCAGTGGTGGCTGCACTCACAATTATCAGCAACTATCAAGAGACTTGCATTTGTGGGTTTGCTTATCTCACAGTTGTTGTGTGTCTCTGAGTGCATGTTGTGTGTTTTGTGTGCCCACTCACAAGGGCTCAGAGCCAGGATTTTTTTGACAGATTAGCCAATAATCAATTAACAAATTAAGAAAAAGTACGCATTACAGGCTTGTATCCCATGCATTATAAAACACTTTGGTTTATGGTTACAGCAATTGGCCCGGTGTCCTGTACTTTTTGTAGGGGGGATGACAGATGTTGGAATTGCTTTGATAGGTATATTGGCTCTGAGGAAAATCCAACAGTATTTATAGTTTGAAACATGAAGGGTTCTGGCTAGTGGATGCATTTATATTTGAATGGCACCCACTTCATTACATAATGATTTGAAAAGGCTGTTAGGGAGCGAGCCTGAGCCAACAAACCCATGCACCCTGCTGAGTCAATGTGTTAAACAGACCCAGGCTCTGCTTCAGGGCAACTACACTCACACCATGGAAATATGACACATGGGTATGGAAAACAGGAGCGATACACCTGTTTATGCAAGAATAAAACATAACCTACGTTGGTTTATTATAGCATGGATCAAATGATTATGTTTTATGTAAAAGGGTTGCTGACAGTGTTTATTCTCTCTGAGTTTGTGACAAACTCCGCAGTTCCCCTCAGCTTTACAGAGAGAATACAGTTCTTTGTTTTGGTGCCCTTCCTGCCCAGCACACAACAGGACACACTATATCAGTAATTAGCTCATGAACATTAAGAAGCAAAATGATCAGGGACTTTTCTTCGGAAGGGTGGAAACAAAAAACTGAGTTTAAAGGAGACTAAATATAGGCCTTGCATGCATAAGGTGGCCATAAACGTGTTAAGTGTGAGAGAAAAACGGCAACAGTCATATCTTAGTGCTAGTCTAGGTTAAATAATACTTTAATATCTGCCCCAAACAAACATTTGAAGAGGGGGAAATGGTCTTTGAGAACCAAACTTTGAAGCCTGTTTTCCTAAACGTTCCCATACCACCAAAACAATTATGTTTCAATAGGAACTTGTTACCTCCTGTATTCCATATTTTTTCCTTATGATGAATATTTTTTTTTAAGGGGTGGAGGGAAGTGTTTAGCATTGGACATTTGACCCAGGGGAGCGAGTCTGTTTCCTATTTGAAACCAAAAGTCAATGGTCAACTTCTTAAATGTTTTGTAACTTCAATAGCAAGACAATACACTTATAAAAGCCATACCTAGACAAGATTCCCTCAGTTATTGAGAATACAGCTTATTTGTACGGGAAAGCTATTTTATGTAAGGGAGGATTGAACTTTGAGACTTTATTTTTTCAGGGTGTTTGCTTGTGATCTTCGGGGTAGACTAAATAGCAGTCTTCGTGGAGCCAGAACCTACCAGCCATTACTGGAACTACAGCTTAAGGCAATTCTACATTGGCTTCAGTGGTGAACCGTAATAGTTACTGCTTGCTGCTTTGCAGTATGACTCAAGCACTGCTGTTGCTTAAGGGCACTGTCATAGTAGCTATTTGGGAGTGTGCATTTACTTTCTCTGCTCTGATGTTTCTAGCTTGGCTTTTAATGCCCTACCTTCTCAAACCACAACCACTAAAAGTCTGCAAAGATATCCGTTTTACTGCGTATTAGTCCATCTGAAGCACTGAGGTCACAGAGCTGCACCACTTTCGTTCAATGTATGTGTTAGGTAAAAAACATTATGTCACTCCACCCTTTGATTTTTCAACCTCACTGTAGCATACATTTGTGCATCTGGCACAGTGTGGCGGCATAGCTGGTGTCAACAAGGACCTATGCTGTCAAAAAGCACCAAACTCGGGTCAAGGTCATGAGGGACAAGTTAGTGATGGAGGAAGAGAGGTGGCAGTCCTGACTGATGTTGTGGTTGACTGCATTCTCTCTAAAACACCACCAACCTCCCCCTCACAAACAAACACACACACACACACCACACACACACACACACACACACACACACACACACACACACACACACACACACACACACACACACACACACACACACACACACACACACACACACACACACACACACACACACACACACACACCCACACACACACACACACACACACACACACACACACACACACACCACACACACACACACACAAAAAGGCCCCTTTCATCCCCTTTTCTTTAGTATGTCCCCTGTCATACAGCCTCCCCTCCTCCCTTCCAGGTGCTCAGAAAACGATGTGGATGAGGTCGAGGACATGAGAAGCCCACCGGAGAGAGAACAGATGTCACATGCCTCTCGCACCGCGCTCAGGGGTGGGTGTGTGTCTGCGTGTGTGCTCTGTGACAGGTAGCGGGTTGTGGTTGAAAGGTAAAGCCGTGCCCCAACCCCAGAAGGATATGGGGGCCAATAAGGGGGGAAGGGCCACCAGGAAAAAAATAAATGTATGAAAGTAGTTCCCGAATGCCAACACCTCGTTGTCTGGTGTTGATGGGCGTTAACTTTCCAAAAGGCTGTCAGTAGAGACTGGCACGTTAAGAGGACACCTCATATGTCGGGATGTTTTCAAACTGGCAACAAGATCCCCAATAATAAATAAATAAACAATACAATCTGTTTCTAATGTAAATCACTGCCCTAGAAAGAGCTGGAGTAAATCACTGAGACAACCACCTCGGAGTGGAAAGTAATTTGCTGCTGTTACAGCTGACAAGACGAGGTCTTTTTTGCCATGGCAGCATGCATGCTTTCATTTATCATTCATGGCTCATATTGTTCTAGATTGGTGATTAGACTGTTGGCAGATTCCGAGATATAATAATGTCTCCCAACATATGCACGTACGCCATCGATTAGAGGTGACTCTTTTTCTAAATTTGAATATACCCGCCTTGTACTTGCCTAGTACTGTTTTTTTTAAGTATTATCAAATGTTAATACCAAATCACTGTATGCTCTTAATCAAGATAGGCTTGATGGCCAGCTAGCTGAACACTCACCTGTGAATTAACTCATTAGAAATCACGCTGATAACAGACCTGCCATGTCCACCTAGCACATGGAAAGTGATCCACTGTGTCCCCTGTGATACCTCCCTCTGTGATAATGTACATATTCATTATTCAACACGACCTGTCAGATTAACAAAATATTCGGCAGATTAGCTGGTTAGCTGTCTGGTGGTTTTATCCAGCGACTAGAGTGCCCTGGCTAAGCACATCATAATGGCAGCAATCCCAGGTGGTGTGTAGTGTAGGAGGAGACCTACTTTTGATCTGGTTTTGAGTTCCTGAAAGGTTGTTGTGATGGATTATGCTGTTTTTAAATGTTTGTGTTGAAGGCTGACTGATCATAACCCCACTCACATATGAATATTTACATGTCATGTTTGGCCACAAGGGAAAAAGGATTTATCCTTCAGTGGAGTCAGAGGGCATCTGTAATCCAACATCTCGTATACCTTCCAGGTACCGAAGCCTATGTATAACTGACAGAGCTTAAGTGTTCAAGCCACCAACATGCGGTGACCGGTGGGACCTGTATGATAAGCAGATGGATGGATGAAGACATCAGAAACGAATGGGGCTGTTTCCGAGAAATGCTCGATGCGTATGTGTCGGGTAAAATGCATGCATGTGTATTTGTGAATATGTTTAATTCAAGTGTTTGTGTGTCCTAACCAAACTGTTTAATCTAAGCCAGTCATTGAGGTTAGCATGGTTTTGCCAGCTTTTCTTCTGTCGTTTGAAGGTGACATCACTCTGAGGATTCTCAGCTTGAGTGTATGCTTGTGTGTGTTTGTGTGTACTTTATGTGAGTGAAGCTACAGAATGTTCACATATGCAGACAATTATGCGTCAGTTTCCACAGGGAAACTAGTGGGCAGGATGGAAAGTGTATTCTAACCTTCATTACATAAGTCTACAATCAGTGGGTATGGTAGTGATTCAAAACTATGGTAAACATGTTGGCAAGAAGTAATCAGGGGATCTTTCATCTTCTAATGTAGCAGTGTATTCATCATTCTGGCACAGTATGTATGTTGAGATCTAGAGGGGCTCTGATGGGGTAGTGTGTGTGTGTGTGTGTGTGTGTGTGTGTGTGTGTGTGTGTGTGTGTGTGTGAGTGTGTGTGTGTGGAAACGGGGAGGAGGGTTAAAGAGTTTGAAGGTGCACAAACGTGTCTATTCCCATACCTAGTTACACAACACCCATTTCACAGCAGCATTACAGTCTACAGCTTTTTGTCAGATCAGAGGAAGCAAGATCCTCATCAACCCGCTTAATTCCAATAACACTAAGGTTAGAATCATTAATTGTTGTTGAGCAGATTTAATTGGATAGGCCTTTTATTAATGTTTAACAAGAGGATTGCCTCATTCTCAAATTACCATCCGGTCTGAATGTAATGCTGACATGGCCTCTGGTATGGGACCAGTGCAACGCTCTTCCCAGTACCATTTGTCAGGCCCCCTGAGTGTTTACAATTGCCTTCCGTTGTTTAAAATGTTCTGACTCTCCCTGCGGTTGATTTTTGTTAACCATGAGGTACCATGTCCCTGTTCTGCACATAAGGGAAATGCAGCCAAAAAGCACGGCGGGGGGAATCGTAAAAGAGTCCCAGAGGATATTGAAATAATGACTTGTTTGCAAGAACAGGATAGCCCAACTCAAATCATTTCCTCATGTATTTGTCCTGGGAGATCATAAAATCTTCCAAAAACAGTTAAAGTTGTCTGCGGTCTGCTAATCCAATATGGGAATGAGGCATACTGTATAGAAAAGATGCAATTGCCCCTAACTACCTAGTTATCTGGCTGAGTCTGCCACGCTTGCCTGAATCTGTTGTGATTTTTGGCCTATCAGTCTGGGGAGTGAGGGCACAGGCAGTGAATTAATGGTCAGGAGATTTATTTGTTTGGTGTAATAAGGACTGTAAAACAGTAAGAGCTCTGTGCAGCCTTGCAGGCCCCCTGCCCCGTGGGTACAATCAAATGTTGCCAGTAAATCAATAGAGCTGGAAGAGGTTTTTATAACCCGAGTTTAACACCAGGCTCTAAGTGCTCCAGGTGGCAGGTCATTTGTTCATTATCCCAACTTATCACAATAAACAATGGCAAGTCTGATTGGACTCCCTCTGCTACCACGAGAGAGAAAAAATTGGAGAGGAAGAAGACAAAAATCTCAGGTGGGCAAGGGAGGACTAATAAGGAAGCAGGGAGTGGGCAGGAGACAGGGGGGAACCAGAAGATTAACCACTGTAATTACGAACAGGAGCACAAAGGAGGGCTGGGACGGTGCAGGTATCAGATAGCGTGAGAGCTCTACAAGCTGTCAGCCCGTACCGATGACTGCTCTGATGCCAGGCTAATAATCGTTGCATCTCCTCTCGCTGCCACCAACAGGTCTGAGTTAATATTCTCTCTTACCTTCTTTCAGAGGATGTTGACAATGAAGGTCACTTTAAAAAATAAGAAATGGCAATGTGTTGTGAAAGAAATGCTTGTGTGGCCTCTTTAAACGTGTTCTGAAAGGTCCCTTATTATACTCCTTTTCATCAATATATTATAGGTCTCAGATATATACAGAACATGTTTCTGAATGGTTTGGCTCGAAATACCAAACAGATCATGCATGGTAGCATCCCATAATCCCCTCTGTTTCAGCCCTGTTTCAAAAGGGCTGATTCTCTGTCTGTTACTTTAGATGAAAATAAGGAGCCACTCCCCACGCCCCTCTGAGAGACATTTGGTTAAAAATAACACAATGGTGCTCTAGGAGGAGATTCAGGTGATAAGGAGGGCGGGTGTTACCTTGGTTGGTGATTGGCTAATGGTTACACAAGCCAAAACATCGTTATGACATCATAAAGTGACCAAAATCTGATCAGCTCATTTTTGACAGGTTTGTATATAAATGGATCAGGAGAAAAAGAGAGCACATGTTGATGTATAAAAGACAGGAAAAAGTGGATTTTGCACAATAGGTGACCTTTAAGCTGGACCTGAATTATTTTGCAAATGGCAACAAGCTGTTGATTTAAACTGTTCAAATCACCATCACCACAGAGATATTTTACATGGCAGGCATCATTTATTCTCAAATAGTTAGAATACATAGGAGATTTAAAGATGATGCTCAAACAGTAGGTTAGGCAGTAAAATGGACCGACATGCTGTTTGCAGATGGCTTTACCCAAAGGATCTTACAGTAATGCGAGTGCCCCCACTGGGAGTTGAACTCCTTACCCATGTACATGTAAACCACATGCTGTATCAACTTCTTTACACAGGACCTCATAGTTCTGCACCTTGCAAAAGTGGGCATTTTGTTTGCTAAAGACCCGGCATATAGGAGGCAGATCATTGCCATAAGGTGCAGTACAAAATTACTCCGATCTTAGTTATTCAAATTTTGTGTGCCTAATTTATGACTCCCGTACAGGAGCGTGGCAGCTGGAGTTTGTAATTATACAACACACTCCACTTTTTCTACTCTGCTGCCGACACACTCCTGCATAATTTACATGTCTATTAGCTCATCAATTACAGTGTAATTACTTAGATGCACAACTAGCTTTTTACCATATTATAAAGCAAGTCATCAAATGAATAAGTGAACAAACAAACAAACAAGGCGATAAAGATGCAGCAAACAAAGAACTGTAAATTGAAAGGCTGCATTCTGCGACAAGAAGTCACTACAGTTCCTCCAGCATTGTTTTCCTGTTTCTCTCCGTCTCCCCTTTTAGTCTGAGAGGGCCTTATCCTCGGCTTATCATCTGCATTTGTTTACCCCTGATTCCACTGTTCTGCAAACCGTCTCATGATTCATTACTGTGATTAATAAGCCTATCATGTGAAACAAAAATAGTGTGGCGTTGCATCTCTAGACTCATTGTCTCTCCCATAAGCTTTTTCAGGGATGCATAATCTAGCAGCATGAATCTGTTCCTGCGCTCTCTCTCTCTCTCTCTCTCTTGCTCCTCTTACCATCCCCCTCTCTTTCACTTTTTGATGAATTAATGACAGTGAGGGTGATTTTCAAAATGCATTATGCAGGACTAGAATTACTTTGTGATGGAAACAAACAGAGACAGTGGTATCGGCCGTGGTGGCAAATCTATTGACCACCAACAGCACCTCATCCAGTATGCATTACTTATAGAGGATAGATTTGTTTTTGTGCTGTGAATACTAAAACTCCAGCCAACATTTGATACTGAAAGTGTTGATGAGCACTTTGCAATTTGGAGAGGGTTTGGTTTGGATTCTTTGCATTTTAATAACGTTACAGATGTCACTGACACACACACACAGCTATCTGGGAACCTCAAACATGGAATGGGGTGTGTTGGGGTTATGTTTAGAACATATTTCTTTCCATCTGTGATTGATGTGAATTTAAATGAGTGTGGCTCCTAAATGTAGATGGGAATAACTTGGATGAACCATCAACAACTTGGAATAACCTTGGATTAAGTTGAAAGAAATATATGGCATAGATCCCATATGCATTCACACAAAGCACTGTCTCAGTAAAAGGCATTTGTGGCTCTTCATGTTACACAGTCATTCTTTCTCAAAAACATCCGACAGACAGTCTAGACAGTTTGCATTGAAGCTATCCTTGAAATGCATGTTTAATAAACAAAAAGGCCTCATTCCTTTGCATCTCTGGACGTGCATTGAGCCTTAGACAAGCAAATGCAGCATTCATTGCGATCATGCTGCTGTTGTTTTGGCTGCTGCAGGTCATAGCTGTGTTACATCTGGGAAGTTAGCCCTGGTAATGGACTCCAGAAGGGGTTTGGGAGTTAAACAGTGATGAGCAATGGAAACTGTGGTCAGCAAGAGAGCAGCTGTAACCCTCTAACAGGCGTGGACAAGATGGAGGAAGGAAACAGCCAAACGTTCAGAGCCCAGCGATGGGTCTATTTTTGGAAGAGGGCAGGGAGGAGGGGGGAGGGGGGGGATCCATCACAGCAGCAATTGAGCAGCAGCACATGTGGGTAATGCTACAGGCCCTGACTGTTGAAGAAACAGTCCAAAGCACAGCAGGAGAACAAGAGGGCTGGAGATGAATTGCCTTGAACTGAGGCAGTGTTCATTCCAAAAACTCATTTTTAATGTCGGGTGTGTCTTGAGAGTTTGTGTAAAAAGGATAAGTGGAGCTGCACAAGTAGAGCCCTGGAAAGAAAGATTTGTGGCAAGCCACTGTTGCATAATCCTCTAGAGACCTGGTTAAAAACTAGCAAAAGCAAGGGAGGGAGTAGCCTGCTGCTTTTTTGTCATTAAGGTCTGTCATAAGTGCTCTCTCAGGTTCTGTCCCCTCCTTTTCACCTTTGACCCCAGAATGATCCGCGATTTAAAGCTGTTTGTTGAGCACAACGGACTCTTTGTGAACAGGCAAAATAAATGTTTGAGGTATTGATATGTATATTAGCCCCCATGGGCTCTGTCGTCTCTGCATTTGAACGATTCTTATTGACGAGTATTCTCTGCCACCATAAGTTATAGTCTTGATAATTTATCTGGTTGATCAGGCTCAATGGAAATCAACACAATGACTGGTTTAATAGGTGAAGATGTTTCTTCAATCAATACTGATTATTACTGAAAAGGGCCCAGGCTGTTATTGCGAGGTCATCTTTTAGCTGTTTACATTTTAATCTAGTTTATATTTGTGTTTTGAGTTCCTGAGATTCTTTCCATAAGGCTGAGATCCCCTCGCCTGGCTTATGTCTTGACAAAGTAAATAAATGATTCGGTCCCCTTGCCGGTCGGGTTGGAATGTCAAAGGTCAAGGGGTCAGAGCTGCGAGCAGACAAATTAGGTTTGAGGACACCATACGCTCAGTTCCCCTCTATTTGATTACTGCCTACCCATGTGCCCTAGAACATGGCAAAACACACCACTGGTGAGTTTAATGTTGAAAATGTGAAGGTGAACATACAAATGTAGTTATTCTGTTACCTTCAACATCATTCACTGAACTTCTCAACAGTCTTATTTTAATTGAGACTTTATGTGGTTAAAACAAATGCTGGGTTTAAAGAAGAAGAAGCAGCCATGTTTAGCTGGTGAGGGACTCTGCAATGGGCAGCAGCTCACTGGAAGACAATAGTTCCATTTGTCTGTTATTGTTCAAAAGTAAGGACTTCTCCTTTGCAATCTGTCATTTGTTTTCATGGCAGTAGACTACCCACAGGGAATGGATCTCATTTCAAACATTAAAGCTTCCAAGGTACTTGAAGTAAACAAATTAGACTTGGTGGTTCAGATGGCTCAATTGACAATTTTTCTCAATAATTGGAGATGATAAAGAACGTCTTTGATATGTTGGAGGCTTTAGCATGTCTAGAAAGCAGTACGGAGGGAAGCCTGCGGTTTTGCTTCATAATCTCAGTCTCATTATAAAGCTTCACAGCAATACACTTTATAATGCTGTGTTTGGCTGAATAAATGATTTGGCCCAACACAGACGCTGTGGACGCCTGACTTCAGCGAGCTGCCAGCCTCTCTGTGTACACGATGGAAAGCAGCGAGCCTTGGAGGCTCTCCGGTGGAAATTATGAATATAAAGTCATGCATTATAGATTTCCAGGTGAATTTATTTATTCTCCTGCAAAAGTCGGAAATGTAAGCCGGCCAAATCAATGCCGGAGAGTTCATCTCTGTCCACCTAATCATTTGCTAATAGCTACTATCAATTGTCTGCCCACGGCTCCTGCATCCAACACTGTTACAATTAAAGTCAACAAGCACATACTGTACTGTCGACTAAAGGTGCTTTAGCATGGGGATTCCAGGTTAATGTATTGATTATCTTCTGCATGGTAAATTGGATTTATTCCACATCATCAGTCTTGTTTATTTATTTATAATCACACTGTAATTTATCAAAAATGAAAGATTTCCTATCTGGCTGATGGGTGAGAGCGTTAGCTGTCAAAGTAATCAAACGTATTGTTTCGTTTTGAAGTATAGAACCACTCTTTTGATTTATGCAGCAAATCCTGTTAAACAATAAAGTAAATCTGAGAAAGCGCTGGAGAAAAAAAAACGACAAAATGAGTCCTAGAAGAAAGAATAACAGACCTAAATGTGCAGCGCCGTGGGGATGCAACACTGGACCTGGCTTGTATGTCATACCAACTTAACAACAGCTTGCACTTTTTGAACATGTTACTTATTTATTTATTTGCTTGCTAGCCGGCCCTTCACCCACTTTCTTGTGCTCCTGCCAGCATCGACAAATACACAATACAAAGGAATGCTTGCTTTTGGAGCTTTATTATTTATTCATGATGCCCTGGAGTCTTCCTGTCCATCCGAGACATTGTTTTAGTGTTCCTGTCACTGTTTCTCTCACTGTTTCTCTACAGACGGTGTCACTGGTCTAACTACATCTCCAGATCACAAAAGGGAGGTAGTGGTGGATGTGTGTGGCATTTTTACGTGTGTGTGCATACATTACTGACATACTATCCTTATAGTAATGTCTGCCTGCATTAGTGTGTGGTCTTTTGTTTTGGCATTACATTCCTCCAAAAGAAGTCCATATGATTAACATTCAAGGAAAACAAAAAGACAAAAAAAACTGCCTTTTTTTCCCATAATGCATGCAGACAAACAGCTACTTATTTTTTTATATAAATTAAATTCTCAATATATTATGCTTAAATCTTCATAAGTCACTCTCATGGACACCAGAACACTGCTGAGCTTAACACAGAGCGTCAAGGTCCACACAGTAAGCTCTCTTCCTCTGGCGTTGATGAACACTAACGTACTCCACCTCCCCTTGGGTAGACCTGTCTGCATCATCTCATCAGAATCCCATCCATCCATCCATCGCAGCGTTACTACAGTGTATGGCTGCGTGGGCGTAATAAAATGGTCTTATAGCAGAGAGGCTGTTTGATTGCTCCCCAGCAAGGCGGCTATTCACCTTAATATATTATTCCCCTTGTAGTCTGCAC
The DNA here is from genome assembly GCF_902827175.1 of Gymnodraco acuticeps. Classification (NCBI taxonomy): domain Eukaryota; kingdom Metazoa; phylum Chordata; class Actinopteri; order Perciformes; family Bathydraconidae; genus Gymnodraco; species Gymnodraco acuticeps. Next base: position 8,696,120 of record NW_022990295.1, on the reverse strand, counting down.
TTTAAACCTGTCTCACACTGACAAGCACGCGTCACCCTGTGGGGTCAGCGGGGTCTCCCATCACTGTCCAACCACCTATTCTGACTGACGGAAATCCTTTCGAATCGCCTGGTATGAACTTGAGCATGCATCCCCTCTTGACACTTCCAGCATGTCTGCAGATCTCCAGTAACAATATCACCTATAGAATCAATCTCGGCATTGTATTTGAGGCCTACTGTATGGAAGCCATTGATCAGCGCTTTGATGTCACGGCCTTTCATAAATTGCGACCTTTTTAGTATTGGCAAGCCCCGTCACTTGGAGACAGTCGTGCTCGAGAGTCTCTCCAGTGGGCAGAGTGAGAGAGTGAGAGAGTGTGAGTGCGAGGCCAAGCAGCGTCACAGGTGTCAATGCAGCTGCTCCTTATTGACAATTAGGCTCCTCTGGACCCCTGAAATGAAATGGGAGATGACAAGACCCTGTCTTTGATCCTGATCCTACACCTCATTCCGGAAATATGTAATTGTGGCCCCTCAAGGGGAATTCAGTTTTTTTATTAAAAAATAAAAAAGGCAATGCTTGGGTGGATGTTTTTAAGAGAGGGTTATGAAAAATACAAAGATTTGTACTGTAGTGTCACTCAATAGCCTTTCCCATATATTTAAAAAGAGACATCCAACAGGCAGTATTAAGTGTTTTATATTCTTGTGGGCCTTTCCAATGACATTAGGCCATCTCGTGCTATTCTATCCTCTCAGATGCTCCAAGCAGAATGGGTTTTCAGGGGAAGGCAGCAGTCGGAAGTGCTTTAGCTTGTTAAAATTGACCATAAACAGCTCATTGTTTTAAGAGGGCCAGACACGGTCATTTGATACCGGCACTAGACTGGCTTCTCGCCCTTAGCTATCCTGTTATTTCACTTTAGTAGTACACATGGGGTTATTGGCAGTATAATGCTAGCTCATACTGCATGGGAAGGATGTGTATATGGTGTTCTTTTACACTCCGGGAAATGCTAAGAGCTCAAATCTCATGGTGGATGTTATTGTTACAGTGCATTATAACAACTTCATTTTGCTTTCATGCACATTAATGTCAGTTGTGTCAAAGATATTTTTTCTACATTGCCTTCTTCACTATTTGCATATGTCTTTGAAAGTGTTCTCGTAAAACAAATGAACTTAAAGCAGCATGGAGCAAAAAAACACGACTACTAAAAAATAAAATAAGAGTTGTTTGTTTGGATTAATGCATTTTTTTTCTTTCTGTGAAGATAAAAGAGATGGTGCTTTCAGTACCCACCTGTCTCTTTCCACAGTGCGGCCCCCCACCCCCTCCCTTTCTCTCTTTCATATTCAGGCCGTCACTGGTGCGCCTGACGGCAGTCTGATGTGTTCTCAGCGTGCTCCTTTACATGCTCATGTCAGTGCAGTTGAATGAGTCACCCGAACTGACAGCAGATGGTGCTCTTTGGGTACGAGAGGCCTGATCCATCCGCTCAGCCCACTCTCTATGCAATCTATCATCATTCTCCTTCTCTGTCTTCTCCCCCAAGACCACTGAGGGGACTCTGTACCACCATCCTGTGTGCCATCATTTACCTTTGAGCAGGGGAATGTCAGCCTGCTCAGCCTTGGGCTTTCATCCAGGGAGCTGGAGAAAGCTAGTGGACGTGCAGTTTAGACAGGGATCCATGGGGCACTTCTTAATGATGTGGTTCAGTGATAAACCTGGGAAGACTGACTGGAAATTGTCTCCATGTGGTAAGAAAATAAAAAAAGGCACATTGTAGAGACTGCTGAAGGAAAGCACATTGAGAGGGGACCTGAAGTTCAGTGCTTTAAACTTTCAAACTTGTCTCATTTTCCAAATGTTTGCATTATAAGTCAGTGAGAATTGGCTTTCCAGCATGAGGGGCATCATTTGAACAAACCTTAAAGTGGTGTAGGCTAATTTCGAGAACATTGTAAATGAGGTAAACCCTATCGATCAGCACAGTGCAAATGTGCACATGAAGACACATTTTACTCTGGGAGTGTCTATAACGTTATATAAAGGCCATAATGAATTCCTTTGGAGACCTGATGTGTAGGATTTAGTTGTTCACAAGATCTCTGACCCATTTCTGCAATGCAAATGTTTTAATATGCCAGAGTGTTGCTAGGAGCCAATCAGGTATATTGCAGTGATTAGATTAAAATCCGATTTTTCCGTCAACTCAGCAAAGCTGTATCGGTAGTCAATTAAGATCTGTCATAATGTGATGGAGGACAGTTTGAAATGATCCCCTGCTCTGCTAAATGTATGACAGGCTACTACTAAAAGGGTCACATCCGTGACCTTGATTCACCAGAGACTTTAAATACAAAATCTGCTGGTTTCAGCATATGCAATATTTCTGGTGGTCTCAGTGACACGTCAATGTGTGTCTGCAGGCGCCTGTGCAGACAGTTCTTTATACATTTCCCATTTTCCCACACAATAGAAATCAATGCACAAGTAATTCACATATTCATTAAGAAAATATGTCCACAGTTCTAAACCTATTTGTGAATTAGCTGACAAATGATTCCCTTTCACATTAGTGCTTTGACTGAGTGGCAGGCAGTGGAATTCAGACTTGGACACTTTTTTCTTCACTCGGTTAATAGTCCTACTTAATACTCATCAATCATAGAAGTCAAAAAATATTGATTGCTGGCTAGATTAAATCAGAGTTATTCCACTGTGATGGCTATTACAAAATACAGCTATTACAGAGAAATAGTTCTTGATTTACTGTAAGAGAGGATCAGCTTCCTTGTTGTAATGTAGTACTGAGCCGAGAGTTTGCTGTGCTTGTGTATGCAAGTGTGTGATGAAGTGTGTGTGTGTGTGTGTGTATGTGTGTGTGTGTGTGTGTGTGTGTGTGTGTGTGCATGCGTGCGTGCGTGCATTTCAATCCAGCTGATACCGTCTTTATGCAGTGTTTAGAAATGCATTTCTTTCACCCCAGTGTGTATCTGCATTTCCATTTGCCACCTGGAGCTTTATTACAAAGTAGCTATGCATAAGAATCAACTTTAGTACTTTGTTTTGTTTAGTGTTTTTGAGGGACCACATGAGTTGGAAGTTGCGCTGAGCGACTACATGTTTCCATAATGAGGATGACCCATGAGTGTGTGTCAGAGATGATGTAATCAGAAATGCTTATGTTCGTATTACTAAGACAGTCATAACACCTGCGATACGTTGGTATTATCTGTATCACACATAGAAAATACACTTGGTGCTGAGAAACAATGATATCGTCCATCTACTACATTCTGTTCTCTGCCACACTGGCAGTATGGAACCACCACGCTCTGTTGGAGATGTACTGTCTCCCCCGTTTGACCTCTGTGTGCTTCATCACCAGGGACTTATGAAAGCCCTGTGAGTAGCAGGCCTGTTCTCCACTGCAGTTGTGTGAGCTCCAGACAGGTGCTGCAGTGTGTGCCTCAGTGCACCCAAACAGCTGGGGCCGGTGATCAGCGCTCACTGGAGATGACATCACCTGACAAGTGTTCATCTGACTCATCTCCCGCTCTCTGGCTTCATCTCAGGCCCCTGACACATGCTTCACTTTAGAGGCACTGCAGGAAGAGGGGGGGGGGCTGGACAGGACAAGGGGCCGGGCCTTGCCTGCAGGCGCTAAGTTCAGTCATGCTGCTATACTTTGCCAAACCCATGTGAAAAGGAGGTGAGGTAAGAGGGCAAAGGCTGGTGATGGAGTCTAACTCATCATCACATTTTTAAAGGTGCGATACTTTGCTTCAGTGCACCAATAGCCCTTTAATGGTCTCCTACTATGCTATTTTTAGGCATATATTATAGGTCTCATATATATAAAAATGTATTAACAAATGTTTATGAAGTGTTTTGCTACAAATACCAAACAGATCACTCATTTTAGCCATGCCTCATACCCCTCTATTTCAGCCCTGTTAGAGAAGGGCTAATTCTGGGTCCGTAGCTTTAAAAAAAAAAATTAAAAAAAATAAATCCAGGGGGGAGCTTGTGCCTGCTCAGAATTCTACCCAGATACAGCTAAATGCTGCCGTGATTAAATGCCATATCATGTTCCAAACCACATCAAGGATTTCTGAAACAGTATAGAGCTCAAATGCTTTTTCTCTTGCGGGTTTACCACAAGGTGAGTTCCTTTTTTTAAATTTCCTTCTTTTTTTACACATACTGGTTGGATAATCCAAAGATCAGCTCCTAACGTCTAACCCTATCGTATATCCCTTGACCTCTGAGTGAAACGTCACGGGGTTAAGGGATAGTGGATAGGAGAATTCAAAAGGATTTAGGAGAAGAGACTGCGGTACTTTAGAGAATCCGACTGCACTTTCACTATCTGAGTGTTTATGATGCGCCAGCGGACGTCATAAATGTGCGTCTGCTGCTGTGGGGAAACTATGGAAACTACAGTTTTCTATAGCGGACTACAACATGGATGTTTAATAAGAACGAGGGACTACTGTAAACTCATCTAGAGACTCTGCACCGTGCTCTGATGCTGTTGCTTTATGAACGTGGACAACAGAGAAACATATTCTTCATGACCAAAGTTGGAATTGAAATAAAAAAGGAAAGTGAAACTTATGCTCGTCACCCTCTCCCTCCGGTCCACATTAATACAAATGATCCCAATACGTATGATTGTATGAAAAAAATCTTAAAATCAATACAAATGTATTTATTATAAACGTAAGTCCTTAACATCTATCACTGTGTATATCACCATTCAAACATCTTTTAAAAGTTGAACAAACCCACAGCTCAGTAAAGACTGTGAAATGTTCAAATCAAATCAAGTTTTATTTATATAACACATTTATAAACGATTTTTGGTCGAGCCAAAGTGCTGTACATATAATAAAAATAGCCTACCGTAGAGACACTTTACAGCAAATACAACAGCACAGATTGTTCAGAATATCAGTATGAGAAAAACGACACCCTCTGTCCTTAGACCCTCACATCGTACAAGGAAAAACTTCCAGAGAAAACCCACAGTTTAAGGGGAAAATGGGAGAAACCTCAGGGAGAGCAACAGAGGAGGGATCCCTCTCCCAGGACGGACAGAGGTGCAATAGATGCCGTGTGTAAATCGAAGAGATAATACATTTGACAGCATATAGACCGAATGTTAGGAAATTCATGTGTCTGTAATAAGAAGATGAATCCACGAGGATGTCAGCTACAATCCTGTGGAAGCCATCAGGGAAGCAGCATGACGAGACCCAAGGCAGGACCGCAGAGCCAGGTTCAGCCACGACCCGAAGTCCACGACTAAATCCAGAACTCAGGATAGAGGATCCAAGACACAGGACTACAGCAAGAGGATCAGCCTCGACTCCGGATCCCGGCGTAGATATAGATGTGGCGACTGGTCATTAGGGGCAGGTGGGGCACAGCCCCACCTAGTGTCAGCAGAAAGTATTAAAATAATAATTACAACAAAATGCAAAAAAAAAATAAAAAAAATATTTTAAGATCATGTTTAATCATCTGATTCGTCTGTACATTGCTGTTTTAGTATGTGTTCTTCTAATTAGTGTCTACAGTGTGTGCCTATTGAGCCGTTTAGAGCCATGTGGGACAAAACCCGATCCTGCCCCTCCCTCTCACTGTCTAAGTGAACGGTGACTGTAAAAACTACACTGCGCATGCTCAGAGTATTTTCTTATTTAATGTGTGTGGCAAAAAATAATGGCCATAGGGGCATAGAGCTGCCATCCCCACCATACGTCATCTCACATAATTCAGAGCTGATTGGCTGTAAGTACGTGTGCCGCGAAAAGTGTGGTGTGTGAAGAGGAGGAGAGAGACGCGTCCTAAAACCAGGAAGTAAGCTGCGCATGGCTTCCCTCCACAAAAAAGCAATGAGATTTCTCCATAGGATTTTATAAAATAGCTCAAAATAAGATCTGTGGGAAATGTAGCTGTTAGATAAATGCACGTTTTGTTCAGCCGGATAATATCCACATGTCTACCCTACTTTTATCATTTTCGAATCATAAATCCATAATTTAAGATTTATGATAGACTTTTGAAACTACAAGAAGATAAGGAGGACTTTTACAAAAAAGTAATAGAGATTTTTGGTAAGACCACCATTTTATTGAAAATGGGATCTTACTAAGAGAGAACAATTCAATATGTAAATGATAAAATGAAATTTTTTTTTGAAATTGAACTGTCTGTTTAAAATTAATTGAAGCATCAGACTAAAAAAGCTTTTGAAAATAATATTATATTTTGATTTAGGTCAAAATATAATATTTGTAAACCTGAAGAGTCAGTGCCAGTGCCTCACCAGCCATGAACCTCTCTGCAGAAGCTTATATATAGACATCTGAGTTTTTTGTGCCCCACCACTTTTGTACATATAGAAACGCCACTGGATACAAAACAAGAACAAATATTTGGCTGGGTTAATCGGAACAAGAGAATACACAGACACAGACAGAGAGGGAAAAGGTCATTGGATAAAAGTTATTCTTGATAACCCTCTAGAAAGATCTCATGAACTTCCCCACTCAACCTATCAAGACCCGAGCAGTTCTATTAGATATAGGATAAGAAACAGAGATAGGGAGCACAACAACTTGTTGACTTTATCTGATAATTTCAGTAAAAACTAACGTTCATATTTCTCTTTTTGATTATAATACTGATGAACGTTCAAAACAAAGCACTTTGGCAACTGACCACATACGTTTTAAAATGCTTAATAAGCACCGTAACTTTCATGATATAATTTCTCCATCATAATCGGTTGTTTCCGTGAACGGCCGACTGTTGTGTGACGGCAAATGCTGCGGCTGCAAGGCATTGTGGGGCAGCATTTTCTCCTCTCCTTTCGGTAAGGGAGGTCCAGTGGTTCCTAAGCTAAAGGAGGTTATAAAGGAAGTTTGAAACCTGCCATCATGTAGAGAATTCGAACGGCACTTATCATGGCTGCCACTGAGGGACTTCCGGGTCATTTCACTCCGTTAGGAAGGTTCCTACGCTAAATGGACTATTCAACTTCAACCATACTCTGTCCAGTACAGGTTAGCTCTGAGTGTTAGCGATGCTTGCTAATGTAAACAAAGACCATATTACTTTCAAAACAGTCTCGCACTGTTTCTGATAGCGACGTTTCTGATAGGGCCGTGGGTGTAAAGCCAGCCCACATTTCCGATATTACGTCATATCTGCAGCAAATCTGGATCAGCTCCGTTGTACCCCCGTTTTTAGAGATTTGGGTACAGAGGAAATGAGAGAGGGTTTTGTTTTCTGACACTTTGTGAGTTCCCTGAGACACCGGGGACACATATTCATGTATAAAAGACATAAGAAAGTGCATTTTGCATGATAGGAGACCTTTAATTTCTTAAAAAGAATGCTTCACTCAATGTTTCGTATTAGGGCGGTTAGGAAAGAAATAAGCAGGACACAAAGGGCAATTAAACTAGAGGAGTCAAGAGTAGGAACTAGGCTATTCCACTTTAGTGTGTCGGGTTGTGAATCAGGGAAGATCCATCCCTGCCTAGGACATAAAACGGTGATCTCTTTAATTACCTAGCATAAAATCCACAGTATAATATTCTCACCCCAGTATTATACAGGACTGGAGTCGTATGATTCTCTGGAGGTGACTGTCTCTTAGCGTGGCAAGGGGAAAGATGAGGGTAATGTAAATGGATGGGCTCTTTTGTAGGTTGCTGTAAAAAGCAATCAATTAATTTTGTAATTTATACATTTCAGTGGAAGGTGAACTGGATGGAATATGTGATTCACCGTTAAACTGTCCGACTCATCATTCTTAACTTTAGATGGCTTTGCATGCACTGAATCTCTGGTGAATGTGCTCTGCATTTTCGCAACACATTTGCAGCCGTACCGAATCCCTACAGTACCTCTTTGTGATAAATAATAAAGGCTTTCAAAGAGAAATGATAGGATCCTGCCTATTTGAAAACATTTTTTTTTCACTTAGGTAGATATAAGTATAGCGAGTTGTGCTTCATGCATGTATATTCAGAGACACAAAAGGTGTATTGTCATGTGCACAATTGCCACAGCGTAGTTGATGGAAGTGAACATTTTAAGTCCCAGACCGGACCAACAGTGCAACATACAATATAGTTGGGACATCAAAATAAATAAAAATAGTGCAGTTAAAATACAGGAATAAGAACATTATCTATATGTAAGATGGAATAAGATAAAACAGAATATGCAATTAAAAATGATACAGTAGAATAAATAATGTATCATATACAGAACAGTGTATTATAAACATGTGTGAATGGTAAGCTCAGGAGTCTGGAGATTAATGTTACGGTAATCATTGCTTACGATAAAGATGGTGATGCCTTATAGAATCATAGTGGAGGTGTTGTTATTGCATTGGTTCCTCAGCCTCTGATAAGTGCATGCTGGTGCTGCGCGAAAAGCATTACATCATCCTGCTCCTTCCCGGCAAAGTGAGCCGTAGCGCGATGAGATCAGAGCCCCCTTGTTATCCCAGTAGCAGAGCAGACTGCTGCAGGACCTTTAAAGGATCCTCTCCCTACAGTCAGGAAAACATTTGAGACGCTGTGTGTCTGCAGCCCACACAACTCCAAAAAACACCTCAGCTCAGGTTCATCCACAGGTGAGCCTCTATTTCAGGTGCAGAGCAGAGAAAATCTGTAGAAGGCTTTAACTACACGCACATACAAAGATAGTCACAACAAGTATAAACACGCTTGGAAACTCACAAATCCCCCAAAACACCCCATGGTGTTTGCTGTGGGATCATAGAGCATACAAATCATTTGCTACATCAAAGACTCTTTTGTAACGAAGAGAGCTTATTCACTTTAAATCTTTTTATATCTTTCTGAATTACTCCTAGTTTTACTGCAAACACAAATGCAGACAGAAGAGTTTAATTTATTGCTTGGATTCACTTTGTTGTGAAATAAAAACAGCCTCCTAGCTGGTTCCTAATGAAGATGTAGCTATATCAGATGTATGTTAGTCTGAGCACTGGTCTGTGTCCTTCCCCTCTGGGTCACCAAGTGCTCTGCTGCCATTTGGGATTCCGGCATATGAAGATGAATGGGTAGATGATCTGATTTTTGCGGACCTAGGTGACTCTTGCCCCGGCTTCAGTTACACCATCTCCGCCCTCTGGCTGTCCTCCCCACACCCCCTTCTCCCATTCTGGTTATCCTGTCTGTGACACCGTAATGATGACAAAGACTAACCAGTAAACAGCAGCACCCAGCACCATAGAGAACCCCCTTTATGGCGCAATGAAAGTGAGGGATGAAGCATGGTTGTCATCCAGGGCAGCGCCAGCAAATCACCACACAATAGTCAGGCGGTGGAGTGGAGATGACCGTGGTGGCGCTGGCATTGACTTGAGTTGTTTGTCAACATTCAGTCTATCTGTCAGTGTAACGCAGTGCAACAAATTAGCTCTGCCACCAATTTCTGTCTGAGGCCTAGTGCTTCAATAAAAGAACTGTGTCACGGCTCATGTGAGCTAAGAGCATCCTCACACCCTTAGTGCAACTTTAATACCTTAATAAATAGTAATAATACATTTATTTCATTCATCATTTGACCTTTATGTCCTGATAAGCTGGTTCTTCATACCTGTTGATCTTTTTTCACACTCCACAGCGAGGATAGATTTCAATGTAGTCTTGACAGCTTGCAGATAATCATTTATATTTCTCTCTCATGCCCCAGTCGCCTATGTGCCCATGCCTTCTTCTCCTCTTTGTTGCCCGTCCCATGCCAAGTTTCAGCAGCTGTGACAACACAGGGATCAGAGACTTAAAGAGATATATTGTTAAACACAAACCCGTCACGCATGCTGCCTTTCAAATACTCCTTTTTAACTAGATTAACATGTTGCCAGCACTCTGAAGAGTACTTGCATACTTTTCTTCTGTGGGCAAAGGGAGCAGGCGACACTAAAATGAGCTCATACAAACTGGCATGTCAACACTGTGCTTAATACTCTGCATGTATGCACACAAGATAGACACACAGAAACACACACACTCTTGTTATTTCTACGTGTGCATGAAATCAGCGCTCAGACACTGTGGCCACGCTTGCAGTTGTCCCTTTTCACTGCTTTAACTATTGTCGAGTAAAGCGCCATTGTGAGCCCAAAAAGGATTAGAAAGCAGGGAATAAAGAGCAAGCTACACACATTTTCAAACTCCTTTAAGAAGCTGCCCACAGTGATACAATACGCTATTGCCGGTACACAATGAGAGTGGGAGCTTTGGGGGGCTAGATGTAATCCCTCAGGTCACCAGTTACACATGGTAAGACATTCTTAAACACACACATACTCAACCTTGCGTTTTGTAGTTCGGATGTGTGTGATTAAATCTGTATTGTCAAGTGCAGGGTGGCACATAGTTATCAATATTAATCATCAGTAGAGCATATGGTCCTCAATCACTGCTTGATTAATCAATATATTGACATGATCACACCTGCGCAAGATAAATCACCTGTGAACATGAGCTTGTTGTGCAGTTCATTCAATATACATGAGAGAATCATTCAGGAGGTAACATCCCCGTGGTACAGCTGAGGACGGCCTGAAGGTGATGCAGCATGTAGGCAGTGTGTTCCTTTTACCTCCCACCACATGCACTGGAGGAGTCACACGCACACACACATGCAGCACAGGAGACAGAGTGTGGAAATGCATGTTCCTCTCTGATGACATCACCGTCTTGGTTAGGTAGCTGGGGCATTTTCCATAGGCTGTCCTCTGTTGCTATGGAGAGACCTGCACCAATCCCCTCCCCTTCCTCCTTAATGTATACAATTCCGGCTCCATGAATGATCTGTGACAGTGCTTCCTGATCCAAAGACAACATTATGCGAGCGTTCAGAACCCGCCCACTTCACAAACCCGCCCACTTCACAAACCCCTCTTTCAGCGTTGGGATCACCTGATGCGAGGTGTTTAGGGCTATTTGTCGCGTGCTGTGTGAGCAGAATACTGAGTGGGCCCCATGAGGGTCTGATATGACATGTGACAGCCCCCATCATCTGAGGGTGTGTATGTTAAATAAGCATTTCCATTTAACTCGGTTTCTCGGTCCTGGCTTGTGCATATAATAAAGGTATTCCGCATGTCGATTTGTTTTGGGATCTAAAGCATGATACAGTAAACATTGAATGCAGCGGCCTGGAAAGGAATTGACGACCTTTGTATAAAGTCTGTGATTTAACACTGAACAGAGTTCATAGGAAAATCCAGGCCGAGAACTGCTGACAACACTGTCTCTTACTCTAGCCTCTGCTGTCCATGAAATGTGCATGCGATAAATCTCTGGCTGTTTTGCTCAATACATATACCTGAAGATCTATACCTGTCTAAAAATATCTTTCTACCCCCCCCTTGTCTCAATAGCCATGTCCCTTGGTAGACATTTAAGGCGTGGGCAGCTAAAGGATTCTTTCTCCAGGGCTTTCGGAGAAGAAAGAGTTCAAGAGGTCAGAGATATGTGTTATTTTCCCACCGGTGCAACTCTCGAGATGTGTCAGAGCCATGTGTCAGGGAATGACAGCGAAAAGAAAGACGGCAGGAGAGGTAGATCTGGCAGACAAAGGCCATACTTCACAGAGGAAGCTTGAGATCAATGGATCGGCAGGCTGTGCACCCTGTGCACCCTGTGCTCACAAACACACTTACACACTCTAACAAACACACAATGCTGCAGTTTGATGCTAAAATGGATCCCGTCAGAAACCTCGAGAGAGACGTACAGATAAACACATGGAAAGGCAGACGGAAACACACTCAAATGAAACACTTCCACCTCCATACCTCGCTGGGTATTCCTCAACAGTCCCCCTCCCGAAGCTTGTCATCTTGACGAATGGATCTGGGTAACTGTCAATTAAAATGAAATCCCCATCTGTGGAGTAGAATGAGGGCACATTCAATGAAACATACACACTACAGTAGTAGAGACCAGTCTAAGCTCCTGCCCAGAGACAGGGGTTGATCCACACGCTGGGCTTCATATGGGCAATACATCAAACAGACAACATTATCACTGACTACACCTCTGAAAACGTCAACATGATTAATTATAATTAATTAGTAAAATGCTATGTGTTGGCTAATCCATCATATTTGCATTATTCACGATCCATCATCAAAATGTAGCCAGCAGCAGGCTTCCTGTTTTTATTTATTTATTATAATAATTTAGCAGCATAGTGCTAAATCAGCAAGTTGCAATTTCTGCATTTTCACTCACTCCCTCGAGATGATTCCAGACAGTCGTTCGTAAACAATTTAGTTTCGGTCTTTGTGGAATTCTAACTCGGACTGAATTAATCTGTTTTTAATGTTTGTGTGTGTGTTAGTGTGTGTATGTGGCTGCTAATTCATTTTAAAGCGCATTAGTCACTTATATTGATCACTGATTGACATCTTGTAACCTTGCCGAGTAAGGTGCACATGTAAATTTGTGCAGTTTAATAAAGTAAAGCATTTGCATGCCTCAAATAGTATTTTGAAGACTGTTTTAACTATGAAAAGGTGAGCAACTATTACGCTTTCTAAGTATTTGTTAAAGCTTTGTATACGCTCTACATTACCATGTGGTCTTATTTAAGTAGTCTTTGTTTGAAGTGGAATAACAACTAAACACTACTTACAACCTCAGCCAATCCCAGTTATGCAAAATCATCACTCTATGATTGAGACCAAAAGTGGTGGTGAAAGTCAGTGTGCAAGCCTCATTACCCCAATTAATGGCAATTCTTATTGCATAAGCAAAACTCATCTGAGGGTAGGAGTCAATACCTTTGTCATGGTTATGATAATGGCTTAAATGCTCATCTGTAGTGATATGCACAGGGAGAACTTTGCTGCTTGACACTGAAGGACATCAATGCTGCAATATAGGTAATTAAAATGAGTGCATCTCGGCCATTGCAATTAAACAGGGAAAAGTGTGTCAGGGTCTGTGTATGATTTGTGTCATTAATTTTCATTACGAGTGTTTATTAACCTTTTTATCTCATGTGGTCCTGATGGTAGTCCGCTTTGTGTATTCCATGGTTGTGTGCGTGTGTGTTTGTGTGTCTCCTGGTATTTTTCACACCGCCTACAGAATGTTTCGATCATGGGAAATTTCATGTGCGGTCCAGGGAACTGTAAATGTTCGTGTTTTTAATACACAGAGCATTCATCAGCGGCAGGAAACTGCACCGCATTAGCAGGCGGTCCAATGAAAGAAATATTATGGCTCCTAATTAAATTTGAAATTAAGTGATATTTCATCTCTTCTCATTAATTAGAAAAGAGGTCTTCTGATATAATTATTTATTTCTAGAAATAGGAGAGGACAATCGTAATCCTCTCATGGCAGGTGTTATTACACATTAGGTGAGGTGATGGTATGAATACATTTGAGAGATATTTGTTGCGGATTGTTAGTTCCTTGTCTTCTCCATTCTTGTTTTACGGGAAGTTCGAGAGATTTTCAGACCTCAAGGCCAGCTAGGTGTATTGTGGGTATTACCAAACGTCAGGCTGATAACGTCAAAGCTGCGATCCTGTGATTCAGTAGCGTATAGGACAAAAACACAATTGAAGGGGATCTGTAAGATGGCACTCGCATTAATCAGGCTATAATGATATTACACTACTTCCTTTTTTGTGCATCTGGGGGGAACAAGTGTTGCTCAATGGTGATCACTATCTAAGCTTAAACCTGTTAAAGATGCATAGAGGTATGGATAGTGCTGGTAAGGGATTAAGAACACAATCTCTCATTCTGGCCCAATACATTCTTGGTAATGTCAAGAGGGGATATAGAGAATAAATACCTTTGCCCAGATACATGGATACCAATGCCACCCGAGTCACCTGGTCTTAACTTTGATCAGTAATTTTCGAGTAACGAGATTTCTCTGATTTCATTAAATAGTCATTTCGCACCTGGAAGCCCAAGGCTTTGCCGAGAGATCAATGATCTAATCACGTTACCGTTAAGCCAATTGGCTTGAAAGTCCTTTGTGATATCCCTTTACTGTTTTAATGACTTAGTTCAGATTAACAGGTTTAGGAGCTAGGGATTAAGGGACACATCCATTGAGGTGGAAAAAGCTTTTTCTGATGCATAATTTATTGCAAAGAAAGGAAAAGGATTAACGAGGGCCATGTGCCCGCCACTCAACATCCACCGGTCAATGATTAGAACAGACACCTCGGGACAGGCACTGGCCTTGAACAAATGATTAATATCTTATTTTCTTCCCTTCCGTAGTAAAAACATAAGAAAGACCATTCATATTTGTGCTTAAAGTGTTTTGGAGCTACTGTTATCCACTCTTGGTTAATGACTCACAACTTCCTCTTCACAAAGCAGCGAGGGGTGTGTTCAAACCCTTATGAGTCAACATCATTAACCAGCATCCCCAAACAATGATTTACCAACCAGATACAGTGGTGGGTGATGATTGCCTGACTCAGTGAGAGATCCGCAACATCTAATTTGCACAATTAGTTTTATTAGTCACATACCTAACTTACCTGATGGCCGCCTAAGGTGTAGCAATTAATATTGAAATAGATTGCTTCAAAACATTGTGTTTTTTTAATGCTGCATTCAAATGCGAGAGACACAAATGGAATAATGAAGGCTTTGTTTCAGAAATAGTTTTTCCTGTTCCAAGAAAGTGGCAAGTCATCACCATCCATTGAGACATAGTAATGGCTCACATGTAAGGACAGCTGCCTTTCTCCTAAAAGACAAAGTGTGAGCTTGTCGGCCCTCTGGCAACATGTGTTTCTTCAAACTACCTCATGTACGGTTGGCACTGAGAAAACATGTAAATAAACATAATGAAACACGGCACAGTCACATCTGCCAGTGAAAAGGAATAGCTCCGCTGGCACCGGCCCCACTCCTGTAGCTTTGTGAAGGTTTTAAAAAGTTAATTATGAATTGGAGACATGTGGTTGAACACTTTCCAAACATATTTTGCCTCTTGCTGCCATTCTCTCTCTTTGCTTCATCCTCTTACCAGTATACTGTCTTTTTCTTCCAGCCCTGTTCTATTTCTCCGCCGCGGTAATCTTCCTCAGGCTCCTCAATTATGTGTCCATGGGCAGGAAGAACCATTTGCTCCTTCTTGAATACCCTGTATAGCAATAACGTTGCTTCAAAAACATAATTAGAGCAGACAATGCTTCTATAACCTGCAAGGCCACTAACTCACAGCCTTGTAAACACTGGTAAATGAAGTTTATTTTCTGTCTTCCCTGACATGGTTCTTTTTTCCTTTATCATATAATGCATGTGTTTTTCTCCTAAGAGTAATATTTAATGTATGTTATTGGCTAAAATATGAGGGAATGAAGGCTTTATGAAATATGGTACAAAAACACAGTAACAGCCCTCTGGTCGGATGTTTAACAGCTTTTTCATGCACTTGCTGTTTGTAGATGAATTGCCTTTCGGTTGGCCTGAGGATACCAAAGCTGAGTTTTTTATTGGTTCACCTGGCGCCTATAAAAGTCACTGGTAGGCTGTTACTGTGTCAGTGACAAACGGCTGATTCATCATCTACTGACTAATCCAATGCACCAAGAGAGAGAGAGCGAGAAGGCCTGAGAGCTTCATCTCCTTCACACACCCTTCTCTAGTAAAACACTCCAAACACAGCCCCGGGCTGCGCAGGAAGCGGAGATTGTAAGTATACACTCTGATACTCTTCTCGCTTTGTCTGGAAGTGTTGGAGAACTGAAGCTATGAGTGTAAGTGGGACATAATTATGAAAAGAGTGGTGTACTAATTACACACGTTTAATGTGTAAATCCTTTGTTCTTTTTGACACAGAAATGGCGTGTTCACACATTATGACTAAAACAACACCACGCTATGCTGAACAGGGAGAGTACAGTGTGTAGATAAAGCTACTAAAGGTATTTCTCATGGACAGCGTCACAGCTTTTAGAAAAATAGACTTTCCACACAAACTACTTATTTTACTTAGTAGTGGCTTTACTGTGTTAGCCTTTCAAATAAGAATAATAACTTTCTTACAGCCTTAGGTCTATGTAACTTATTCACTTTTAAGTCTTTAAACAGAAACTTAACTGTATAAGAAATGTCACTTTGTTGATTACAGAGAATGTCCCACCATTACAGGTCTGTATACAAACAAGTAAACCGTGCCTATTGCTCTATTTGTTCAATTAAACAGAACAACACCTGTATTTATGGTAGCAGTATATGCAACAATAAGATAAGCGACAGCTGTAGCCTTTCGGAAGAAGTACAAATGAACAATGCCACAACATTTGTTTCCAAACAAAAATGTATTTCGGTTTTGTCGACGGAAACTTTTAAAATGACAAATGATATGACTAACACTAAGCATATCGCAAAAGGCCAGGACTAAATTAAAACCAGGTGCCAAAAATAACAACGGTTTAAGAAAGTATTCAACAATTAATGACATTAATTGGAACAAATAGCATGGTCTTGCTACCACAAACACTTTAATGAGTACTAAAAGGCATTACAAATCAAATGCAGAATGTCTGAATGGGAATGTAATTCAAGCTTCTTATTGAAAATCCCGTCTGTTCTCAGTAAACACAATTAGTTAAGGCTGGGCTTAATCCACCTCAGGGAACATAGCACAGGATGTACTATTAATGGAGGCATTTTTGCTGCAGAGCACACCTGCTATTTTTATGTTAGTGCGGGCGATTGTCAAACTGTATTATTACACCTGTCTGCAGAGCAACATACAGTAGATGTGTAGGCTGCTGCACATCGCTTCTGTCTGAGCACGTGAGGGTTTCAGCTTATCATGATTAATTATCACATCCATACGTCCAAATGTCAGTGTTGACTCTGAGAAACAAATATAAATATGTCTTGGTAGTGCAGCAGAGTTTGACTCACACAGTGAAGTTAATAATCTGTTCTCCCAAACTCATCTCATTGTCCCCTGCATAATGACAGTCTGCGTTAATTGTGACTGTTTATAAAATGGAGCTTGAAGTTGGAGCCAAGCTGTGCTAATCTCATCATCCTCGTTTTCTTTCTCTGCACCACTAGGTTTGAAAATCAACTATTGATGTTCCTTATTACATTAGGTGAGCTGCTTGATGGCAACACACAGCTGCAGGCCGTTTGTATGGATATCCTATTGATCTGATTTACATATATAGAGAGTTTGTTGTTTGTTGCTGAGCAGACACTGTGTCTGGAAGTGAACTATCGAAAATGTGACATTCCTTGTCACTTTGAAGAGGCTTCTTTTTAATACAACCAGTGACAAAAGATGTATCACAAAAACGAGTTTATTGTAGAAAAATGTATCTGCGGAGTAGCTTAGGTATCTATCAAGTTTCTACCTTTGTCTATGTGAGTTAGAATCAAAGATAACACAAGATAAGATAGGACTTCATTTATCTTGAAGGAAATTGTTGGGCCAGAGTTACGATTCAATAAACACAGCAACATAATAATACAACTGTAAACTAACAGTGCATTAAAAAGAGCTAATGAAATAACTACAAGAAACATAGACGGTCAAATAAGTATTGTAAAAAACTTTAAAATAATAAATGTACATGGATGCACCTATCTTTTGTTAAACATGTTGTCCAAAAGTAGGGATATAATATCAATTTCAATGGAGAATATAATAAACATCGCATATTATTTTTTACAGCTAACTTATATGGAATGACAATGGAAACATGTTTTGCTGTCATTGAATGGTACAACAAAATATTGAACATGTTATTATATTTTTTAAAAGACCAATAATAACCTTTTGAGAAAGGAAAAACCAAGTGTTATGATCAAGCCAATAGAGACATTAATATTGATTACAAGCAAAACCAGTAATGACAATTTAAGCTAATGGACACACTTCACACAAACCTTAACATGCGCTCAGACTGTCTGACACTTGTGTTGAGAACTAGTGTATTTTCTCGTCTTTTAATCTTTCTAATTGCGCTGCCTCTTCTTTTTTTGTCCAAAGACACCAAAGCAAAATCTTCTGAACTCTATCCCAAATGTGTAGATAAAGCCAGTGAAATGGTTGGATTAAAATAAATCCTGCTGTGAATATTCTTGTGTAGTCAATGACTTGATCATCAAAGGAGTGCCTTCATAACAGAAAATAGAGAGATGGGGAAACAAAGAGTGTGTAGCATGCTTAGTACTCATTAACCACTTGAGCTTAAAGCATGTACATGTACAACGCTTGGGATGGTGCAACACTTAAGACACTAAAACACTACACAAAATACTGTATAGACACTTTTAGAAGCTTGTTTAACTTTGCATTAGTTTGCTGCTGTGATCTGGTGCTAGTTGTAAACGATGCTGCCCTAATTTCATAGCTTTCCGAGGCGAGTGGAGGAATCCTGCCTCATTTGTCTCCTAATTTGTTCCCAGTGCACATACGAGAGGGGTTATAAATACATTAGTCCTCTCCATAGCGCGGCGCACTGGGGGGGCTGCCGGGCAATCAAGCAGCTTGCTGTACGTATAGTGCTGCTTTTTACCCAGTCCAACAGAGGCATCGTGGAGATGGGACAGCATGTACCATCTACCTCATGCAGTGACTGTGAGCAGGTTGCGTTGTCCCAGAGGCTGCCTGCGCTGTGCATTAAGGCCTTGAGCGTTGGATAGATCGGAAACGAGTCGGTGCAATAAAGGGAACTGTGGGCCGTGCAGATACCAAACTCCTCATATCTCTCATCACCCTGATGCAATCCACCGGTGGTTTGAGTCAGTGGTGCGGAAACATCAATTAAAACATGACGATTATCGCTAAATTTGTCATTAGCCCTGAGGAGAAAAGCAGCCTCGGCCAGGATTTTCTTTTCTCTTACAGACACACACAGAGTATTGCCTGCAGGACTTTACAGAGCGAGAGATAGGTCTTAACTTGTTCTCCACTTGGAAGAAAATCAAATTGTGGTGTATTGTCATCAGCTGTCAGTGTCAGACAGATATTTCTGCAGGGCTGGGCAGGAAATTAGGCTATTAAGCTTTTTACAAGGCCCTTCTCATTTCGTCTGCTTTTCTACAGATGTTCTATCAAAGTAACTCATTGTAGCCATCTATTTTTCCCATGGCTCAAAACCATCTTTCAGTAGACTCATGCTGTTCTGTTCTCACTAGTCCATTTTATTTTCCCCCTTCTGCTCCTCTCCCACTCTCTGTCACTGTCTTTCTCCCTGTCTCTCGCTTTCAGCTGATATCTTGGCTTCATGTGTGCCTGCTTTGGGTTGAAGCGCAAAATCAATTCCAAGGAGGTCAGCAGGGGTCAGTAGCCAGGCCAGAGCCAGAGCAAAGTGGATTACTGATTATCGTGCAGGCAACATGGCTTCCATATTGGGACATCCGCAACCTAGGCAAGGCAAGTTTATTTATATAGCACCTTTCAACACAAGGCAATTCAAGGTGCTTTACAAAAATGAAAGACATTCAGACAAAGGCATTTAAAAACAGTCATTAAAAGAAAAGATAATAAAATAAACATTAAAATAAAAAATACATGAATACAAACTATCATCATGAATAAATGAATAAAAGGTTACAGTGCAGTTTAAGATATGAATAGTTCAATTAAAAGCAGCCGCAAAAAGATAAGTCTTCAGCCTGGATTTAAAAGTAGTAAGAGTTGTAGTGGACCTGCAGGTTTCTAGATCTGTATTATGTTTTAAAACCAATCACAAGATTTGAAATATGGGTATGAGTGGGAGCTGTAGCAAAGAAAACCAAAACACATTCTCTCACATGATTCAAACCGCTTTTTCAGCCCAATAAATGTGTAAAGTTTTTCATTCATAAGCAGTAAGAGACAGTGGTATGAATTCTGTAGGCTTGCTTCATAGGAACGATGAACAATTATCAAACAAAATGTGAGTCTATCAATTCCCCATGTAATCAAATGTTATGGAATAAGAGGTTCTAGGACCATGATCGTAACTCTCAGAGTAAATTGTCACCACATATCCACCCACCCTGCCATTAATGTGACACTAGGGACAAAGGTTATCACACAACCAGCTCATATATAATACTAATACTATGCTTTTTGGAACATATTTAATGCCATGAACTTGAGTATTGCATATGTGCAAAGCTGTTTGACAGTAATAAAGAGCTGCGTAAAAGCAGATGTCATTTTTTAGCAATGCAAATCAGTACAGCAGTTTTGAAGTACTGTTGCCATTTTGAATACAAAAAAAACGTTGACAAAGATGTTTTGAGAACAATGCTCAGACATGTCAATGGAATAACATATACTTTGATTAAGAATGTATACAGTAGTACTAGTACTACATCTCATACATAGTATTCCCCAAACAACAAAGCTATTTCTCTTGACTGTTAAAGCAATAGTTGAACATTTTGGGAATCACACTTATTCACTGGGAGAGAGTTCAATGTGCTAAGCTAAGCTAACCGGCAGCAATGTGTAGTATTATATTTAAAGAACATATATGAGAGTAGGCTTAATATTCTCAAATGAATCTCCACCAGAAAGCCTATAAGCACAACATGTTACACAATTCCTTTATCTTGTTTAAATGTGGTAATTGTTCAGGAAAGCTTTGGCATTTTTCAGCTCAGCTGCAGCTGACCGAAAATAGGACTTATTATTTCTTCTGGACAGAGTCTTTCTCCAATAATGTAAACGGACATTGAGAGTTTTGATTGGAAGATACAATGTTTGACATCAAGCAAACAAGCATCAGCAGCAGACATGTTTGTTTATGTAAATTATGACATTATGTTAGCTGATTTATGAGTTTATGAGGGTACAGAGCACACATGATGAAATGTCAGTAGGAAGATTTACACACATTCACATGCCCATCATTCCTACGATTCCTCAGAAGCCCTGACATCCTTACTTCAGCGCTGTGTTTCTTGAGCTCCACGCGCTTTTATACAGTCTGTTTTGTAGGCCACACTGGATAATTGATCTGCCTCGCTTTTTATTTATAGATTTGAATGACATTCCAGGGAATTTTTCCAATTGTCATGATCTCATTTGTTCTTCCTCGGATGCTCGCTGAGATGTTGATGGGGATCTAGAGGTACCATGGCATTTCGAAAGGTAGGCACATTACGCAGCACTTTTATCCGAGCTTGATGGAACAGCTGCTGTTCCTTGGTTTCTTTTTTCTCTGTATCTCCTTCTCCTACCCCCCCTCTCTTGTCAGAAACCCTCTCAACTAATCTATCATTCTCTCTCGCTACTTAAACTTGACTTTACTATTGGAAGGCAAAGGTAGAATGAAAGGGAAATAGGATCTCATTATTTCAGACCCACCGCTCACTCTGCTCATGATTGATCATTATCAAAAAAAGAGCCCGTTTGGAAGCAAGTGATTTCTGCTATAGTAGAGAAAGAAAAGATAGGTCTATTTAAAACAATCATATTCAAAGTCCTCACAGAATAAAAGGGAACTGTACTTTTTCTCTGTGCAGGTGCTGTGATCAATCCTTCACTATACACATACACATGCTTATGAATAAGGGTGGTTTAGTATGAATGTTAAAAAAGTGCGGATATAGTCTGTCAATTATCTACTGATATAAAACAATATACATATTGAAATATAATAAATAAACATTAGGTGCACATGATAATGAGAACATATGCTTGGTGAAACGAAACTCAATTTAAAGTAACAGTACTGCATCTAAGCGTAGAATACAGTACATTGCTTTAAAGGTGGGGTAGGTAAGTTTGAGAAACCGGCTCGAGATACACTTTTTGTTATATTCCATGGAATGCTCTTAACATCCCGATAGCAATGAATATCTTAAGGGCTTTGACAAAAAATACATACAAAAAATGTCATCTGTGGAAGCCGTAGTACTGTAAAAAGCACGACCAATCATTTTAGCCGGCCCGGCTAAAATAACTGGATGGCCTACCTGCCTGTCAGCCTTCCATCTGTGCACAAACTTATCTCGTGCCCTCATTGGTCATGTGCGGGTTCGTATGTGTTGGAGGAGGGGCTCTGTGAGGAAGTGGCAGATTTCTTCCGGCTGTGTATTTTCAAATTCTAGCGCACTCGAGCTGCTTTCTCCAAAATTAACTACCCACCTTTAAGTACATAAAAAGTATTATTTTTATTCTTTTCATATTATACAAAGTAGAGTTATTTTCAACCAATACATTGTTTATGTCCTACTTCAATGTAATCAGTAATTTTTCAGGTTCATCCAATTTCAACTTTTCTCTTGTTTTCAATTTCCGTAAATATTAAATCAAGCTTTTTAACTGTGTTCGTAACAGGATCTTGAACAGTGTTGTGATCTGTTCGGCAATAACAATTGGATGTTACTCATACACATCTCAGAGTACTAAACCTCAAGGAACTGTCTTGGTTTTCAGTATATTATTGCCAATCTGGGTAACATTCAGATGGGAAAACTGCCAAAAGATGTGACACAAGGCAGGGAAAAGTTAGGGTAAAGAATAATTGACATATTTTCAACACATTTCCAACAGAACCATGACCTCTGTTTCTCCCTTAAAGCAAGTACAGTGAGTCTAGAACAATGTGTTCCAAAACTGTATAAAACATCAAAGCAGAAGAGACACTGATGACAACAAAAGACAAAAGGCCATGTTAAAAAGCATTTCTAAAGCTACTCTGCACTCTCTAACCTGTCAGGCAGAGGTTTGGGGTCCTGGCCTGTCTGCCAGTAGATATGACATGATGTAACTAGGGAGCATGCCTTATGGGAACGGTCTCAAACTACACAGTCAGAAGGTTAAAACAAACTCTTTCCAACAGTAGACACTGACACACACTGAGCTGTTTGGATAATAATCTGATTGCACAGTACTTTGGCAACTTTAATTGCATAAATCCCATGTTGTATAAGGATCACTGCCAACTGCCACTGCCTCCACTGATATATCCCAAAAAGTGGCTCAGGGAAAGTATTAAATGATCCATGGAAATGGAGCCCATGAATTTCAGAACATAAGTACCCGCCGGCATGCCGCACACTTGCTGACCTCACACCCCCGCCGCAGCCCCAGACACCACACACACGTATGCTCATTCATTCAAGACGTGTGCCTTTGCTGCAGCTTGATTTGAGTTTCCTCAGACTGCGCACAGTGGCAGACCGACACAGAGGGACAGCGACGGACCCAGGTGACTGTTCGCCAGTTTAGAAGAAGTTCAAGCCACTCTGGGAGGGCATTTATATGCGCTCAACACATCTTTATCCCACAGGCCAGAATTTACAAATAGATTTCAAATTAGAGCCTCTGCTTTAATTTTCTAATGCAGTGACCCATTCTGCGGCAGTGTAATAGCAGGTCCCAGTGTGACAATTAAAATAAATCACGTCTGAACAGAATTCGCCGTATGTATTCATGCCTCATCAGTAACTGAATTGACGTAAATGATTTATCCCAGATAACTTAAATACCAATGCCCATACCACATAGGGCTCCCACCCTGCATGCGGTCGAGTTCTACACGCTTGTCAGGGGCCCTGCTGTGAATAATGAAATTGACTTGTCTAAGATGAATGAATGGATGTGGAAAGATAGACAATGGCGGTCTGAAACACTGGACCTCAGTGTATAATCAATTGTAAGCAAAATGGTCTTGGATAAAACCTTTTGTTACTTCTCCTTTATGTTTAATAGGTCAATTTTATCATGATAAGTTGACTAACTATATTTTCTTCATATTTGAAAAGAAAATGTAACTTTCATACAAGTGGCTGCTCAAGCATGGACGCTCTTCAGAATACTGATTATTACTAGTCGGACAAAGTTCAAAAAAGAAGTAACAGAAAAGCCTATTAACTACCACTATAATGAATAGCCCATATTTAAACCTTCTTAAAGAGAGAAAAAAAGGTGTGATACTATGGGCTATATTCACTTTTTATTAAAAATGACAGCTACAGTAGAGATGTCCTTTGATTAAAGTGGGGAAGCACACTCTGAGCTCTAAATATCATTCTGCTCTCGGGTGAAGCTACTTACACTGTTTTAGTCACAGACCCCCACCAGCCATTAAAATAATGTGAATATGTTGCCCACTGTGTGTAGTCACCTTCCTTCTGATTTGGACTTTCCCGTCCTCATGCGCCGCTTCACCCTCATCAGCTTTACTTTCTCTGCTTTTGATTAATCCTGTCTCATTTGAGATTTTGAAACTATCAATGGGAATTATTCAAATCCCTGAGGTATGAAATAGCTATGAGGAGGCTGTGGAAGACACTCATTAACCCCAAATGGAGGGGAGCCCACAGTAAATCTCGATGAATTCTCTCCGTTATAGAAATCTGATTAGTTACGCTGGCTGTGCTTAATCCCAGTTGAAGGTACAAGTACATTTGTCCAGTGTATATGCAGTCATTCAAGATAGGAAAAAAAGCGTTATGTTTTCGACCACTGTTTTGAAGAACGTATCAGTTTTGTAATAATGTGGTTCTGTGACTTTGGTATGGACATTTTATGAGAACAGATTACTTAAAAGCCTTGAAAAATACAATTAATTGCAAAGAGGGAAAGAAATATGAAGTCATCAGCCAACTCTGGGACAGTTTGTTACAAATGAACGAATCCAATAGCCCAAGATTTGAACCAATAACAGGATGCGCTTGTATGGATTTAATCACTGGAATGTAGTGGCTTGTTCACAGATTGCATTGTTCTATTGATCACCCCATTGTAGTTAGTTCTGCTTTTCCATCCTCAGAGGCATGTCTTTATCATTTAATGGAGGATTTTTGCATCAAGTCATGAAATGCACCACGGATGCCAGCTGAAGAGATCAGCATCTTGCCATACAAACCAAAACTAGACATTCTTCCCTGGAGGGACTTGTTTTAGCTGTAGCGCCACATCCAAATTGGACCAACAGCTGCTATATATGATTCCATCATTTGAGGGATAATATGTTCCATTAATGCCGGAGCACTCACAGGCATTAGAGAGACGGTTGCTGCAAACCTCTCAGGATGTGCTCTGCTTATTCTCTGCCTTATTTCCACGAAACATGGCACAGACTGGTGCTGCTGCCATTCTCTTACATGCAGATGTCAATTATAGAGGTGGCAGACAATGGTGAGCTGTGCACATCTGCTGGTGGATGATGTCTCCCCCAGCACTGCGCAAGCCAATGGAGCATAAATCTCAACCATCCGTTGGCAAGCTTCACCTTTACAATAATATCTGCCAGACCTAAAAGCCTGTCTTGTATGCACCAATGTTCACAATTAAGAGCAGCGGAGAAAAATATAATTAGCTGCTTTATTTCTGTTTCTTTGTTTCTTTCTTTGATGTAAAGGCAATCTTTTATATTTTTTTCTTGAATTTGTCCTTCATGGGTCACATGGCCTGGAGGGTATATGGGGCATGTCTGTATGTCTTGCGTGTTTTGATGGGGGGTTCGTCCTCATCACACCCAGACCTCTGCTGCCTGCTGTGTTATTAGGCAAATACAGTACATTAGGGACAGGCTAGCTCCACCACTGTTGTCATCGAGAACATCTAGTTATCACATCTTGCGCTCAACCACCTGCTGAGTTCACAGAGCTATCAGCCTCCCCCGTGACCCGCTTGTGTCTCTGTATGTCTCTGCTGGAGACCTTGGATATGTTAAACATCCCCATACGGCTGAGACCAAGTTTCCTACAACATCGGCCTCAGAAAATAGTTTGCTCAGATCCTCGTTTGCACCTACACACATACACACACACCCACAAACAAACAAACTTTAATTTAAACCTTGTTGTTAACATGGCCTACCTCCAGTGCCTGTACTGCCATGTACCAGAGTGACTCTATTTGTGCTATACAATATAGAAGCTGTTTGTCATCGTCAACATGGCTGTTTCCAAAAGCATCAGGCTCTAAGTGTGTGGATTACAGCCGTATACATTTGTATAATGCCTGTGATAATGGGATAAAGCAGCTTCCGTGGGAGCAATCTGTATGGAGAATGGATTATTCCAAAGCTCTGCCTATGGGACGCTGAACCCAGGAGTTATCACAAGCAGTCAGCATCTCAAGTGGGTGCATTGCCTCAGAAAAGTGTTCTGATGCCACATTTCATGTCCACGTGCTATTCTCTGGAGAGAAAACACAAGATGTGGAGGCCGCAGTCGTGTATGTTTGAGTCTGTAATTACCATAGGAGCACTCCAAAGGCTGAGATATACTAGTTCCATTTCAAATTTGCATTTGCTTTACATTAGGACTGTGCACATGGCCCGCGTTTATTTATTGTTCTCCCGTCCATGATACAGGAACCCACTGAACTAGTTTGTATGTTTCTCTTGATAGCCATTATAGAGGGAAATTAGCATTTTCATGCATACAAAAGCAATTACCGTCAATTTATACACATTTCATAGAAACATGTCCCCAATTAGAGGGCCATTTCAGGGGACTGATAAGACGAGCAGCACTCACATTGAACATCTGAGGTCTGGACAGACGTAGCGTCCTGCTTTCCCCCTGATCACTATCTCTATCCGCAGCTCCGGCATCATGAGGAGTTCAGTCGCTCTCACTCATTTCCAGAACAGTTGATTTCACCCTTAATACGGTGCGACTGTGAAAAACAAATGTTGCTGTGTTGATAGTGAGGCTTTGATTTTGTACAACAGCGACTTGGTAGTCATGCAGGCTGGAAGTCTTTATTGTCTACATCAAAGTCAGTTGTCTTTTTTATGTGCCTCATAAGTTTATAATAAGGTCGCTAGTGTATCTTAACAAGATTTAAGATAATATGAATTCTAAAACTGCATATTCTATAATTCCTTTATTGACTCTTTTATTGGTTTTATGCAGGTGCCCTTCCTCAGTTTGTCCTGTTGCCATTTACATGAGGAAGATAAATCTCGGATGACATCTTCAAATCTGCCCATTCATTAGCCCAAACAGGCTTATCTGCTTAAAGACTTTGGCTAAGACCCCATTCTCACTGAGGAATGACTCACCTCCATATTGCCCCACTAACAGCAACAATTACGTCACCCGTTTACTGGCTGTAGGAGATTATGTTATTTGTGCAAATCCTCTCTTTACTTAATATCAAATGCTTTGCCAGAGGAAGGAGACATCCAGTCTAAACCTGAGTGCTTGGAGTTCACCTTTTATTAAAATGGCTGAGGGGGGAGAAGAAGGCGAAGATGATGATGATGATGATGATGAGATTGATAGCAATAAGACTGATAAGCAATGATGACGTTGGCTAAGATCGACAGTGAAGGAGTCAGAGGACAACAAGGAATAAATAAGACATATTTGATTAGCAAGGGCCTTTCTAAGTTTTTACATTCAGTGCAACAAGATTGTTAAGGAAAATAATAGTTCCCCACATTTTAGTAATTATTTATTTTCTTGGTGAGAGTAATTGAGAAGATCAATTTTTTCTCATATCTTTACTTAAGTAATTACCTTTTATGCTACATTATATTTCTACTCTACATTTCGAAAGTAAAAATGCACTTTTTTAAAATAAATGTATTGACAACATTATTTTCGACTTACTTTGTAAATTCAGATTATTATTACAAAATATGAACCTACTTATAGATGAATATATATAACATTATAGCTTTAGCTACGATCCTGTGATTTCACTGATATATTGTTCTGCATACATGTAGTACTTTTAATTGTTGTTCTTCGTTCTTCGTTTAGTCCCAGATCATTTCAACACCATGGTTTTGTTTGATTTACTTGAGTTAAAGTCCTTTGTACACTTTGCTAATTATCATATTGTATCTGTTTTTATTTGCAAGACAAAATGTCCTTCTTTAGAATTACAGGTGGTCTATTGATGATCAGGAGTTTTAACTTTTAACTAGACAATTTCTTGCCACATAACTTCCTAAAACCATAACTTATCCCTTATTTACTTTTTGTTTTTTTTGGAAACTTGCTAAAGATTTAATAAACGAGAGGTCATGTTACTACGTGACTGCTGGATCTACAGCTCATCTAGCTCACTGCTGATAACATCGAACTCTGCATTTATACGTATGCAGAAGTATGAGCTGACAAAGTAAAACAAAATAGATAAAGAAATACTATTACAGATAATCTTATCTGCACCGTAGTGGATGTATCCTGGACTGTTACTGCGACTGTATTGCAGCTGGGATCTCATGATTCTGCCATTTATTTATTTGGGAGCCATATATACTTGGGAGGAATGGCACAGGATTGTGAACTCAATCACAGCGCGAGGGGATGTCAGTGCACAGGGTGCTCCCCGTGAATCACACACTGAAAGGCTATCACCCAAACCTCCAAGGTCCACTGCCAACTCATCAGTCATCGCGGACCAGACCAGGCCACAGACTGATCAGCCATGCACACACTCTGGTCACTGGGGACACTCACAAACTCAGCCCCTCTTTCCATCTCCCCTATATCCATACCAATATCTGTACTCGCTACTGGAACCATACCATAACATATTCCAAGGTCTGAATGTGACTTTGCCTTTCACAATTCTGTCACTCTGCCCAGATTGTGTATGGAACTGAAGGCCGCAGACGCTTGTTTTGTCACACTGGCTGCCCTTTCTAGATGGAATTTCATACTTTTATTTATAGCTATAATGTTTTTAGGTAGCAGTTATAAAGTACTTCTCTGGTGGTCATTTAGGTAAGCCTTCGGCCATACAGTCGGATATGAATTTCATGGAAATATATACAACATTACACTGTTGTAGAGCTTTTATCCTGGTGTGGTTTATATTCATAGTTTTATTAACTTTTGATTTAAACATTTAAGTAAGCATACATACTAACCAATATCAAATTAATATATAATTAAAGTTCCAATAAAACTGTTGGATCATACAAGACTCAAGGGACATTTTCCCACAAAACATTGAAATAATAGAATATACACTTGTTGCTGTACATTTTAAAAAGACAGAAAGTACAAGATGTGTCTTGCTAACTACTCTCTGATATAGTGGCCATGAGAGTTCAAGGCTTTTCAATTACGATAACACGTCATCAAACACAGGAACAAATTAAGAAACATCTTTACCAACTTGACGACGCATGTGACCATAAATAGTCCAAAAAGAAGCCAACAACACAAATCAAAAGTTTCTAGGGATGCTTAAAAGTGATTTCAATAAACAACAACTAATAGTAATACAATCATAAATAGGGGTTGACTGGCACTACAATATGGTGCAGTATCTCAAAAAGTAATGACCCAGCCATATGCATCACTTTTTAATTGTCCCGTGGAAATAGCTTTTGTTGTATTTTTAGCTTCTTGCAGCGTTGTTTTTTTAAATCACATTATTTCTCTTTATTTTAAGCGCATTGACCTGTGAGGGCCACCATACCATGAGTTTTTGATACTTGTTACCCACCAGATGGACCAATTTTATCGTGCTAACATTCAACATATTATTACAGCATTAATCTCAAAATACTGCAAAGGATGATTGAAATTCTGTCTGTATTTAAAGTGGTATGTCATAAACTGCAGTATTAGACATCAACATTTTGACCTCTCGGTGTCGCCAGATAAAAAGTCACAAGATCACCAAAGTCATTAAGATTCATCCTCAGGGGATCCTGAATGTCTGCGCCAACTTTCAGGGCAATCCATCCACTTGTCAAGCTCTTAGACCAGCAGACTGATATTCCCTAGATACTGTAGCAAAAAACACAGTGTATACTTTGAACAGAGTTTGTCCGACATTATGTGGGCGATGAGGTACGAAGAAAACATGCATAAATGAGTGACAAGAGCTGTTTGGGACATGAGGGATAATACACATTTGCATGATTACATGGACAGATGAGTGATTTACCTGCGCTTGCGTCTGACAGCATTTCTAGTTGAAGGACATATGAGTGGCATCTGATCCTGCATTCTTTAACTGTAGCTCCTGATCGCTGCTTGCGTTATATAGCTGAATGTAATATATGACCATACGGAAGTGCAAGATTTAAGGGGTTATGTTTATCTAGCAAATGTTACCTCTGGTACACAGATGCGTGATAAGATGTTCGATGAGGCTGATCCAGCTCCTGAGTCTGAAACTCTGTGATTCAAAACACTCTTAAAAGTATTATCTAGTTCACTTGCTCTCTGACTTATTCAAGCCCACTGCCCCTGTGCACACTATGCAACACCTTCACTGCCATGCACTTCTCCCACATTTGGTGCACTCATACCTACCCGGAGCCACATTAGAAAACAGATATGACAATTTCACACATATAGTGTTATCCTTTGCCTCACTCCAATTCATCTGTGGCCAGGCAATCTTCGTCAAGTAAGCACAATAATAAGTAATTACCATAATGTTTGAATACAAAAAAGCGCAGAAAAAAAAAAAACTTTGAATAGAGGCTGGAGTTGGTGGAAGTGGGGGGGATGGGTGTAGAAATATTTGATTAATCTTAACACGTTTCATGTGCAGATTCTTTGAGTTAATTTCAAGGACCATGCCTAAAGGAGATTACCTCCCCATGCTCCTGCACATTTGCTCATGAGTGATTTTGTTTATTCATGTTTTATATTATAATGCTCCTCCTGCCGTCTGCAGCCACAGAACCAACGGAAAAAATGCAATTTATTTCCCGCTCTGCACACGATGGAGACAGCTGATAATGTCACCAGGAAATATGAAGACTGCTGGGACGGGACCAAACAGCCTACTATTTATGTATGGAATATAAATAAAATATTTTGTGTGGGTTTTCTTAAGCCGCACATACACCCAAATACACCCCCCCCCCCCCACCCCAAAAAAAAAAGTTGCTCCAGTTAGTGATTCATTTGGATTTTTACCAATTCTAACCTGTGTGTGTGTGTGCGTGTGTTTCAGTATATTGTGATTTAGATGTACTTATCACTCATCTGTCAGGAGATCAGCATGCATCTACAATAACATGGATCATTATGGAGAGTCATATAAAAGGTCAAAGATGCATTCAAGTTCTCAGAGGTTGCGGATTACGCTCCTGCTCTGTCACCAATCACACTTATCATCAACGTCGTATGGTAAGCTCATCCCAACCAGTGTATGTGCCTCCTTCATATGAAAACCCATCTACAGTATGTTGTCATGACATATATGACACAGCCCACTCATATTTCATTGGTGCGGCTCAGTTATGAACATGCATCAAAGTCCCTTTCATCACTCCTGCTAATATGGATTTATCTGTTCCGCTGGCAGTGATGGGACGGCTGACGTAACTGTTTACAGTGACTCCATTGCCCCCCCCCTTCGATGAGGACGGCGATGATGATGACGAGCGACGCTCTCTGCCCAGAAGACGGCCCGGATGGCAGGATTTATGGCCCGCGGTGCCCATCCTCGGCACAAAATGCATTGTCTCTGGGTAGATCGTTCAGCCTGTCCTTGCTTTATTGATCTCACTACTCACAAGTTCACAACTTCCGCGTTCCTGGTGCATCACTTGACAGCAGAGAGATTTAGTGGAGGGATGAGGTCAGATAGAGGAAGAGAGATGGACGGAGAGGAAGAGGGAGGGCGAAGTGAAGGAGAGTCGATGGAAATGGGAGAACAGAGAAGGAGGGAAATAAAGAGAGGCTATGAGAGCAAGGGATGAGGAAAGGAGAGAGACTGAGATGGAAAGCAAGCAAGGAAGGAAGAAGGAGAGAGTTACTTCCTCTGGGAGGATGTGGCTCTAGGCCAGGTCAGAGAAGATTGATACTTGTGAGTGTATAGAGGCCTGCAGAGTTAGCCCCTGGTACACTGGAAATCCGCTGATAAACACACCCAGCAGCTCTCAAAGGTGTCCCCATCAATCTCCACACTCTTGTTCTCAGTGCAGTGTATACACACATAAACTCATACTTCAGTGGTCATTGGCCATACAGTAAAAACAAACATCACTGACTTCAGCACTTGTTCCATCATCTTTTACACCTGCTGATATGGCTTTTAGCGCTTTTAAAACCACAGAGACACCACCCTAAGCTCTGACATGTACAAGATATGTGCAAATGTGTCGACAGGCATACCACTGTACTTGAGGGTGACATACAGCGTGCTTCCACTATTCATCTCTTTGTGATCATTTAGTCATAGTGGTTTTTCAAACATGACTTTGAATGACCTCCTCCCATCTCTTTTCTTTTTGAGAGCTTTGGCCTTTTTTCCCCCCTGAGTCTATACGATTACATTAGAGACAGCGAGCATGTGCTGTTCACTAAGCCCACAGGGAGTGTGAAGAAGGCAAGGGAGGGAACTTACATAAGACTAGGCCAAACTCCTAACCCAGCCGCCCTGAGGGAGGACGAAGCCAAGGCTCTTTAATGTTTATGTCAACCCTTGTACAGCCTAATTGGCTTGGCAATCATCGAATATGAACTGTTTGTGTCAGTGGGTCGGTGGGTGGGTCTTCATGTTTACGTAGAGTATTCTCTGAGTATTTATATAATGCACTGTACATTTGTTCTCTGAATGTGTACACTATTCATTGTTAATGACTTGTCTGGTTCCTCATTCACCATTTCGCTGTGGGAACATTCATTAGCGGTGCATAAGGAGCTGTTCTGCAGCGTAACCCCTTATCTTTTGAACTCAGACACTGCGATAAGGTTTTCAGAATGACTAGAGATCAGAGTGCAACTCCATTCAATTACTTCTCTGCCATCTGAAAAGCAGACAGACTTCCAAGTGGAGCCAAAGAGCCTGAAATGTGAATTGGCATGCATATCTTTTTACAAGAAGAGAGAAAATGAAAGTTTGGGATATTTTATTGAAGTAGAGAACCGAAAAATAAAATGCGACTGTGTTCAATGCCGTCAGTATAGAGAGCCTTTGATAATCAGACTTTTTATTCTCTTACAGAAGTCGGTGAACACTGAGTACACACAGAGCAGCACACATGGGAGAGCAGCCGAGAGATTTGGGCTGCGTGATCCAAAAAGGAAATGGGTCATCAAATTACCCCTGTGATTATGTGTACCTGCCCAATTATGATTGATCTTTGCTAGAGAAAACAAAGTGGTGTATTTTATTTGCATGTTAAAAGATGCTCTCTTTCTCTCCCACTTCTCTCTCTCACAGCACCATCATTATCTCAAATGTGAAATGCTATTTAGGTATTCATAATTTATTTCTGTGTGGGGAGGACACAATAGACAAGCGCGCAACGCTCTGCCAAGCCCCAGATTTTTTCTTAGTTAATTGAAAATCTCATTTGCATGAGGGGAAAATCAAACACTCATTTCCATACATGAGATTATAAAAAGATAACTGCTAGTGTTTGTTGTTCCATATTTGATCAGAGCATTTCCACCTAATTGCTAAATGCTGCAAATAGTGCTTGAGTGTAACCTCCAAACTAATGTTCACAAGGCAACTGGATGTTATGTTCCAGTTCAAATGCCACACTGTGTTTTCTATCTGTGTTTTCCGAAGTTTGCATGTGCAATCAGGCAAATGTGTGTTTTTGTCAGAGCCCCTGTGATTCCATAAAACTGCATAGCTGCAGCTGGGTATCTGCCAACTTCATAAACAGCAATGCCTGCCCAGCTGGATGGCACATCCATAGAGCGGCCTGTAGCAGTCAGAGCAGTGATCTTCTATGATTTGTGTGTGAGAGATCAGAGGTGTCCTGTTTCACCCCTTACAGACAACCCCATGTATTCTAACTCTATCTCTCTCACACACACACACACACACACACACACACACACACACACACACGCACACACACACACACACCACACACACACACACACACCACACACACACACACACACCACACACACCACACACACACACACACACACACACACCCCTGTCTATTCCAGGCGGACACCATTACAGACCCGGCCTCATCCTCTGTTCCCTACTTGAAGCTCATTAATGCAGTCTCCGACATGGGCGGACACCAGGAGATTTCCAACCCCTTCCCTCCTCCTCCTCCCTCCCGCCCCACCCTTTCTTCCTTTCCCCCAAAAAAAACATGATTAATGGGATTTATTTTGCGGTAGGAACCCCACGTAATATTGGCCTGAGTGTTGCCGGGCACGACTTAGTGCAGCGCTGACACATTTCTATCTCACACATTATGAATCAGTGTGTGGGGGGGGGGGGTCATTTGGGATGAGACCATAAACAGTGAAGTAAGCTCTTGTCCAATGAGGGCTTGTTCCAAATTTGGCCTGTAGGGATTTGCATTTGATCCAGTATGTTACACAATTGCTCCGAGACTGTGATATGTGGAAAAGAGCTGGTTTTATTTTGTATTTGATTTATTTTAGTGTGTCTCTGCATGTTAATTGCTCTCTTTCTCCTCCCCACAATGAAACTGTCGCTAATGTTTACAGTTTTGAATTTATTTCTGCCTGGCATGCTAGTTATTGCCTCTTGTGTGACTCACAAAAGTCATGTAGGAAGTTGTAAACATTCAGGTCTTTGCTGTTAATGATTAGGCTGCAATCTCCTTGTGTTACTTGTCGAGAAACCTAAACCCTGTGGTGTCCTCGCACAGGTGATGATGAGGTGATAAAGGCCAGGTTGTTGTTGTTTTCCATGCTGAGTTGAATAATGTAGCTGGGATGTTGTGTATGGATTCATACTGTTTTTTCACTTCACAGATTTTTTTCAAAGCTAAATCACAGTATGACTGACTTGATTCGTAAACACATCTGCATCGGCTACATACATTGTACACAGCCACACCACCACATGTGACGACCTCTATTCAAAAGCTGGGAAAGGACAACTGTCAAATTAAATGACATAAGGTATATTTTATTTCTCAGTGCGTCTGACCTAAGCATTTTGCCTCAGAAATATGTGCTATGTATTTTCATCTGGGACTCCAGCGCAGGTAATTGAAAAGCATTGCTCAGTGTAGCGTATGCACTCAGACATGCGATGAGGCCACCATTACGGTTCAGCATGGCCTGGAGGGATGAGGGGATGCAGGGATGGAAGGGCTGCGTGCCATGATAGAAATGTTAGATTAACTGGGACCCTCACACTCCCTTCAATGTCAATGGGTGAACTGGAGACACCTGGCAACTGGAATCTGAAACACAAACATAGGCTACTGGGTTTTTAACGGCAACATTGTGTCGTCATTTGTTGTTATTGTTGTTAATATTATCATCTGTATTGTTGTTGTTGTTAATAAGTCAATCATTGTTCCCTGGCTCAATTGGACCTGTCAGTAGGTGCACCACTTAAGACCTTAAATCTTCCTCTTAAATGAAACACGTGATTTTTTTTCTCCCCTTTTTTCCCCCGTATGGCCTTCACGGAGAGTGTGCAGTAAATGGGGTGGGAGCGTGAATGCTCAGTGCCTCATGTAATAAGCATATAATTAAACTCCTCTGACAATTACATCATGCATTATCAGCCTAAGCCAGATCCATTACTCCTCTCGATCAATGGCTTGGCCACAATAGGCCTCCTACTCTGACCACACCAGGGACTGGCGGCCAGGCTGCTGCAAGCTTCTTTGCTGTATTGCAGGACCAGTAAGTGCTGTTAGTGACATCCAACACCAAGAGTTTGCACAGGGAGAGGGAGGAGGGCCGGCTACTTAATGCAAGGTAAAGGGAAGAAGGAAATGGGAATTAGTCCTTCCGAGGACAGCAAGGAGGTGGTGCAGCTACTTGATGAGGCATCTAGAGTGTAATGATGAGTCATGGTAGAGTGAATTAGAGTGTGGTCCTTTTTTTCCTCTGCAGCATCGGAGATTGCTATCTCTAATAATGAAATCCTCAAAGATTACTGAGGTCGAGCAAAGGCTAGCCCAGTGCTGAGTTGCATAATGATTATGAATTAAACATCACAGGAAGTTCCAACCAAGCATGCAAGCTCACAGAGATACATTTAAACGCGGGCTACATCAACAATTCAGATATAGCATATTTTAAAGTCGGCTCTTTCATAAGATGCGAGTAATGTATTCAGGGCAAAGGGAAAAGGAATGAATTTGCACCAAGGCCAAGTTGAGTTATTTTATAGTAGATCATTAGCTATTATCACATATTCTATATCAACATTGGCAGGAAGAACTCAGGAGAGTGACCGCATGCATGCCATCTGCCAATGTGATGTGAGAGGGGTAAGAGATTACAATTTTGATCAGTCTGCCAAATCCTTTCTGCTGTCAGAGTGGTCTGAGAGGAGCAACCACAGGCCCTGCGAAAAGATTAAATCAGCCCAGCCTCTTTCTGGCTCCATCTGCTTCCCCCTTTTCTTTTCTCACTTTTTCACATGCTGCCTCTGACCCTAACCTCTATTCATCTATTCCACTACTCATCCATCCATTTCATCTTTTTCCCCTCCTCCTATACTCTCCTTCTCCTTTTCACCAAAATTATTACATTACACATCCAGCGAACATCCATTAGCTCGGAACATGTTCTTTCTTCTCCTTAGTCTTCTCTTCCTCCTCTTCCAGGAATGGGCAAAGGCAATGTTATTTCAGATTATACAGTTGTTAAAGCTCATTTTAAGCTAACAACGGGACATCAAAAGCGGTGAACCCTGCACAGAGGGAGAGGAGGAGGTGTTGATGGAGTTTCTGGGCAGGTGAGAAATGGAGAGGGGCTGTGAAGAAAAGACCTGATCAGATGGAAGGGGGAGATTAGAGAGGGAATTATTAATGGGGCCAGGGCCCTTTGGAGCAGGAGATTTGTTTGGTGGAGGATGCAAAACTGCATGCGAGATAATCGGGACGGGGTGAAAAATGATTTTCTCTCCTTTTAGCACAATGTGATATAGGAAGATACAAGGATCTGGACCTAAAAAACATTTTAATCAAAGAATACAATATCAGGACTCATTTTTTTTTTTTCCAAAGTGTAAGAACTGATAAATCTAACACCATGATAACTTGCATTTTGCAGCCTTTGCTAGAAATGGGCTGGAACAAACCTAATGCCCTTTTCTCAGATATATGCTGTTTTTCTTTTTTAACTCTGTATGCCTTCCAGGAGCAAGCAGGTCACCCCAAAGGGAGCTTGAGTGATTGATGCCCTGGTGTCGTGCTGATTGACTTCATGGTTGCATACCCTGGAAGAAGGGATGAGGTACAGATGAGGTACACTGTGGTAGGGCAATCACAGCCACCCAGGACATACTTTATTTCTCTAAGGCCCTCTCCCCACGGATCAGTCCTCCATCCACCCACACACCTTGCAGGTCGTGCGGGCTAAAGGGAGGGCGGTTCTCAGCGTAAACTGTGACCCCTTCATGAACACACTTGTGATACCTTTGTGTTGGATGGGGTATTTAGGGGTCAGTTGATCTTGATCCATGCGCTCCCTGGAGGTCAATACAACTATTGTGTTCTGACATGGAAGTGTTGCAGACTGGGGAGTTACCTGTGGTGTCTGCCTGTCATTCACTTTGTATGTGGGTTTAAGGGTAGCAGGTATTGTATAAACCCAATGCGCCTCTGCTGTGATTCCGTAACACCAATGGCTTTCTCATTTTTTTTGATTTGCACCATACTCTTTGGGGATTACTTGCTTTAAAATGCATTTAAAGCTTGAAATCTTCCAGAAGAATATATTATTAGTATGTGTAAACTTTAGAAATAACATGCATTAGGGCTGTATCTTAAAGTGCCCTATGCACTACACAGGCCTGGTACTGTATTTATATTGGGTTTCACGTGATGAGAAACAGATGGAGTGTGTCAAAGATAAAAGGGAAGGAAGTATGAAGTATGACTAAGGTTATAATGAAGGGGAGCCAAGACCCAGGAGAGCAAATACACATTTCTCTCTACCTCTCTCTTTCCCTCCTGCTCTCTGTTTTGCATTTGGTGGTTTTTTTCCCTCCTTTTTTTTTTTACAGGCTGTTCTCTGGATGCTGGCTTATTTAGCCCGAGACCAGATTCACACCGGGTCCATCGGTTTGTACCGCAGAAGAATAACTCTCCTCTAGCAGTTATTGGTCCATGTGGCTGAGATGGGGAAAAAGCAAGGGGAAATCTTAAGTGGTCAAGTGCTTGCTGGTCCTGAAACCAGACTAATATCAAGCTCATTGCTCACTTCTTCAGCTAGAATCGATCCACCATAATGTATGTTTAGCTGATCTTGTTCTGAACTCCTTTCAGTAAACAGGCCACAGTCAATACTGTCACACCACGTTTGACTAACACCTCCGCACCAGCGCCTCACTGACTTGAACTGCATGTCAAATGAAGCGACTTGAAGTTAGACTTGCATCAAAAGCCAGCCAACAGCTACTTAAAACCAGCCGGCATTAAACTATACCGGATGGTAGTGGCTGCTGCAGTGGTGGTGCTAATGGGCAACAGAGTCACAAACTGTCATGTTGCGCCGTTGTTTGTGTCGTATCCGAGAGCCATCCCCCCATGTGCACCTGCTGCTGGTGGGGTTCATTATGGGTTTCTCTAATGGCTTTTAGAGTTTTAATAGCAGGGTTTTGCATGGAGCGGGTAATGAATAACTAGATGTCGTCCCTGTGCCTAATGAGAGTGCCCACTGTTTCGCAGAGACACAAGGAAGAGTTTAGTGTGGCAGGCAGCTCCTGGAATCCGTCTTTATTTATTCATTTGTACGTATTTGTTTGAGTGATGGATTATTTGTGCAACTGTCTTCTTTTGGGGGAAATATGCACAAGAACTTATAGTCCTATTGACTTGGAAAATTATTTTTTGTGTACTTTTTTTGGGAGATTGACACTGTGTATTGTTTTGCAATTTACTCGGATGCATGCAGAAGATTTGTAGCTCCCTGTAAGAGCCATAATGCTTTTTTCTCACAACAGAAAATAAGCCAGGAAGCATCAGGGGGGAAACAACAAGGGAGGGTGATGGCATCGCACACCTGTGGTCCTAATGAGGATGGCTGCTTTAGCATCAGTCATATCCACTAACTGTGTTTTCAGCTTCTCATTTATTTAGAATAGGAAAATGGAATATAAAGTGGCTGAATGTCACCCCGCAACCTGTAATCTAACTTGTGTATAAATACTCTTAGTATACCAATGTTCAAATATCACTTAATCATAACGTTCTCTATCTGTTTTTATATGACATACAGTATGTGTGGCAACATGTCAGTAAAGTGTCAGATTTGTCAGATTGTAAAAATAGGAGTTTACCTCTCACAACCCCAATCAATACGACCTCTA
This sequence comes from Gymnodraco acuticeps, assembly GCF_902827175.1. Lineage (NCBI taxonomy): Eukaryota > Metazoa > Chordata > Actinopteri > Perciformes > Bathydraconidae > Gymnodraco > Gymnodraco acuticeps. The sequence continues at coordinate 8,656,922 of NW_022990295.1, read as the reverse complement.
GAAAACACATTGGCATAATCAATCACTCAGTCACATGTTTTAAAATTCTGTCTTTCAGCAGTAGGTGACAGCATGGATTACCATTAATACCATTCATTCAGATACCTGCACTCCTCTGCTTCAAGTTGGACATTATTTTTTGAAATGTTTGATGGAAAAATAGAGAGCGCAGTGAAGACTCTGCTCGTCAAGCACTTTTTTTGATGAATCACTGTTATGTTGGTGGTGTTGTCTCTTTGTGGAACGAGCCGGTTCGATATTCTCACTCTGTCTCCTCCAAGGCATTAGACAGCTGTCTGTTCTCACAAATTGACTGCAGGTGCTGATGTAATGAAAGAGCAGTAGCTCTGGAGAACAGGAGCAGAATTACGCCGAAGCAAAGGTCATATGCAGAAATGATATAATGTGCATAGCTCAGATGAATACTGCACTTAATGCAAAAAATTATCGGGGCTTTTATTCTTTTCATGTTGAATGCTGTTGAGTACATTTAAAATAAGTGAGTTAAAGCCATTATCCCTTATTGATTTCCTTTATTGAATCCACACCCAGTAAAGGAGATGCAAAAAGAGGCACAGATATGTTCAAGTTTTGGGGAAATCAAGTGGTTGATATCAGCAACATCTGCCTAATATTGACAGGCAGATGCTGATATTGTGTAATTCATTCGCACGATAAAAACGCAGTCACTATGCAGCACAAGCTCTGAAATCCAACTGTATACACTTCAAAGATGGGAAATACAGGACCTAAAATGGAATTCAAACTAATGCTGCAAAAGTGTTATATTCAAGGTGAAACACCGCCTCCTACATAATACATTGTCTCTTGTCTTTCGTCTTGGTTTGGCAACAATTGCTCCTGTAAATATCACCCCATACTTTTCGAATGTACTGCAATGAATGAGAATAAGGCTGTCTTGAAAGTGCTTTCTCTGAAACGGACCCACCACATTAACTAATGTGTGACTTATAGTGGTGTGGGCATGTTGTCCCCTGTACAGCATGTGCACTTTGTCACAAGAGTTTTGAAATCAATCAGCCTGTGTGAGTTATTCACAGTCCAACATCAAAAAGGCATTACTTATCTAAGGCTTTTAATTTCCAATCCATCTGTCAAGCCAGTTGAAATATGGAATCTCATTACTTTGAACAAGTGGGGAGGGGGACAACATAAATCATTTTATTTTCATCTAACCCTGACAGAGTCTGTTTAGAACTGGACCTGGCCAGAAATGGCTGAGAAAGTGAGTTTGAGAGTGAAAGTCACAATCAGAAAAAGAGAGATCTTAAGTGACACCTGGAGCAACAGAGAGAGACATTACATGTTTTCATTTATACAGATTCTGCACCACTTATAAAGTTATAATTACATAATTTAAGAAACATTTAATTACCATATAATGTGAAAAGGCGGGTATTAATGGAAAATGTTGGTCATTTAGTACAGCATACTTCTGTACACTCAAAAAGACTCACAGGAGGGCCACTAATTATTCAAATCACCCTGCGAGGGATTGGAACACAAATTGAGTGTAGTGCCCCTTTAAATCCATCACTGTATCATAGACTAATAATTCATGTCTATTACAGACCCTCTAAATTATTAATTGGCCAAGATAATGAAAATATGCTAATCAGAGAATTGCTATCAAAAAATAATGCATAACACTCCTGAGCCATCATAATTAGGATGAGTAATTATTTAAGCATTACTTTGTGAAGTTGAATTATAAAGACCTGTCAGGTTTTTTGAAGGATCAGAACACCAAATAGTGTTTGACTGAAGGCAGCATTTTTGATGACTCATTTAAAGGAAATACAGTCCTGACAGGTTTCCGAATGTTTGATTGAACCTTGTAAAAATTATTTTCTGTGTTATTGCGGTGAACATCAATAGAGCTGTTGCAGGCAATAATGCACACACATTATTTTTATGTTGGCAAACAGCATTGAGCCCTGTCGTTCTGTACAGGCAATTGCTTTGCTTGTATCTTGGAAGTAATTTGAAACACAGCCATAAGAGTGAAACAGCACTTGTTCCCAAACTGTCGCCCCTCCACTCAGCTGCTTGCAAAGTAAACCCTTCAATCCCTCTCCCTCAGTCCGCTCTTTCTTCTTCCTTCTTTTTCTTCTTCTTTCTTTTTCTTCTTCTTTCTTTCACGATGGGGCCGCTGAGCCATTTCCAACAGAGAACTATTCTGAAAGTTTATCAACAGCTATAGTCAAGCCGCTCCTCCTTCTTTGTGCTCTCTTCTCCGGGGTCCCTTTCCTTCTTCCTCCCCCCTCGGGCCCTGCTAGAAAGGAGAGCTCTGTCATGGCCCTGTGTAGAGAAAATGGCGGAATTCATCCCATGCTGTGTTGGTGATAACACTCCCAAGCGTGACATATCCCGACTCAGATTACAAGTAGAGGATTCATTCCTTGCATTCTCTTTGTCACCTCGCCTTCAATGCTGGCATTAACCAATTTCCCGTAGAATAATGGGCTCTATCAAGAGAGGGGCCCTGCCTGTAAAAAACTGTGTGTTTGTGCGGACGTCATGTTACAGGGATGACATTCAGCTATTTGCATGTAAACACAAATCAACACACGCAAATTCATCCATGCACGTACTGTGGCTGATAAAACAAAGTGTGTCACAGTGAGCAACCATCCACACACAGCCCTGCCATTATAAACACTTTATAGAGTTGGAAACAGATTAGCATGGACTCTATATCCAAAATTGGCGATAGACAACATGGCTGCCTTTGCCTCGAATATGATTCTATAAGTCACCCAGATTACAATAAATGACACTAACTATGAGTTATCAGCTGATCTGTGAACCCGCCGCCGGATGCACCGCAGTAGCTGTAGCCAGAGAGAGAATAGTGCTGACTAATGTCTCTCTCTGTGTGCCTGGCTGGTGCCAGAGCTGATGTAACTCTGCCAGGAAGCAGTCTGTTAACAGATATTGGAGTCGCAAGCAATTGCCAGCCAAGACTGAGTCACTTGATTCTTCAATGGGCTTTTTATTATGCATGCAATAACTACTGTATTTAGATGGATGACATTTCCAGTCAGCAACTAATAAATGATGTCATTTGTTTTTAAGAACTGACAGTAAGGAGAACAGTAAATTACATGTGGTATGTTATATAAGATAATAAAAGTGGCATATGTGTAGCATGAGTCATGATTTCATTAATTGATCAACAGAGCAGCTGTGTCTTGTAAAAAGTGACTGTCCAATAAAATAAATTAAATGCAAAAAATGGATCGTTCGAGAGCAGCTTTCAGAACTAAGGCGGTGTCTGGATGAGGAAAGGAGTAGGGTTGCAACACAATATCAATATGCTCGAGTATTGATATTTTATGTGTAATGATACTGTTTCAATTCTTAAAAACCCTATCGTTTTTAATTCTTAGTTTACATGCAAAGTGTAAATCAAAGATACTATTTGTAAAAAATAAATAAAAAATACCCATTTATTTTACACAACATTGATGGCAGTCTAGCTATTACCCGTGAATCCTTCTCAATCGTGTGAGCTAATGTGCGCTAAATTACTGAAACAACATCTCTTTATAACGGACCACCAGTTAGTTACGGCCTCATATCATTATTTTAATTGCTGGTATGGTTGTATTGTAGGGTTTTATTTATACATTATGGCAAGCCATTTGAGTATTTATTCCATATCCTTGATATCAGACGACAGCTGCCTACACTAGTTGGTTCTTTGATTTCACTTGTTAGATATATGGTCAAACTAGTTTGGCACTCTGCTTTACTAGTTAAATAAAACATTACACTAGTCACTCTTTTTCAGCAACTAGTGGAACTTTTGTCCGACTAGTTAGCACATAAGCCTTACTAGTTACGCCAGGAGCAGCACTTGTAGCACCAAAGTCCCAACTTGTAGGCTTTTTGATGAAATAGTGGCCCTCTGACCGTACTAGTGACCCTAAAAGTCTTACAAGTTAACTAGTGCGCTGCAAAAGCTCTGACATGTTAACTAGTTACAAAAAAAAGCAGAACTAGTTAACTAGTGGCATACATTTGTCTGCACTAGTTAACTACACTGAACAAAAATATAAATGCAACACTTTTGTTTTTGCTCCCATTTTTCATGAGATGAACTCAAAGATCTAAAACATTTTCTATATACACAAAATAACCATTTCTCTCAAATATTGTTCACAAATCTGAACAAATCTGTGATAGTGAGCACTTCTCCTTTGCCGAGATAATCCATTCCACCTCACAGATGTGGCATATCAAGATGCTGATTAGACAGCATGATTATTGCACAGGTGTGCCTTAGGCTGGTCACAATAAAAGGCCACTCTAAAATGTTCAGTTTTATCACACAGCACAATGCCACAGATGTAGCAAGTTTTGAGGGAGCGTGCAATTGGCATGCTGACAGCAGGAATGTCCACCAGAGCTGTTGCCCGTGAATTGAATGTTCATTTCTCTACCATAAGCCGTCTCCAAAGGCGTTTCAGAGAATTTGGCAGTAACATCCAACCGGCCTCACAACCGCAGACCACGTGTAACCACACCAGCCCAGGACCTCCACATCCAGCATGTTCACCTCCAAGATCGTCTGAGACCAGCCACTCAGACAGCTGCTGCAACAATCGGTTTGCATAACCAAAGAATTTCTGCACAAACTGTCAGAAACCGTCTCAGGGAAGCTCATCTGCATGCTCGTCGTCTTCATCGGGGTCTCGACCTGACTCCGGTTCGTCGTCGTAACCGACTTGAGTGGGCAAATGCTCACATTCGATGGCGTCTGGCACGTTGGAGAGGTGTTCTCTTCACGGATGAATCCCGGTTTTCACTGTTCAGGGCAGATGGCAGACAGCGTGTGTGGCGTTGTGTGGGTGAGCGGTTTTCTGATGTCAATGTTGTGAATCGAGTGGCCCATGGTGGTGGTGGGGTTATGGTATGGGCAGGCGTATGTTATGGACGACGAACACAGGTGCATTTTATTGATGGCATTGTGAATGCACAGAGATACCGTGACGAGATCCTGAGGCCCATTGTTGTGCCATTCATCCACGACCATCACCTCATGTTGCAGCATGATAATGCATGGCCCCAATGTAGCAAGGATCTGTACACAATTCCTGGAGGCTGAAAACATCCCAGTTCTTGCATGGCCAGCATACTCACCGGACATGTCACCCATTGAGCATGTTTGGGATGCTCTGGATCGGCGTATACGACAGCGTGTTCCAGTTCCTGCCAATATCCAGCAACTTCGCACAGCCATTGAAGAGGAGTGGACCAACATTCCACAGGCCACAATCAACAACCTGATCAACTCTATGCGAAGGAGATGTGTTGCACTGCGTGAGGCAAATGGTGGTCACACCAGATACTGACTGGTTTTCGGACCCCCCCAGACCCCCCCAATAAAGCAAAACTGCACGTTTCAGAGTGGCCTTTTATTGTGGCCAGCCTAAGGCACACCTGTGCAATAATCATGTTGTCTAATCAGCATCTTGATATGCCACACCTGTGAGGTGGGATGGATTATCTCGGCAAAGGATAAGTGCTCACTATCACAGATTTGTTCAGATTTGTGAACAATATTTGAGATAAATGGTTATTTTGTGTATAGAAAATGTTTTAGATCTTTGAGTTCATCTCATGAAAAATGGGAGCAAAAACAATACATTACATTACATTGCATTTAGCTGACGCTTTTGTCCAAAGCGACTCACAATAAGTACATTCGACCAGGAAGACACAACCTTGAAGAAAACAGAATCATATAAGTATATCAGGTTTCATAGAGCCAAACATTTCAAGTGCTACTCAACTGGCTTTAGGTAATCCAGTCCTTTATTAGTATAAAAGTGCTTCGTTAATCGTTCTAACGCTCGAAGTGGAGTCGAAAGAGATGAGTTTTCAGTTTGCGCCGGAAGATGTGTAAGCTATCTGCCGTCCTGATGTCAATGGGGAGCTCATTCCACCATCTTGGAGCCAGGATAGCAAACCCACGTGTTTTCGCCGATGGGAACTTGGGTCCCCCTCGCAGCGAGGGCGCAACGAGTTCGTTTGGCTGATGCAGAGCGTAGTGCACGCGCTGGGGTGTACGGTTTAACCATGTCCTGGATGTAGGAAGGGCCAGATCCATTCGCAGCACGGTAAGCAAGTACCAGTGTCTTGAAGTGGATTCTAGCAGTTACCGGAAGCCAGTGAAGGGAGCGGAGGAGCGGAGTGGTGTGGGAGAATTTAGGAAGGTTGAAAACCAGACGAGCCGCTGCATTCTGGATGAGCTGCAGAGGTCGGATGGCACATATAGTGTTGCATTTATATTTTTGTTCAGTGTAGTAGCAACCAGAATCACTCACTAGTGAGTGAACTAGTAAAGGCAAAAGGTTCACGAGTTAACTAGTTGACGCCTCTTTTGACCTTACTAGTTAACTAGTTAACTTTCGGGCGGCAGACACCCTATCCGTTTTAAGAGTGCGCTTAAGACCTTCCTTTTTGATAAAGCTTATAGTTAGGGCTGATTAGATTCAGCCCCTAGTTTTGCTGATATAGGCTTAGTTTGTCGGGGGACATCTTACTTCTTCCTTCTCTCTGTCTATACTTGTGTACTCTCATGTTCCGATTAACCCAGCTTCCCCAAATGTCTTTCTTTTTGGTGTCTGTATACGCCGGGATCCGGAGTCATGGATGATCCTGCGCTCCTCTGTCCTGGATCTTGAGTCGTGGCTGTGGTCCTGGATCATAGGTCCTGGATGGATATCCTCGTGGATTTATCTTCCTATTATACACACATGCATTTCCAAACATTTAGACTTCCTATGTTGCAAATGTATTATCTTTTCAATTTACACACGGCATCTATTGCACGTCTGTCCGTCCTGGGAGAGGGATCCCTCCTCTGTTGCTCTCCCTGAGGTTTCTCCCATTTTTCCCTTTAAACTGTGGGTTTTCTTTTGAAGTTTTTCCTTGTACGATGTGAGGGTCTAAGGACAGAGGGTGTCGTATTGTCATACTGATATTTTGTACAAACTGTAAAGTCCACTGAGACAAATGTAACATTTGTGATATTGGGCTATATAAATAAACATTGATTGATTGATTGATAGTGGGGCTCAACATGTCTACACGTTAACTAGTGAACCCTTTGACCTTTACTAGTTAACTAGTGAGATACATTTCAATTCAACTAGTGAACTAGTGAGGCTTAAAATGTTCACTAGTAGTACTAGTGGATCCCAAATTTGCACTAGTCACACTCGTTGCACAGAATGCTAATGAGGAGGAGGGGAAATAATGCATCGAGGTCTCCTATTGGCCCTAAGCTATAGAGCGCCACCCAGCCCAAATAGTTTCTTTAAGAGCTTAAATACACTGTGTTTTAAAATACAGTCATATGACCGTATTTACAAAAATATAAAACAAAAGTATTTTTGTAATTATGATCATATGACTGTATTTTAAAACACAGTGTATTCAAGCTCTTAAAGAAACTATTTGGGCTTTGGTGGCGCTCGTTTCAAAATGATGCCGAAGTAACAACATACTGATACCGGTTAGTAAAAACCATGAATTAATGCTTTGACAAGTCTGCAGACAGACGGCAGGCAAAAAACCTTTTAAAATGCGTGTTTTCTAAATGGAGATCGGCTAAGCTAACGCAGTATATGCTCCGACCGTCCACACTCACAACAACGGCCTATACAGACATAAATAAAGCAGCGACTGTAACTATTCGCCATGACACAGACAGTCTGTGGTTTGTACTTTAACTTTTGTCTAGTTTCTGAACAGATATGAGGAGCTGTGAGCTTGAGTGCTAACAGCTAACGGCTGATGTTGTTTTTCTGTGGTGCTCATTGAAGATGACGTCACGGCTCCGCCTACACTGCGCTACTATAGTTATTGCCCCAGCTACTAAACTGTAATGGAAACGCAGCATAAAGTGAGCCAGTCCTAACAAGGCCTAACGAGGCCTAGCCATACTGAGCGAGGCCGAGCGAGGCCGAGCGAGGCCCTGTTGTGGAAATGCGCCATAAGTGTCACTAGTACGGTCAGAGGGCCACTAGTTAATCAAAAAGCTTACATGTTAGTACTTTGGTGCTACGAGTCCTGCTCCTGGCGTCACTAGTAAGGCTTATGTGGTAACTAGTCGGACAAAAGTGCCACTAGTTGCTGAAAAAAAGTGACGAGTAGCCTATAATGATTTATTGAACTAGTAAAGCAGAGTGTCAAACTAGTGTGACCATATATCTAACAAGTGAAATCAAAGAGCCAACTAGTGCAGGCAGCTGCCGTCTGATATCAAGGATATGAAATCAATCAATCAATCAATGTTTATTTATATAGCCCAATATCACAAATGTTATATTTGTCTCAGTGGACTTCACAGTTTGTACAGAATATCAGTATGACAATACGACACCCTCTGTCCTTAGACCCTCACATCGTACAAGGAAAAACTTCCAAAGAAGGAAAAACCCCACAGTTTAAAAGGGAAATGGGAGAGACCTCAGGGAGAGCAACAGAGGAGGGATCCCTCTCCCAGTACGGACAGACGTGCAATAGATGCCGTGTGTAAATCGACAAGATAATACATTTACAACATAGGTAGGCCAAATGTTTGGAAATGCACGTGTCTATACTAAGAAGATGAATCCACAAGGATGTCAACAGTCCTGTGGGAGCCATCAGGGAAGTAGTATGATGAGAGTCAGGCAGGACCACAGTGACAGGTTCAGCCACGACTCGAAGTCCAGGACTCAAATCCAGGACTCAGGATAGAGGATCCAGGACACAGGACCACAGCAACAGGATCTGCCACGACTCAGGATCGCGGCGTAGATAGACACCAAAAAGACATTTGGGGAAGCTGGGTTATTCGGAACATGAGAGTACACAGGTACAGACAGACAGAAGGAAGAAGTAAGGTGTCCCCCGACTAGGGGCTGAATCTAATCAGCCCTAACTATAAGCTTTATCAAAAAGGAAGGTCTTAAGCACACTCTTAAAAACGGATAGGGTGTCTGCCACCCGATCACAAACTGGAAGCTGATTCCTCAAAAGTGGAGCTTGATAAGAAAAGGCTCTGGCTCCCATTGTACTTTTAGAGACTCTAGGAACAACCAACAACCCTGCATTCTTGGAACGCAATGCCCTAGTTGGACAGTAGGGTATAATGAGTTCTTTAAGGTAAGATGGCACCTGCCCATTAAGGGCTTTGTAGGCGAGAAGAAGAATTTTAAATTCTATCTGTGTTCTATAGGGAGCCAGTGTAAGGCAGCCAGAACAGGAGTAATGTGGTCCCTTTTCCGAACTCTCGTGCTGCAGCATTTTGAATCAGCTGAAGCGACTTAACTGATTTCTTGGTACACCCTGATCATAAAGAGTTACAATAATCCGGCCTTGAAGTAACAAATGCATGGACTAGATTCTCTGCATCGTTTTGAGGCAAGATATGCCTAATTTTTGCAATGTTACGTATAGATGAAAGAAGTTGAGTCCTTGAGATTGATTTTATGTGGGCGTTAAAAGATAAATCCTGATCAAATATAACACCAAGATTCCTTACAGTCTCACTGGAGGCCAAATGAATGCCATCCATAGTTAATATATCTTTAGATAGTTTGTTTCGTAGAGTCTTTGGGTAGAAAAGTGTGAATAAATACTCAAATGGCTTGCCATATATACTGTACCTGCTAAAATCAACATGTTAGCATTAGCACTCTAAGCATGTTCATGCAGGTTTCAGTTTAAGTGCAGCCTCACAGAGTCAATAGCATGGCTGTAAACTCTTAGTCTGATTAATGTGTCCACCCAGGACTCCCTGAAAGCAATATTGGTAATAAGAAGATTATCCTGATGAATTAAAGTAATTTGAAATTACAGGAAGTGCACCCTATTAGCAAGTCTAAACCAAACCATGCCATATAGCACAGGAGTTAACATACTTCACTATATTCACAGTAGCACCAAGCTCAACTGAGCTCAACCCCCTCTCATCCTTCTAAATAACCAGTTCAAGCTTTATAATAAACCAATTCACACTTTTACTCCTTTATTCCATTCCTTTTTATTGTAATACCAACACCACTTTCCAGCTTCCTTCCCTGCTGCAGTACTCTGCTTAACAACGATGACCCTCGCTGACCCTGACACAACCTCACTGTCTTTCTCTGAGTAGCTAATGGCCAGCAGGCCTCATCCCTCTATTGACCCCCTGCCCATACTGAGATGAATTATGGCACCTGAACAGCGGTCTAATGCTGCAGGTCCTGACACGGAGACATCAGTCCAGAAGTGGCGGCCCAGGCAGACTAATGATCCAGACATTGGTAAATGACGGACAATGTTGGAGAGACAGTCAGAGAGAGGGAGAGAGAGCTTATTAGGGCTGATTGCCTCATCACTGTGTATGGAAAACAAGCAGAGGGAATATGGAGTGCATTTCTCCAGGGTTACTCTGTTCCTGCCCAACATCATCCCAGGCACTGATCAATGTATTGATTGTGAACTTGATATGAGAGCTGATTGCGAATACCGCGCTGACTAGCTGATGTGACAGTCTTTTGAGGTAATGTCCCACCTTCTCCATTCTTTCTCATGTTGTTTGCAATATGCGGATACAATGTTGATAGAAAAGGTTTTTGTTTTAACACGTCTGGTCATGTTTGTAATTTGATATTTGATTTTGCATCACCCTCTCTGAAGGAAAATAATGTCTGTGTGTTAATTGGTTGCACTGACCACTATTCCTTTTTCTCAATTAGAGGCTGGTGTAGATTTCCCACAGTGTAGACTTCATGCTTTTCAAGGAGTCTGGACACATTCTGCCTCCTGCTGTCAGGCGAAGGAGACCCGCCTCCTTTCACCTTCACCCCCCTTTACCTCTCCTCCTCATCCATCTCCTCTATCCTACACCTCCCCCCTGTAAACCCCCCTATTTTCCCTGGCCTTAGACAGAGGACGTGCGATGACAGAGGTTTCAGCACTGGTCACGGTGATCCTCTCCTGCCGTTCTGTTCCCACTGGCCCCGGGAGTCGATACATTCCTCCCCGTTCTCGGTCCCCATCAATCTGCTCTCTATGTTCCCAGGATTCACATTCCTGCCCATCAAGAGCTTCCACTGTCCAGCCTTACAGGAGTCTGGTTACACCGGACTATAGTCAGAGAGAAGCCTGTGTGAATGTTTCTCCCTCTAATCCTCCATCTATTCTTCCAGTCATCCAGATTAGTCATTGTGTGTGTAACTGTCTCTCTTTTCTTTCCCTCTACCTACTTATCTGTTCTCCCTTTCTTGGCAGTTTTTGTGTCTCGCTGTCTCCATTTAATGCCCTTCTTCTCAGTCTCTTTGCCTTCCAGACCGGGCTTAATCCTTCACATATATACTGTGTAGGTGTAGTGTGAGGGTTCACAATTATCACCTACCAGGGGCCAAATAGCTGTATTATGTGTCTTCTGAGGATAAATCAATAAGGGTCACTTAACACGCTCCCCTGATCTCCTGAGTACAGCATTACAGCTTGTAGTTCTAACATAATTTCATAGCAAGTATTTTAATACTTTTTTGCACACATAAATAAAGGAATGCAGGGAAATAGCTAAATACAGCATTATTTTAGCATCTGAAATATGCATTGATATCTGAAAGCTGTATAACATTGAACAAAACATTTGCATAAGCCAGCCCTCCATTAATGACTGCATATTCATTTCAGGGTCGCGAATGCTTCATTGTGCAGATCCCAGCATGCATTGCAGGAGATGTAGTAGTTGCTAGTCTTCTCAGGTTTCACACTTGTATATGGGCACAAATTCACACCTTTATTCACACCTACTGTACGAGCAATTTAGAGTTTCCACTTCACCTAACCTAAATGTCTTTGGACAAGCCGTTTGCATATTCCACTGTGACATTTCTGAGGTGGTCAACAAACAGACGATATCTCCGGGTTACTTTGGGCTGGGAATTGACTTCCCCACTTTACTGGCTGTAGATATCGACAAAGTCCCTAAACCCCTTGAAGTAATTCCTCTTGTTTCTTGCCTGAATGTGGATTTGTTGAATGTTAGCTTAATATTTCTAATCTACAAACGGTTGCTAGAAAAATAATTAATGTAAGTCAAAGGCAAACTGCTTATTCTTTAATAAATACGCACTTATTAATGTTTTTACATTAACAATGGGACAAAGGGCTAGGTGTATGTTTGAATGTGTTGACAACCCACAGAATTATTACCCAACTTTTGACACTAAGCATATGTCTCACCCAGAGGTTGCGCTAGACCAGGGGTACTCAAACTTTGTTTGTTAAAGGTCCATTTGTGAATTTTTTACAAGGTCAATGGTCCGGATCAATGCCAGTAAAGTCCCCCCCCCCCCCCCCCCCCCCCCCCCCTCCCCCCCCACCCCCGGCGCGGAACAACGAAACTGACATTAAGAAGCAGTTTCGGCGCACTATGCATGGGGCCCCCTTGAGGGGCTTTCCCGACATGTCGTTGCAGTAAATTAAAGGGTGTTTCATGTTGTCGTTGCTGTGGACCTTCTTAATCTTTTTATTTATTTTTTATTTTGAAATTGTTACGTTTATTCTGGTTTGTTTTGTGTTTGTATCTTTTATTTTAAATGTATTTATTTATGTTTTGTGAGCTGAGCTGTGTAATTTGATATGTTATGTATCTCTCTGTACAGCACTTTTGTCTGGAGGTTTTAATAAATAAAGTTGGATTGGATTAATCTATTTTCGGTCTGCAATGCTCGCGCACACAAGTAAATATATATATGCACGTTCATTCTCAGAACGCGTCAGACACAAGAAAATATACATTAAAGGGGACCTATCATGCAAAATGCACTTTGTGATGTCTTTTATACATACATATGTGTCCCCGGTGCGTCGGGGAACTCACGCAGCGTCAGAAAATAAAACCCTCTCTCTTTTCCTCCGCACCCAAATCATTCTAATCCGTCAAAATTACGGATTGACGAAATCCGTCATAGACGCGAAATATTCGGTTAACGCGACCTCTGGTCTCACCGTAAGTGGAAGTAACTCCATATGCTCCATGTTTGCTAATTAGCTACTCACAGGTTTGCCACTACAGCCTTATAAACTGATATGTCAACATGTGGTTACAGCTTGTCATAAGTAAGTTAGTAAAATGTATTCTGATGCAATATCATTAATATCCTGCAGCGATATCTTTGAATTCTTTAAGAAGTTGTTGATAGGAAAACAGTATATTCTGCATTATTGCACACTGACAGTGTAGATATATCTAATAGGACAGTGTTGTATTTTTTGCAATGCAACAACATATTTCCAATTCAGTGATTTTGCACCTCTTAGTTTTAGCAAGAGGCTATGAACATGTTTTATGCATAGTCTACACGTCTACAGCTGTCCTAAAGTTTTATTCAACTTCCATTTCTTTCCTGCTCCAATCTTCTCCAATATTACAGCCTTGCACTGTTTCTCCTCGCCCAGGGCAATATTAACGACAGTCTGACAGACGGTATTAAAGAAGAAAGCTGAAATCCGATTCATTCTTCCCCATGAGTGTTCACTTTGCTAAAGTTCTCATTACCTGAGGGAGACAAGGGCTAGAAAGTCTCATTTTAGCGAGATTTCAGAAGCCAGTTACCCATACCTTATATCTTTATATTCAATGTTTCAGATGCAATCTCCTCCACACCCTCTTCCCTTGGTTATGAAGTAACCCCTGCCAAATACATTGGCTTTTCTCCCTTGGCTAATCTCACATCATCACATCAGGACTGTTGTATTGATTTCTGGGGAAAGTAGTCCTAAATTGCTCTTCCTTTGTCAATCTGAGGCTTGTTACCAGGCAACAGGATGACCCCCCTTCACACCCCTAAAAAACAGACACACATGCACACACACAGGCAAACACGCACACACGCACACACACGCTCAATTACACCCTTGACACAGAGCCAAAAATGCAATAGGAGAGTAGGTCCCTCTTCTAAAGTGAGATACGGTATGAAACGGTGCCAGTGACAAATGTGTTTCAACACATTCAAACACCAAATCAGTGTTGTTTATGTGCAATGGGGTGTTTTTGTTGAATGTAGAAAATAACTAAAAGTGAAATTTCTTGCTAAAAATCTTCTTTTCCTTCAGATGTGTTAAAGGGATTGTTTTCGTGTTGGACTCCAGCATAATAATAATCTCCTGAAGCAGCGGGATAAGAATACCCGAAAAGGCACATCCTCTTCATTTTGATTAAAAACGTGTTTTAGCGACTTTGTGGCATTTTGATGAATGACGAAAATAATAGGAGACTTTACTTTAGAAGCAGTGTGTGTGTAATACTTTAATGGCATAAATGCTATGCTGGAGGCCATTTAATTAAATATTGTGTTTCACATTAACAGCGATGACTGTCAAGCCACATTTCTGTCAAGAATTTCAGCTAAGATAAATTGTCGCTGGCTTTTTGATAGATTGGCTGAATATTCAAATACAATTATTCAAATACAATTCTTCATATTAATCACATTTGGACAACACTCTTCTATTTTATCCACTCATTGTTCATGTGTAACTGCTCAAACCCTTCAATCCAAAGGACCTCAATAGAATCATTTTGTCTGATTCAAATGTTCAATCTGAAAACCAGCAGATAGATGCGCACACTGAAGAGAACACACACATAAATACATTCACAACCTCAGAGGGGTGAAACAGCATTGGTAGCTGGGGGGAGAATTAAATTGTGGACCACCTGCTTCTGTCACCTGGGACATATTTTACATGATTGAGCCAAATGCTTGTGATTGGACACACATGAAAACATTCAGGGAGCTAGGCTGCCATTTTTTTGGCAAGAACTGTGTGCAAAATGTGTATCTTTGTATCTTCTTTTATGGCTTCTACACCAATAAGTTATTCCAAACAAACAGACAACTGACGGGATAGGGATTGGGGTTTTAATGAGAAAGAGACAGACAGAAGCGGAAATGAAACACTGGTTGCCCATACAAATTGCTGTAATAACCATATCTACATTAAAGCTTTGTAATAACTTATACAGCATTGCTATATTGAGGTGTGGAGGAAAAAAATAAAATAAATGCCTATCTGCAGTGTTTCTGAATTAATATCTCATTATGGTTCCGCATCATCATTTTTTGGTCTCATTTTAAAAAGGCAGGGGATTACACACTAATTACATATTGCATGGTGGGGAATGTCTCCGCTGGTGATAAATAAAAGTAGAACTTCTAACGAGGACATTTTCCTTTTTTTAACCGCGGGTAAATGCTGCTCTTTATCACTCAAGTTGGCCAGAGGACAATCATTCTGAGACAGAATCAGAATTGATATCAGTCATTTCTGTGTATTTGTCATTACCTCAAGAAGCTTCTTGTTAGTCATTTTATAAAAAAAATCATAGCTAGTAGTATGGATATACCAGCATGATTGACATTCCCATATCACTGGTTTCGATCATAACATGGTCAAACTTGAAACACTTTTCCTCTCTGTGCTCATTAAAAGATTTCTGTATTCATGCAGTCATTCAATCCTTTATGTCACAAGGGTTTTATCTCCCCTCCCCTGCACATATTCAAAACACAAAAAAGAGAAATCCCTCGCCATCACATCCTTCCACTGATGAAATTGGCTCCTTTTAGAAATGTGTGTGTGTGCTGCGTCGCAGGGAGGCTGCAGTGATAGCCTCAGGCAGCACTCCTCTGTATGTATCTGATCCAGGCCTAATGAAGCTGAAAGCCTGGCAGTTGTGAGGAGCATCTGCAGAGCCACAGAGTGATGGGCATCTCATTCTGCCGCCGTGTCCCAGGGGGGCCACACACATCTGAGGACCCAGCCTGCTGTTTGCACGGTGACTTGGTGCCTCTGTGTACCCATACTGCAGAAGGTCATGCCACATATGTTGTGGATGCCATCTGGAAGGTCTGCCTGACTGCCACAGCAGCCTCTCACGCTTCCATGGACTGGTGATATAACCGACTCAGAGGCTGACCAAATCCAGTTTTTGTAAATTAAACTGCCAAGATATTTTGGTTTTTTGTTTACATGCATACCTCCACATAAAATCCAGTGTGATTTGGTCCTGGTGGCTATTTAGACGCTGTCTTTGTTGACGCCAGAAAGATATCACATACTGTAGATGCCACTGCACCCTAAGAGAACTAAATCATTTTATTTTCATGACAGTGGAAAGCATGGGTATTAATGGACTGCTTATATTGCATTCAACCACTCAAATGGCTTTTACAATACACATCAGCATTCACCCAGTCAGAACTTATTTTAATTCAGGTGGAAATTAACATGTTCAGTGTCACACAGTAACATGTGTGACTGAAGTTGAAGACATATGATTTCCATTAAAGCCTGTCTAATTTGTTTTTATTCAAGGAAACATCAATTGCGGCCTCTCCCCTTTTCCTCATTCCTCTTTTTATAATTTGTATTTATTCTTTCATGTTGACACTTCCCAATTTCCACAATCTGGAGACGATTAAATTCCAGGCATTAATATGGCAAGTGATGCCCCGTGCAACAGGGTCTGTGCCTCTATAGCCCATACATCTAAATATAGATTTAATAACAGAGGCTGTTTTTTTTCATCACTGGCCTGAAATGCTTACAGTGCAATCTGCCTTCTCTCGCTGTGCATATAAACATCAAAATACTTGTCTGAAAGGGAAAAGAAGTACTGGAGCTCTCTCTCTCTCTCTTCCTCTCTGTAATGAGGAAAGCGCTGAAGAGTGAATGTCTGACCATTTGCTTTTCGAGCTACATTAACCACAGAGCCAAGAAGAGATGCTCCTTGGCAGTTTTCATAACAGTGGTGTAATAAAAACGGGACCTCTAACCAGTAGTGTACTGCACTGAAGGCATTTAGGCAAAATGACAAACTGATAGGCTTCTTTTTCTCGGCTTCTTTGCAGTCTACCTCGACTAAAGCTTCATTTTATGGCAATGCTACAGTGTTCTTTTGTTGCTCATCTGTATCGCCATAATGACGAGCTCTGGTGTTTTCAAATAGGTGGGAAAGAGGACAGACATTTCAAGAACCTGCAAAGATCTTCATAAAAAGATTTTAGCATATTATTGGAGGAGAAAGGGAGGCAGCCTTAACTAAACCGACAGGCATCATGCGGGACAAGTGGTGATGTATTCGCTCCATCCTGAATACATCTTACTGGGAATGGTGTGCCAGGAAGCTTTAACGTCAGGGTGTTGCTCACTCAATTCTCGTGTCAATTAGTTTAGATTACCTCGTAGGAAATCAAATTACCACCGTGATGTGAAGGTATTATTTATCAACATTTGCAACACAGTGAATTCTTAATAGATCCTGTGAAAACTGGCTCATCTCTTCTTTCAACCACTGTATTCCTGTGGTCTCCTGCACACAGCCAGTGGTTCTGGTTGTGTCTGAAGCAGCCTGCATTGGTTGTATTGAGTTTGTCTGACCCACTGTCTTTTATGGAGCGTCTTCCAGTGGTTCCTAATTACCTTTGGTTTTATGGTCAGACTTGTGTCAGCCACCCGCTCAATTTGTTTCTGTGAAATATGGCTTGGCCTTGGGTTCAAGTAGGGGAGAAAACACGACGCATTGATTAATCAAGGCATGCAGGTTCAACCTCTGTTCTCATAGAAGTCAATTCAATGACATGTTTTCACCTGGGGCACATTCCTGTAGTCTGAAGTTGCTTCCTCTCCTTAATTAATGTCCTTACTGTATATGTTTCCTTCATCTCTCTCTCTATCTCTCTTCTTCTCCTTCCTTGAAGTAACTGATTGTTAAATCTTTAAAAAATAATAATAATGAAATGATGCAAGCAGACAGTTTGTGTATACAGAACGTGTTGCTTGTTCTGGGAGGGACTGTGTGTGCACACAATGTGAGCAAGAGAGTACGCAGGAAAAGAGAATTGATACTGGTGTCAGAATTGTAAGATAGACAAAGTTTCAATGGATTCTGGAGGTGATGCCCTGAGAGGACAACAGAGCAGTGTTATATTGGGAATACAGACTGTAAACACATTATGTTTTGCCATAGATGTGGAAATTACAGGGCTTGTTCACTTTTACTGTCTGATACTAACCACTTATAGGCTTTGCATTGTTGTTGCTTACAAGAATAGTTTCCATATTGCTTTACAACCCAAAGAATCCTCACATTTTATTATGAAAAAAAGAAACAGGTAGCAGGAAAGCCATTTCAATGTATAACGTGTTTTCTGTGTGGAACAGTGAACAGCTTAATGATCAAATAATAATGAAGTAAAAAGCTGATATGCTCAAAACGTTGGTAAAAACAACCAAATGAAATGGGAATAGTTCGTGAAATTCAGAAGTGAAAGCATTTCGGGGAGCAATTTTACTCTGGAAGGTTATCTTAATGCTTTCGATGTCTCCTCAGTTTGGTTTATTAGGGAAGTATCTAGCTTACCATGAGCACTGAGACAATTACAAAGACAATTTCACGGGGAGGGTTTCTATAATCATCAATGCATGCTGGGAGCCCATATCAGAGTAAGTTTCATTTGAACTGAAGAGAATTCGTTTTGTAGTTTATAACTCACAATGCAGCCATTAAGCAACTGCACTCAATCAGAGATTTTGAAGAGAGGGAGAGAAGCGAGAATGAAAATGTGAAAACAACATGCAAATTAAAGCTTTTGAGCTCAAGTAAATGAGCGACTTAAATGATTTATCCAGGGCAAATTAAGTGCTGCTTTTTAAGTATGCATTGTAGAGTCTCATACAAAGAACAAATTCATAATACTTACTATAAGTCATACAAGAAGAATGTCCCAAATGTTTCTTAATCCCACAAACTTTTCTTGATGATAACCAAGGCTGAGCTGATTTGTTTTAAGTGATGGTTCAGAGAGAAACTGGAGCTGGCCGACACCAGGCCACTTATAGTAATCCCCATTATGCATGCTTACATCAGGCTGCAGTGTTGTTTTGATGAAAACATAACAAGTCATAATGAATGGAAATGAATGTATGTTTGTGGGATCAAAATAGCACATAATTACACTATTACCCCTGACGATCCAGGTATGCCCCATCTAACACCACAAACATCAAAGTCTCTCCAGCAAATATTTCCTTGAGGTTATTTTGTAAACAAATTAAATTCATTAAAGGGGGATGACTGGAGGTAAACACCAACAAGCCTTGCGTGTTGCGTGTAGTCCTCATAGGCAATGGATCTCTCCTCCTGAGGAAAATATAATGCAATTCAACACAACATCATTGAACTTAAAGCATGGCAGGTGATCTTACATTAAAACTAAACGATGCATTGTACTTATTATTATTGGTTTAAATTATGATGCAATCCCCCCAAGCTTATTGTGTTTAGAATATCATTGCGTTAATGATGGTTTGTGATGAATTAGTTTGTGCCACACCATGATAGACATGGCTATTAAGGCTGAAAGGAGATGGGACCCACACCCCAAGGAGCCACAGCAATTAGTTTCAGCCAGATCAGAGGGTGCTGGCGTAATGACCTTATTCCAGCACATTATTCTATTCCAGATCTCTAATCATTGTGGCCAATGGCATCTTTTCTATGTCTCTTTCTGTTCCTCTCTGCCTCTCCCTTCTGGTCCGGGTATGCGAATTAATAAAATAATAAAGACTAATGTGAGAGTTGCAGGCCGAGTGACCACTCACATGTGGCTCTCTTGCTGTAGCGAGCACAATTACACAGTAAGTTTGATCGGTGGTGATAGACAAAACAGCAGGGGCTCATAAATATGGATGGAGAGTCTGAGAAAATAAATTAACAGGGCCTGGCCTCTCGGCTGCCCCACTTAGACTGTCAATTACGGACCTGACAGGAGCCTTGCGAAAGAGCCACACAAGGATGACACACACACACACGCACGCACACACACACAGACACACACATGCAGTCATTAAACTGGCATTTGAGACCATTCTGAAGCCATACAGCAGTCACCTGCTTCATTATCAGCCGACAGAGTTCATGCTTTATGATATGTATCAAGAGCTTAGAGTTATTGAGTAGTGTCAACCGGTGAACAAAATCCAATACAGGGGTTACATCGGAAAAAAATGACAGGTTTTTAAATTCTCGCATAATGTCATTTTTCTGTTTTAGTTCAAACTGATTTCGTTCTTATTTCTCGTTGTGTAGAATGACATTCGGCACCAAGGGAAGAAAAAACGAATTGCATTTTAAAGTAGTTACAGTGAGGAATGTTGCACCTTTTTATAAACAGGGTCACTTTATGTTTTTGTGTGCCTCTATTTAAATGTGACAGTGAATAACATTATGTATGCTGAGAAGATGAACACATTATCAGAGGGCAAAGAGTAGAAGGACAAACAGGAAGGAATCTAAGACCCATGTGGACCATGTCTGTGCACATGTCTTCTGTATTCATTTTCTTTTGAAAGGGTCAGCCCTGGTGTTTTGATACCAGCAATACGTCACCCTCTGACCTAAATAAGCTGGCTTAAAGCCAATGTATGGGGACTTGCAGTAAGAGCTACCATAAATTGGAATATGTCAATATATCCATATCATTTGATGTATTAATGCAATTTAGTTGTTCTTGTTTATTCAAATTAGAGGGGTTGTTCTTTTTGGTTGTGTTGTGTAATTTATTCTATACATATCATTTATTTACAAAATCTATGGAGCCATACATTTTGTGTTGGTGGCTTTCATTAGCATATACAAGTTTCTCCATGAGTTAAGGGTTAGAAGGAAGTGTCAGGGGTCATGGTCGGGGGGTGTTAATATGCAGGCTCGTAGGAGTGATATAGATATTGATTTTTATTTTCTTCAGACCCTGATGTTCCACAAATATCAGCTGCCGTAATAATCTAAAAGCAATAGCATTTCTCCTGTCAACATTCCCTTTTTATAAGGAGCCAGAATTTCTCTGTAGATTCTCCCCGACCTGCACTGATAGGAGAGGGTTGGGGTTACAGGGTGCAGCCCGTCCTTAAACATAGTTCCACTTTTTTATAGAAAATCCAACATCTGAATCGGATTCTAATGGCAAGACCAGCCAGGAAAAATACCCCCTTTAGCTATTGCAAATAAGAAAATAATTTGCTTCTAAGCGTTTGAATAATGACTCTCACAAGTTTCCTTTGAGGATTTGGGGCTCTGAATAAGCAGTAGTTGCGTGTACAAACCAGCCACCAGAGTATTACACACCACACACAGCAAACGCATATTGACTCTTAGCATCGAACAGATGGAAACTGTTAATTTACTTTAGGATACCTTTGGTGGCTATGTGAGTAAAGGAAGGAATATACGTTTAAAAAAAACTATTTACAGGATAAACATTTATATCATGATTTAAATTAATTAGATGAGGTAAGATACATTTAAAAGAGAGGTCATTCTTATTTATTTGGAAGAGAGTAAATAAACAGTGTTTTTAAGTGTTTTCCAGTAAATTTGCCATCCACCATTATGGTCTGAGAGAGAACAGAGAAGGTCCCAGGCCAGAATTGAACTGCAGACGTCACAGTTACACCACATGTTTCAGATTCATATTGTAAACAGCATAGAGTCCAGTATACTGGGGCAGTGGTTCTTTCTTTTTTTAAAACTGAGACAGCTAGCAGAACAGACGTTAGCCACGTGGTATCCGCCAATCAATCAGACAACACAGATGGCCTCTCAGAGAAGCACATTTTTCTCTCACTTAGCCTGCAGGACCGGTTCTGATAACCAGTCCAAACAGACCAGCCTACATAAGGCTCATCATCTGTCAGAGAGCAGACATTAACTGGATACATTCTTCCCTCTGTGTCCTCAATTGTAATCATTACAACATGTTATAGACAAGTAAATCTGCTTGGCCGAAACAATGACACCATAATGTATGTAAAAGCCAGCATTCAAACCAATAGTGACACAATATAAAAAGGCTGCTGCTGTGATGAGTTTACGTAGTTGTAAAATCATGCTTGGAGTAATTGCACAACGTTGTGTTGCTTTAAGCCTTTTATTTTATTAATCTGGCAGCCCAACTAGACTTTCCTGGATCACATTTCATTGTCTCACAGGCACTTCAAACAACCTGTTTGAAAGCAGCCATGGTTTTACTTTTAGAGCTGATGAGAGGAAAATGCTCAGATGTCAAATGGCTTTTTCTTTGCAAATATTGTATTTCCTGACGTTTTTCTCAGTACTCTAAATGTAATTCAATTATTAATTCACTATTAATATCCAAGCAGTTGAATCAAAAGCGTACTAACAAATACTTTCAAAGATATTTATTTTAATACTTGTTTCACCAACAACCATGAAGTCACAGTGAACCAATGCTTAATGGTGAAATACTGGAATCAAATAAAAAGCTTTAAACTTCCACCAAAAAATGCAAACATGTGCTTCACGCCGAGGGAAATTATATCGTTTCAGTCTCGGTGCTTTCTGTGATCAGCAGACAGTTTTTGTGTTGGTCTTTGTTGTCATCGAGAGGAGAAAGATCAGCGCCTGCCAATAGAAATGAAAGCATTAGAGATGGATTGAAAAGCTGCAACGCTCTGCCAATTCTCCATGATCATTAACTCATTGACAATTTTGTCAGCAAATTATGCGTAGTCTGCGTCAGGTTTCCAGGCAATTTCCTCGTGAGCCATCAAGTTGTTTACCCACCGTGTTTGCTGCTAAAAGAAAAACGGTTGAAAACAATTATATTTGCTTTGGATGGTGCATTGCTTTGCTGTCCATACTTTCACATGCTCTCATACTTTTAGTCCCTATTGTATGTGTGCGAAAGGTCTTGGGGAAAAGATTGCTGAAGTCCATATTGGATGTTGAAGGCTATTAGTCTGGGAGACAGCAATGTTGACGATGTGCGGTATTGATTGTGCCACCTAGAATAAGTTGCCATAACCGGATCATATCGATCAGATTCATTGATGGCATACAGTATGTTTCACTGCCCGGTGGACAAATTCAATTATATTGATGGAAGCTAGTTGAGGGGATCAAGTGCATACCTATACCATACTGCATGTAGGAGGGATAGAAGAATGCTTTACGTCCAATTAATCACGTGAAGTTACGCCCACGCCGGTCTAGACTGCCTGCACACAAGTGGTGGCTCAGGAGGCATTTAATTGAAAGACATTTAAATCTGATACTGTACATCTACTGTATGTTCCTGATATCCCCCAAGGTTTACGCAGGTTTTTGTAAGATAAAAATAAACTTTGTTTCAGCAAAAGAACATTTGAATAAGAATATCTACAAAAGCTTCTCAGTGTGTTTTAATGGATGGGCAGATGGACAGGTTTTAGTAGCTGTAACTAAAGGATAGATTAGTGCTTAATCTTGTTGTAGGGTTTCTTCTTTCACTCAGAATGATTCCAGGAAACAAGAGCAGATTTGAAATCCATCCAAATCTAATTAAAACACTCAATACAAAGGACTGTGCTTTTTTGACAGTTTGATTGGAGGGATGAGAGGCATGGGGAGGGAGGGCCTACTGTAACCATTTCACAGGAGGCTCCATGCCGTGTTGTTCTTTGGGGGGGGTGCCTTTTGTTGTTATTGGAGACAGATAGGCATTCCTGATAAATGGGAAAATGTGTCAAAACTCAGGAGGGAAGCCGGGGAAAGTACCAGAGGTAAATTTGGCCTACTTGGGCATCATTACAGCTATTGTGCGACTGTCAGTAAGTTCACCCTCATTGTACTGTATTTCTGCTGATGCTGTACCTGCTCAGTAAATTACATTTTTTGCGGTGTTGCTGTGTTGCTATGCAGTCTGCACTTGTGTGATATGTTCTTAAAACCACTAGTAATTCACTTTCTCAGGTTCTAGATTTCATATATTTTTTTAATACACATCAAAACATCGTTAACAACCACTGCAGGCTCCTAAATAACTGCATGCAGCCACAAGGCAATATGAGAGAGTGGCTAGCTTCACATGGACAGGACTTCACATGCTGTCTGACCACAGGCAAATCAATATTTCTTTACAGGCCTGGGAGACTCTGAGGGCTTGCTTAACGCCCTAACAACATGCTTTAGAGCGCTGTCTGTCCCGTAAACCTATCGGATCTCTGCGATCTCCAACTCTGCCTGGCGACAGGCCCTCCCAGGCCCCCGCTCATACTTCACTGTCTGGCCCCTGCAGTCCCAGCCCTATAGCCCCCTGTCCCAGTCCCTGCCACCTCTCGCTCCCCAGCCTCTACAGCAGTGCTGTTAGCATTGTTAATGGCTATTGTTATGAATGAGGACCTCTTCTCCTCTCTCTTCATTGGCAGGCCCCGGGCACGCAGATGGATCGGCTGCTGCTTCTCCTCTGCTATCAGGGCAGCCCAGACGCCGGGCCCGGGACTGGCGGAACAAAGTAGGAGGAATGATGCCCCAGTGGGGAGAAAAGGGTGAGAGGGACCAGAAAGGCAGAGGGGAGGGAGAGGGGAAAGGGATGAGGGAGGAGAGTCAATGGAAGAGGGCGACAGAGAGAAACAAAAAAGAAGCAGAATGGGAGGGGACAAGGGTGAAAGAGCAAGGGAGCAATAGAAGGGAGCAGGTCTCACCTCCCCTGAATACATTTGGAGCTCCATTGTAAGCAGTGTAAGAGAGGAGTGTGTCTGCTGTCTGTGGCAGAGGCCTATATTCTCGGCAGCCTGTGGAGAAGAAAAGAGGAGGGGTGAGGGGCACACACTGCCCCGTTACTGGCCCCCTGCCGTACCCCCCTAACCCCCCCTCCAGCACCCCTGCCTGGTGATGAATGGTGGTACTTGCTGAAAGTGAAGCCTGCTGGTGAGCCTTGGCGCAGGCTGGGAGGCTGTGGGAGACTGCCTGGAAGATCACCGGGACAGACTCAGCAAAAGGCTGCCCTTCAGTCGCCCATATATACTCGACAAAGATGGCAAGCCCGCTGTTGGCACACAACCACAGGGATGGGGAACAGAACAAATAAAATAAAAGCCTTAACTCGTGCCCAAATAGAAACTAGCTTTCTGTTATAAAGGAATTCATAATCATAATCAAATCCACTAAGGCGCATTTTGGGTTTGTTCATTCTCCAACACTGTTTGGGTGAGGAAAACCTGGCAGTGTAAAAAGCAAAACGCTTGAAATAAATAGCAACTGTTACCATATGACCGTGTGTAGTGAATTAGAGCTCCAGTTGACAAAGCCTGTATATTCTTTTAATGTTGTTTCTAGCGGGGACAACTCTTCCTCACTATCGATCGTGATCTCACCTCCATAAATTACTCGTTGTGGTCCAGAATGTCAGCCAAGACATTTGCCATAACCACAAAAATGGGGAATACTAATTGCTCACTCAAATAATGAATGCTGCTATTTGCTGACTACATCACAAAATATGCTGTTCTGTAGATGAGTTTTTTTTTTTTATTCTCAAGCACTACCTATACAAAACAAATCTATGTCATACACCACTGTTTTTTTGCAATCTCTCTAATGAGTTGTGTCTCTGGTCATTACTACACACTCCCTTCTCCCTCTGCCTCATTTTCTCTCTCTGTCACACACACACACACACACACACACACACACACACACACACACACACACACACACACACACACACACACACACACACACACACACACCACACACACACACACACACACACACACACACACACACACACACACACACACACAGCAAATACAAAAAGTAGCCCCTGCTCTAAAGCGGACCTTGCTATATTGGAGAAAGAGAAAAGTAGGAGGAGAGATGGAGAGAGCCTGGGGGCTGGCCTCTGTCCCGGCTCCCCCAGCCTCTCTGGATCCAAGCCATCTGCCACAGCTGCTGCCTGGCTTTAACTGCCACTCTAATTGACAATGAACCCAGAGCCCTGTGATAATTGTGGCTGCTTGGTGACTTGGGCAGGTAATGCCTCCCTTTCAGGATTTATCAGGCCCCATCTGTTCTTCGTAGTGCTATATGTGGCAGAAAGGCCCCCTGCCCAACCATCAGCACTCAACACTACTCCATCCCCTCCTTTAGTGCACCATCCCCTTTCTCCCCCTCTGTCTCCATCCATCCCTCAATTGGCCCCCCCTGTGCTGCTTTTTCTTCATGTGCGTTGTCATAGCCAACCAATATCCTGCTCCCTAACGGCTCTTCCGTCTCCTCCTCCAGTTGCTGAGCAAATATTGGGCTTTTTTTCCCCTGTGAAAGGATGCTTATTAGAGAGCAGCTCCCCGGCCTCAGGGGTAGCCACACCCACCAGAGGGCACACCTCCGAGGCAAGGATTGTTTGTTCAATCATTAACTAAACATAAAAGACTCCTTGCGGTTGCCTGCAACTCCCCCTTTTCCTCTGTTCTGTGGCGTGAGAGGATTGTTGTGTGTGGTGTGTAAAGAACAACTGGCGTAGGCGAGGGGGGGGGCATAACCTCACACCCCTGCAGCACCACACTACCCCAGCTCTGTTGATTAGACACTACCCATCTTTCTCATGTGGGGGAACAATTGATATCTCTGCAGCGTTAGCAGGTGTTGTGTCCAAAGCTGTTTGATTATTGCTATGCTCAATCTTGATCAAGTCTGCTTACCAGCCGTCCCCCGTGTTCTGAACTGTCACTGTCAACAACATTGCACATTTAGCATGTCAGAAATTGTAATCCTGATAAATTGTAAGATAATTCTCCAATCATTCTTTATGTAAATAATTGACAATTCCAATATGGGGGTTTATGAATGTGCTCAGTGCAAATAAAGAACGAACAACTTCCAAGCCTGTTTGTTACTTTTCTTCAGTCGGTTTGCAATTTGTGATAACAACAGGTTGTCTTCATTTTCAAAACAAAATCAGTTCTGATTATCTTTCTGAATCCAATAAAAGAAAAATATATGGTCCCAGATAGCGTATCATCCAAAGATTCAGGCAGAAAGCACACACCACTACGAGCAACTGGAGGCCGTGCCAAATGTTTTTTTCTGTTGCCAAATTAATGTCAGATACTGGCAGATAAACGGAAAATATGCCAGCTTTACTTTCCAGAAATGGACAGATCTTGGCCATGTGCTGCCTAATTGTGGGCCGTGTTCCCCCATCTGTTAGGAGTAGATATCATTTTCAAACAGAGTGATCAGATATGGTACATATTTATTATCCTCCTCATAAATGGACAATATGTGTTTATTTATAGCTATGGTTTAGAGCTAGCTCCTTTTTCATAAGTTAGGCACAATGTGTATGACCGCTTATTTGGGTTAGAGCCACAGTGTGTTCTGTTGCCAAAATAACACAAAATGCGTCACTGGATTCTGATCAGCACGGAAATTAAGTCATAACTCTTTATGGAATAATTTTCCCAACTCACAGCGGGAAGCAAGATCTTTTTTTATTCTTCACTTAATTGTTGTATGTTGCTTAAATTAAAGGTAATTGTATATTATGGAATAACACAGATTTGAGCACCCTTTTCTGTTTGTAAACTACGCATAGAAAACATGTTTTGCAAACCATTAGGCTCACAAATTTATTCACACAAATAAAACCAGCCATCTGTAATTTAGCATTATTTCAGTGCATTAGGAACAGAACATTTAACTCAGCCATAATTTTAGGCTTTGAATTAGAGCTTGGATGAGATGGCACTCTAAACAGGAGTGCCGTGTAGAGGGGGAAATGTCATGTGGAGAGTTTATGAATATGAAACAGGGTTACAATTGAGTCACAGAAAAGCATTCTCTGTAGCTGACATTCTATCATTTAACTCATTGGTTATGGAGAAATTGATATTTGAATATGGATGTGGTATAAAAGCAGTAATAAAGTGAGTATTCGAGCAGCATACACAAGTGGAAATAATGGCTCCTACTTTTTGCCAAGATTGTGACATGAAATTGCTTCATTCCCTGACATTAACCAAACTATTTGAGACCCCGGACTTGTGCATCCCTCTCTAATGCCTCATCATTTCAGGATTTCAATTGCAAGGACATCTTTAGGCCTCAAAAGCCTCCCCTCCCTCTGATTTAGCCAGCATGTGATACCGAAACAGCGTGAATTCCTCTCTCTCTTACACACTCAGAAACATACACACACAGACACACGCTCACTCACAAATGCATCCTGCTGACAACCCACCACTCCTAATCCCTGCTCATCATGGCTGCCTGAGCCCCCAGGGTTCCACTCATTTGGTGCAAATCTACCACAGGATATTATGCTGCTGTGTTGCCTGCTCATGTGCAGGTGCGTGCGTGTGTGTGTGTGTGTGTGTGTGTGTGTACCAGTTTAGAACGAAGTTGCATGATTTGAAACAGTATTTAGCTGGCTAAATATCAAACTAACCTTCAGAGTTCTCCCCTGTCACCCAATACTGATGGTCAACAAAATGGAGTTACTGCCTTAAAATGGAGTTACTGCCTCAGATGGATTTTTAGAATCATCAACGACTGAATGGTTCATGAATATTGGTTCGCTCAATAGCAAGGTGATATTGACCTGTATGATTCATATTTGCACATTTATATTTTTGTGAAATTTGTACTGAAGGTTAGACAGGAAACCGGGTACAGGAAGTAGGAGAAAGTGAACTGAATAGCATGACAGTAGACTGCAACTAATTTCCCCTATGCAACCTGAAGAGTAAAAGGCTCAAGTCCGTCAGAAAGCAATGACTGTAATGGCGTGTTTCCACTGCAGCGGGTAGCCCCGTTTAAGCGTCCTTAACCGTCCTCAAGCGGCCAGGCCGGTTTTTGGTGGCGTTTCCATATAGCCTAGTACCGGCCAGCGGGTACTTTTTCCCTCTTTTTCCGGCCTCATAAAATCGTGGTTCCCTCAGACCAGGGCCAGGGCTGAACTAGTGACGTCAACACTCTCGACTGCTGATTGGTCAGAGAATCGTCACAAGATTGCGCGCAAGTTCATCTCTAGTGTCGCATATATATCTAGAAGCAAGCTTGCAGCATTTTTATAAACAGCATTTTGTAAACGGATGAGCTACAAAAATGGCTACGTCTAATAAGAAAAGCACACCGTGGTCGACCGAGGAGGTGACGACGTTCCTACATCTCATTGGGGATGATCAAATCCAGCGGGAGCTCGACGGAACAACTCGAAATGTGAACAAAAACAAAGCCGATCGCCCCGCCTACACTGCGTTGCTACCCCAGGTCCTAAACTGTAATGGAAATGCGCCACGGCCTGGGCCGGCCAGCGAGGCAGCCCGAGGCCAGAGCGAGGACGCTTAGGGACGCTTAAACGGGGCTACCCCGCTGCAGTGGAAACGCGCCATAAGTGTAAGCCTTACACGTACACTATTCTGGCCCCTGGGAACCATCAGGGTTAGCATCCGGCTTTATTAGCTGGGATGGTAACATATGTGTTCTTTTCCTGTTAAGGGCGCTCTCAGAGTGATCAAAGGCAACGTTATTGAGAGCAGTAGGATTGTGTGGCTAAGGCTGATGATGTGCAAGATCTACGAGTGCATGCTGCGAGGCAGCTTTAGAATGACACTGAACGTACTCGCTAGTTCTTTCGTGAGGAGATTGATGTGGAAGAGATCCAAGGTTTGAGGCCCTGGAGCCTCCGTCTATTTGTTCTGCTGCAGACTCAAGGGCATCAGCCTCTGCTTCTGCTGCTGCAATCTCTTTGTCTAGCTTTAGCCTAGCAAGAGCTGCATCAATCCGAGCCTTTTCCATTAAAAGCTCATTTTCTTTCTGAACGAAAGCTGCACAGGCTCGTGCAGCTAGAACTTTAGCTCGGGCTTTAGCTGCAGCTAAGCTAGCTGAAGAGTTTTGGGAACTTGAGCTGGAGCTAGCAGCTGCAGACCTGATAAGAAAGCTCCTGTCTGATGATGGACCCGCCTGTTGCTCTTCTGCGTGAGGTGTAGCATCCATCATGTAGCTTTAAGGGAATATCAGTCTGACAGAGTTGAAGTTGCTTTGAAGAAACCTCTCTTGTTTACGAAGGCGTCTGCTGTGTAGAACGCGCTGGGATGCTGTTTTTTCACTATTCTGGCCCCTGGGCACGTAGCAATGATGTACACATCGCCAGATAGTTAAACAGTTTATTATTGAAATCTTGTGAAACTGAAAGTAAAAAGCATAAAGCATTGCAATCAATACAATGACATGCTATAAAATACAAACATAAATGAAATCCATAAACATAGATTAATCATCAACTCACAAACAATGCCTCTCCAAGGTCCACATGAGCAGATGGAGCCAGATGTTTGAGGAGGTACAATAACATGTGGCACTCTAGCTGTTCTGCTGGAAAAACATGGCCTATGCAATGTGACATCTACTGACCAATGAAAACACCTACATCCAAAAATAGCATGAAAAGGCTGCAATCACACCAGTTGCCTTTAGGAGGTGCTATAACAACAACAAAACGAAACTTACATGTAACGTGACATACACTGTAAGGATTAGTAACATGTATTGTGTTTATGTGATGACATTTGGAAATGTTTAAACACAATGAGAAAAAATACATGCTTATTGCACTGCTAGTATTAGCTAGATTTACCTTGTTTACACTTAGTGGTCCTATTGTTAATCTGTGTATGTTACACTTGCAAGAATGAGATCATGAAGTGCTTTATAACTTATTTGTTTATAGTTTCACTCCGTTTTAAAGGTGGGGTAGGTCATTTTGGAGAAACCAGCTCAAGTGCTAGAATTTGAAAATACACAGCCGGAAAAAATCTGCCACTTCCTTACAGAGCCCCTCCTCCAACACACACAAACGAGCACATGACCAATGAGGGCACCAGATAAATGTGTGCACAGATGGAAAGCTGACAGGCAGGTAGGCCATCCAGTTATTTTAGCCGGGCCGGCTAAAATGATTGGTCGTGCTTTTTACAGCGCTATGGCTTCCACAGATGACGTTTTTTAATGGATTTGTTGTCAAAGGACTTAAGATATTCATTGCTATCGGGATGTTAAGAGCATTCCATGGAATATAACAAAAAGTGTATCTCGAGCCGGTTTCTCAAATGTACCTACCCCACCTTTAATGTCAGTGGACTGCAAACAAGTCAATAAAGGAGCATGGCTGCTCACCCTGGCTCTCAAAAGAGTTTGGCTGGCTGTTTAATCTATGTTCACACTGAGACAGCACAACAAATAGAGAGAACAGTACACTTATTGTGTAAGTACATACAAGCAGGTCACACAGTATGATCACAAATACATAAACTCTGTTAAAAATCAGTTTTTATTAAAAAGTACAGACTGCATATGTGTTCTCAACCTTCGAGAAACTTGACATGTTTTGGTATGTGTCTGAACCTCTCTTTAGTGGTTCATTAATAAAACAGATATTTCAATGTGTGCCTACTTTGTTCATGTACTGTTGAGGTTAATTTCAGTAGTTGTGTGCTATAATGTATTTACAGTGTGAAGAGGAGGCAACTTTAGAATAGAGAACCTGTTCAGGTAAATTAGAGTCAAACTACTAGCTTATTGGTTATGAACAAGACTTCACTTTAAAATAGGGAACATGTTCTTAGATATAAATACCTAATTTTGAGTTATTTAGACACAATTAACACTTATAGTTTCATGTATTGTTACATAAGAATAGATCATATTTGTGTTATTATGGGAGAATTACTATTATTGTGGTACTACTGCCTTATTAGGCCCATATTGAGCAGAGCATAAGACCAACACTCATTTACAACAACTTCCTTACTTGCAATAAATAAGCACTAATTAGAGGGTTATTGAGGAAAAACTCTCAACTAATGGCTTATTACTTGTAGAATATGGTCATGTAGAATAAGGCATTAATACGTGTTTTATAATGACTAATAAAGAGCCAATATACTGCTAATATGCATGTTAATGAACAACTAGTTGATGGTTAATTTCTAAATCAAGTTTATCTAGCTGCTGATTCTGTTAGCTGTATAGCTTAAAGTGGACCTATCATTTGAATAATATATTGTAGGGCCATACCTATATGAAACATGTCTGTGAAGTTTTTTTTTCAAAATACCAAACAGATCATGCATTTTAGCCATGCCTCATTTCGCTCTATTTGCTCTATTCCAGCCCTGTTTTTGCAAGGGCTGATTCTGTGGCAAATGAGCTGCAGCTGACCATGCCCCCCTGCAAAGGAGCACAAGCGTCATGTTACCATGCTGTTACCATGTCACGGCAACCTCTCATTCCCCTGATAGGTGGAGAGTTGCCCATATAGGCGGAGCCCCTTGTTTCTGACGTCAGAGATATTTCAAATATGTATCAGTCTGTATCAGATCTGTTGCAGCCCCGTTTTTAGAGATTTGGGTATGGAGGAAAAGAGAGAGGGTTGTGTTTTCTGACACTTGGTGAGTTCCCTGACACACCGGGGACACATATTCATCTATAAAGGACGTACAAGAGTGCATTTTGCATGATAGGTCCCCTTTAAGTTTGCACGACCCATTGTACTGTATACTCCCTTGGAATAAAACTAACAATATTTTTCCATAGATTAATATGCTTTATTATATTCCCGACTTCTCGTTTAGTCTATAAATTGTCAGGAAATAGTGTATTCACTCCATCCCATGTATTGAAAACGTAAAGATAATGTACTTAAATGTCTTGATTGTTAGTCCAAAATAAAAAATATATTCAGTTTATTATTATATAAAAAAAGGGAAAAGCAGGACGTCTATTGGAAAGGCTGAAAACATTTCCTAACTTTTTTTGCATTAAAAGTTACTCTAACAATTATTTCATTATTTAATTCACTACTATTATAAAAGCACTGTACAAATCAAAGCTTCATGTACTGTCAGATTTTTAAAACAGAGGTTAAGTAAAGTAGCTGAGGTAATGTAGAGTTGACCCGCTCTTTAATTTACCACAGTTTCAAAAACACATTTATATGTATATTTAATGGATTTGTATACATTTTAAAATGTCATTAAGCATATGTTGTGTCTATGTTGAGTAAGCCTAATTAAACACATACAAAAAACTAGCACTCAGAGCTCTCTGACTCGCATTATAAGTGAGGACAAAGGCAATGACATGATCTTAATCAAAATGACAAGAACATTAAAAATGTAGCATTGCTCAACACAGGCAAAGATAAGAATCGATTTGGGCTGCTGATGATGGTTATCACCATTAATTATTGAATTAGTTCTCCATTATCATATAAGTGCACTGCTGCATCCTTCAGGGAAGCGACAGGAACATGCTTCTCTCTACTAATGTACACTTTGAGCTCTCCTCTACTGTTCTACATATTGCCTTCAAGCGGAATTCACACTTACATGTTAGACATGTAAACATATCATACTCGTTGCATGTTTTATGTCAGAGTAGCTGTCTGGCTGTGTTTGCTGTTGTCAACATTTGTCTTTATCTCGCTGCAAAATGTGCCGATGGATTGTACGTTTGCAGTGTGATAGCACACATCTCCAACTCTCTCCTGTAACAACTACTCGAGTCCTATGTGTTGTGATCCTGTGAGCCCGCGGGCCCATCAGAAACACCATGTCCCTCTAGGTGCATTAATCCTACAGACAGGGCTTGGCGCTGAGGGCTGAGGCCCAGCTATCTGCTGTCTTGGCCTCCCAGGATGGCCCTGCTTAGGCAGAGGAGCTCCCCACTGACCCCCGGGCTACAGGGGCGCTGAGATTAGCAGCTTTGTAACTTTGTATCTGTCACAGGCCAGTGCTGTGGGGATGGACGGGCCTGGATTAGCACAGGGGAGAGGACGGCTATTCTACATTTCACAGACAGCTAAGAGGGGATTCAGGATTCTGGTCACTGTCTGCTGGGAGACGGGGTGTAGATGAGACTTTTGGGAGGTACTGAATGCATGTGTATGTGTGTGGGTCTGTTTGAAGTAGAATTAAAATAAAGATTAAAAAGTTAATCCCAATGTTAGAGAGATATACTGTTTGGGCAACATGATCTTAATACACTAGGGGAGATGTACTATCACATAAAACCATGTGCACACCATAATATTAAAGACTAGGTTTTTTACGTGGTTACAAAAAAAGTTTCATCGTTTTTTCCATAAAACATGAGTACGTTGTTTTTTTAAGTCAATATAAAAAGTCAACAGTCAGCTCTACCATGCAAAAACCTCAAAATAAAGCCAAGCCAAGTCTGTGCCAAAAACTGTAGGTCCTTGAATTGCCACTTTAGGCTGGCTCTAAAAGCAAGTGAATTCCCAACAGACCGCCTTGTTAAAAAATGTATTGTCTCTAAAGGTAACTCACCTGCTGTTAGGTCTCACAATGGCTCTTCGGAAACCTAAAGTTGACATCACGGATATAAGATCATGTTCAATGATCACAACGCTATCTAAGAATTTTAATAAATAATGTTAAATCCGAAGCCTAAATACAGATTTTCCTCCGTTTTCAATGAGCCCCAATTAATTGGGGTGAATAATCCAGCAGCAAACATAATGCTAATCGGATACTCAATCATTCTAAACAATACTGGGTTACACCAAATATCAGGGTGACTATATAGTTCACATGAATAGCCGTCCTGCAGGTTGTAGGTGTCACTGATAGCAGAGCATTGTAAAGGTCTATTACCATATGTTGTGGCTATTGTCATTAGCCTGCTACAGTATTTGTCGGTCAAGAGACCCTGACACGGAGAGAAAGAGCGCTCATTTATCATAAACATACACCGGTGATGCAGGCACTCACAAAGAAACCTTGCATCCCAGCATTAATATTCATTGCTTCATTGAAATTGTTCTGGTACCAACAATACTTTTCCCTTTCTCCCCATTTTTCTCTGTCCCACACTAAGAAGTATCACCTGCTCCTGGCTTTCCCTGCAATTGTTCTATTATGAGAAGTCTTTCTTCTCTTTAGTGTCATTATTCTCTGCTTTGCATATTGGTGTCAAGGTTAATAGCTTTGGTAGTAGTACTTACCTTGCACATTCCCAAATTCCCAGGCTCTACCAGCCAAGAAGATCACGTATTCTTAAAAAGGCATCTTCTCAGCAAACAAAAAAAGATTTAAGCTTGACTTTTAAAGATTTTTTACTAAATCCCACTTCAAAGCTAAAACACAGATTTCCAGCTATGGCACTCATTTGAATACTTGTCTGTCTAAGCCAGTTGGAGCAACTGTCACAGATGGAGAGATGGTCAGATAGAACCACCTTTCAGGCGACTTGGCTTAGCCTGGATAAATGGTTTCCGACAGCCAGATTCATCAGTGGCTCATCTGTGCCGTTTACACTGTTTAATTGTGTGACAGTTCCTGTTTATGCTGTGTCACTTCCAATACTCTCTGTTTCCATTAAAACGGCAGAGCTTTCCTTCAATAAATGAACCGCATTTGGAATTTGCCAGAAGCCCCATTGCTGGATGTGTTCAGACAAAATGTGGCTGTCCAGCTTCCTGCAGGCGTCACTCTCATATCCTGGAACTGAGAAGAGGTCAATCAACACTTTAGGCTCTATTTGTACGGCGGGTGTGCGTGTGCGTGCATGTGTGAGCATCTATATTCATGTGTGTGTGAGTGAGTGACTCTCAATCCCCCTGCAGCCGGTTGTTTTTTACCAAACATCTAAAAGTGGGAGGCTTGATGGAGAATCAGTTGAGCCTTTGAAGTCTGTTATAAATAAGATGGTTAGGGGGACCTGCATGGGCAGTGATCCCGGATCGCTACTCGAAGAAGCTTGATATAATATACGGGTCATTGGCTTAAGATGACTTATTAGCACACACATGCTGCAGGTAATGGGAGCGTAGTTATACAAGCTTGCACTTTGCATGCCATGACTATTCAACCTTCAACAACTCCTATATAACCAAGAACAGTGGGCTCAGGGGAGAGAACGAGTGAGCAAGACTGAGAGAGCAAAACAGACTGCCAGAGGGTGGAAAGAGCTGGTGGAGGGAGTCAGAGAAACAGAGAGAGGGTGCGCGCCTGCAAAGATGAAAGACAACGCAATCAATAAGATATATAAGATAACAAATAATGCCCTGGGTATCTCATTAATCGTAACATAGGCTTATTATGCTGAGCACAGGTTTATAAAGCTGGGTCACTTTGGCTCTCTTTATTGAAATATCAGCAAAGGTGAGAGGAGGTAAAACACCACTGAGACTAAAACTTGCTGTAGATTCAGCAAAATACGTGACAGAAGGTCACCCACTCACCAACAGTGCGGCGCCTGTTGTTTGCTGTTGCATCCATAAAAAAAATAGGGAAACATTTTGCAGAGAAGAACCAAGAAGGGATTTCATTTCAGTACATGGGTAAAAGCTAATAGCCTGTGATTTCATAGTACATTTAAAACCATGCACACTACCCAGCACTATTCCTGTAGCCTGTAAAAACAATTTGTTGTTACATATCAGGTTGTGTGTGTTTCTGTGAGTTGCGGTGTGTTATTGTAGACACTGGGATGACATTGGACCCTCCGTCATTCTTCCCTTCATGCGTATGAGGAAGAAAATGATAGCTTATCCCTCGATGCCCTTGAAGGCAAGGTGTCTCGGCATAGTGTATCCATCACAATCAACACCAGATAATTTATATTAAATGCCGCCTCTTTTTTTTTTTTTAAAGCTACACCCTGTAATATGTAGTTCCGAATGGAAGGTGAATTTAAACAGAGCAATAAACAGTGATCGTGGCTCACAACTTGTCCTTTTAATTTACTGCCTGGAGCTGGGCAGTGGGCGAAGGAGAGAGGAAGGTTGGGCGTCCAGATGCATAATGACCCTCACATTTACGTCTGATCTTTATTCTCTAGGTGCCAAGGCTTTCTGCCATAAAGGTGCAGGAAATCCATTAGCAGGGACCACAGTTTACAAAGAGTAATATTGCAATTTCCATAAATGCAATGTCTGTTGGACTTTCCATTAATCTTGATGACATTTTAGCATGATAATTTATTTATATATATGTATACACATCACCAATTTTAATAGCAAATTAATAAAATGAGCTGTTATTAGCATAAAATATGGCTTGTAGTTGTGATTGGGATTACAGTCCCTTGGTAGCCAGGTCAACACCTAGCTTAATCCTCATTTTAAATTGGCTAAGTACGCTGTCACTTTGCAAACACTGGGGCTAGGAAGCACTCTGCTTATCACATGTACCACTACACTGTCTGTATTTTCCCCTGGTTGGAAATTGAATTGTTTCTAACTTATTTCTTCCCGGCTATGGTTTTATTATTATATTATTTTTGTGCATAGTTTTTTTCATCTTATTCAAATATTTCCTAATGTTTGCAAGTGTGCCTGAATAGCTTGGGGACGTATGACAAATCATGAATCACCAAGATGACTGCAGGGAAAATCCCATATTCAGAGAAAGCAATCTCAAACAAGAAAGGGTGACGTATCTGCATTGCAAAGCATTCCAGGACTCGGATTAAACACATTCAACAATTACCGAGCACATTCTTCCTGTGAGCCCCCGTTAATGGCTGCAAGCATGACATTACCTTGCGGAATAATGCTGATTCACACACATTATATTGCAATTGTCCTGCTCTACAAATCACTAAATCTTCACAAATGTCACCCAGTGCAATGTGCCAAATGATTTTCCCCTTCACATTAGTCTAACTGCAGACAAAGATAAATGTTACCTTCATCAGACACTGATCAGTGAGTTCCACAACATTGCCCCCAAATGTATCTCTGCATGTATACATGCAACCTTTTTCATGAATTTTCCATCCCTGAATTTTCATATGACTAATGGCATATTGTTTTCTGACTTACAGAGACAGATATGGTGCAAGAAACGCCGCTGCATAAATAGGTGAGCGGGACGTGGTTCATTCACAAACTAACCCTCACATTTTTCTTTTAGCATGCAGGTTGCTGTTGGTTTTATCAGGGGATTTGCTGCTTGAACTAGCAAATAGCAAGTGCTGTTATAGCTTCAGAGTGCTATATAATTGATTGAGATCCAGGCCCTGTCGTTCCTGGATGGCAGCAGTCATGAACTGTATGCAGGATATTGCTGCTGGCGTTGACCCGTGCCCCTGGCAAGTCGCAGCTAACCTATAAAAATCTCCATGGATGATTACTACCGGAATCATGTCATCTGATTAGGACTCAATTCAGCAGCCTGTGGAGGGGTGTGAGCATGCATGTTAAGAGCTATCCAAAATAGGAAAAGCCTGCAATGGCTGGTGAAGTCTGGGGCAACAGTGACTTGGATATGACTTATGCGTACACACACACAGACACACACAAACACATATAACCAATCTGAATCTGGTCCATCCCGCCATACCATTTCACTGAGCACTGAGATGCTTGAATGAAGATGGATAGAATTTCCTGGAATTTAATCCAGAGGAGGCTACTGGTCATTGCCGGACCCCATCTTGGTTTCCGTGTATGCTGTCACTTGCTCAGCCATCCAACTAGTGTTGGGTCTAAATGTGATGGGCTTTACGTGCCCTTGATTCCACTGCAAAGGGAAATAACCAAGGATGCTGAATATGAGCCAGGCATTCATGGTAATGCCTTTGAAGATGTCCAAAGTCAAGGTCTCGGTCACTTTGGGCCTCTGCATGTTCCTTCTCCAGCTCAACTGATCAATATGTCATAGAGCACAGCCCAATCAAAGTGAAATACTCAGGACACGCCTCCTAATAACATATTTGCAGCCATAAATGTAAAGATTAACGATAACAAATGACCAAGCCAGCCTTATGTATGCCCTGACACTCTCTCAATGCATGAAATTTCAGGCTAGCCGCTGCTTGTCTTCAGGTTCATTACCTCCATGGAGGCAGGGGGGGGTTCAATCATACCACCCCAAAATATAACCCCCATCCTGCACCAAAACAGACACACACATACATACACACACACACACACACACAGGCTCACACCACCTCCTCCTCTTATAATGAAAACATAGGTTAGGCACACATTAATCAATGCAGACACCAAGTTCTATGAAATCTAAATGGGGTAAACATCCCCTGAGCATTCATTACCATTTTGTGTCAGGCAACAGAAATAAGATAAAAAATAGAAAGAAAAATGCATTAGTATATTGATTTTAATATTGTTTTTTATAGTTGTCAGGCCATTCGAGAAATGTGTTGTACGCAAAAGCTTGTGATCCCATTCATTATTAAAATACCAATGACTTTAGAGTTACCCTTACAAGAACATATAGTAGTGAAATAAGCCATTTAGTCTAAGTCCATAAATGCAAATTGTGACAAAGCGCAGATATAATGTGTATGTAGGTTACAGCTAGATCGTAAATATTGACACAGTAAAGTATAATACGTGTTGAAATGAAACCTTGTATAAGCAGGGGTTGTGACCCTGATTGTAAAGGGAAAATAAAACTACAAAAGTGTACATTCCGTCCCCTAATAAACATTGCAGCTGATCTGCTTTGTATTTTAGAATATGTTAATGTTTGTAGAAAGATACTTTACAATGGTTAATAGTTTAAAGAAATCAACAAATAGATGGATATAACTGTGGCTTATTGTCACAATCGTAATTTTCAATTTTCTTACCATTCGCTTCTATATAAAAATAGTAGCTTTTAGCAGTTTGCTAGCCAGATTTATTTTAATGCCCCCATCCAATCACAGTGGATCAAGGAATTTCTGTATGATCGATTAGATTTTTTTTTTAGGTTAGTTAAAGAACTTTGTTTCTATTTTTGTCATTATTCAAACATACTTTACATTATTTTTACCTTAATATTTGCTATTTTTTGTTCTGTTTTGCTTGGTGGAGATGTATATAAAAGAGGCAGAATTGTGCAGCAACTTTTATTGTAAATGTATATTTTACACTGCTTATACTTAATATACACATTACATTTTGTATTCAAATAGTTGTTTGAATACTTTTTTTAAAGAGACTCCCTTCTCTTGACTGCTGTAGGGCTGTGGTAAGACATAGCACGACATGCAGATATAATAAATGCAACCGTCTGAGAACAGAGCTGACCCGAGGGAGAAGAGGAGAGGAAGACTAGGGGGAGGGATTGACATGCAGAGGTTCTCAGAGCTGTTGGCCTACAACTGAAGAGCCCTTAAACAAATGAGAGGGCTCGTCTGAATGGCTTCCATGGGCCTCTGTGGGCCTCAGCAGCTCAGGAGCTGGATGAAAGCATGCTAGGATGCATCCACAGGCTCACATCTGGGGTCTAAAACAAGATCCCATCATGACTTATCTTCCCGTAAAGAAGAATTGTAGATTTCTTAGTGTGTGTGCGTGTAACTCTAAAATTGTCTAGACATTACCCAGAGGAGTTGAATGTATGGATTCAAATGTCTGATTCATTCAAGCTGGACACTAATACTGCTACATCATTTCTGTAATGTCTGAGCTGGATCTATGCAAAGGCATCGTCAACTTGTTGTATGCTTTAAATGGGTTCATTCTAAATTGAAAAAACGTGTTATGATTGCATTTATGTGAACATTAAGTACATTTTTCTCCTTTGTGTAGAATATTAGCCTGCAAGCATTAACCCGCCTCCAGTCCTGACTCCTGCACTATCTACCTAACATAGTTATTCTGAAAACACAGACCAGCTCCTGTTGTCTGTTACTGGAAGGGAACTGATTTTCCAGATATTTGAGAACATTTTGATTGACCTATTTTGCAGTAGCCCTTTCACAGCAGACCCTGGTGAAGACTGAGGTTATACTAGGAGAGCACATGTAGCATGTATGTAGAACCTTACACTTTTTGCCTATCCTAATTCAGCAAATATTGTATGTTCTTGCAAAGCATAGCTATTTCTGCTGTGCTGACATTATCAGTGATATGGCCACATCTCAGAAGAGAGATTCAGACCAATAAATAAAAATCAGCCGAGACACAGATAAAGTGGTTATCACCGCTGCCTGCAGCTATGATGAGCCTACGTGAGAGACGGTACCAGTTGCCCTTTACTGTGGTGCAAATTACATGCAGAAGTGGCATGTCAGACAAGTGTGACTGTTGGCCTATGAATACATAGGCAGTAATCAACATTGTTTAAAATGCTCATTTGCATATGCATGCATCATTAATTCTATGCAAATGAGGCAGTGGGGACTGCACTAGTCTGACTCTCCTTGTAACCCAATAGTATAGCTGTCAGAGGAAGGTTACAAAGAGAGGCAAAGTCATTAGTTTGTAGCAGTCCTTCCATAAAGATTCAGTCTTCCTCTTGATGATTAATGAAGAAGATGAGCAGAAGTAACTTTTCACTGATGCATGCTCTTTTGTATGCTTATACGTCTCAATGGTGCACATACATTGATACACACAACAAGGAGCCTCCCGAGAATTAACAATAAGACAAAGGCTGTCTTTGAGCATTTGTGCCATTAATGCATCCTTCTGTTATGGAAGACCTGAGTTCAATCCACAGTAATGTTTCTTTTATTTCAATTATGCATGCACCACTTAAGAAGCATCACTTATAACGATTATTTATGTTTCCTTGCGTGATCCAGAGTGAACATCTTGAATGCCCTGATTTGCTGCAGGTTGTGATTTAAATGCACATATAGTGGAGGCAGCTTCTTGCATATTCTGTCTCATGACTTTTAGTCATGATCATGAAAGAGGCTTTGGAAGCATTCAGCGGATTGAAAAGCCACTAAGACATTAAAGTGCTTTCAATAAAATATCTGTCTTTTAAAGGAAGAAAGAAACTTGAACAATCTCCTATATGTTCCACATGAGTTCATAAAGAGGCCAAATGTACTCATACTTACTAAAGTGATACTCTCCATGAACTTTATATGCACAATGCAAAATAGTTGTTGTTTTTAATAATAAAAACACATCATCAATAATGTATCGGGACTCACAAACTGCTCTCACACCTACTGCTTACTACACCTATACTTATT
Organism: Gymnodraco acuticeps; assembly: GCF_902827175.1. NCBI lineage: Eukaryota > Metazoa > Chordata > Actinopteri > Perciformes > Bathydraconidae > Gymnodraco > Gymnodraco acuticeps. The sequence goes on along the minus strand of NW_022990295.1, from coordinate 8,615,080 downwards.
CTACTATATCCTCTTCTGCTCTGTAATGAATCAGTCTGGCAGGAGGAAAAAGGTGGCCTCAGCAAATATAGAATGACACCTTCTGGAGTTTGAGAAGTTGAAGAAGCATCTAATAACGCTGATCCCCCCCCCTCCTCTCCCTCTGCCATATATCCCTTAGCTGATGCTTTGCTTCCGGAGGGGTCTAAAAATGACACGCGATGACAGCCATGCTCAGAGGAAGATGGTAACAAGATGTGATGCATAACACATGAGAGAGGCTGGGGTGTCATTACAGAGGGATGAGCAGGCTTCATCAAGCACATCACAAATACATTTTAGATGACACCTCCACTTGTGATGCACTTACTTCAGAGAAAATAACATTTATTATCCTGTTATGTTCATTGGAAATATGCAGATGTATATAAGACAGCTGCAGAGGACCCGGGGTGTACATGAATTACTGAATTCCCATTTGTTTTACATAAACTTTTTCTATTACTTCACAAATACTTTTTTCTTTGTCTCTCTTTTTTCTCAACTGAATATTGGATATTAGTATTCTGATGCTGAGAGACTGTCCCTTTTCACTGCTGTGCTCAGAATAAATTTGATATGCCTGAGTGCCTGCAGTAGACTTTGTTTTGCTTCCAAAAAGCGCTTGTTATAGACTCAATAAACATCCAAGCCTCGCATTTCCCTTTTTTTCCAGTGAGAGAACATCCCAAAAATAATAATTGTCATAATTGCTTTGGAAGAGAGCCTATGAAAAGTTATGCAAATGATCCGTTTAGTGGGATGTGCCTCCCAGTGACATAAGGTTGTGGCCATAACATGAAATCCCTGCAAAGTCAATGTGAATCATTTGTTGGACTTAAAAAAAAAAGAAGAAAGAAATGTAATTCCTGGCAGACAGATACATTTGAAAAATAAATATTCTAGGCATTTCTGGGAAGGTTTTAATAAAAAACAGGTTAGGTACACAAAATGTGCCAATTATTTGACATATTGTGCTTGGTTACTACAAATAAATAAGACTACTGAATTACATCTGAAACAACATTTGAACATATTTGTCAAACTGAATGTCAAGAAGGTTGTTGTTTATTATTCAGATGGAATTATTAAAAAACACATAATTCCCACAAAATAAGGAATTTCTTTTAAATCCCATAGATAGACCTTTGCATCTACAATTTCTTAGGCATTGCTTGAGAGGATCCTATTTTTGTATTTCCTGTAATTCAGCACGAGTATTCCCCTGCTGAAATCCTCATAGCTTCCCAGTAGTGTACAGGGATGATGTAGTGAAACAGAAGAGAGGGGAACAAAAATAATCTGCTGAGCTATTAAAAGTTTTTTATATGAAGTGAGAGAAGGAGGGGAATACTGGTTTCCTCTGCTCGCCCGTTAGCTAATAAAAATGCTTACATACAATGAGGGAAATACACAAAAGCAATCAATATTTTATGTAACAGCTCAGGCTGGGCCCGCAGTAGTGAAGGGGGAGAAGCCAGGGAGGAGATGAAAAATAGATTAAATTAATCCAGTGCAGTGATTTAAAACAATTATGTCATCCGTTTGATAGACAAAAAGAGAGGAGGATTAAATAATTTTGGTCTTCCACCTCTGTTTTTGTGGTTAAGAGCAAGACTCAAGTACCAAACAGATTCTAGATCCTCATCTTCATGCTAAAAAAAACAATTAGGAGGAGGGGTCCAGAGAGAGGAGCCAGAGTAAGAAAGTGCCACCTTATGTAGATTCAGCTAGCCCTGCCTCAACCTCTACTGAAGCCACTTCCCATGTCCAGACCCCATAGCTCTGTGGTGCTCCACCACACGACGCACCATGTCACCATCCACATTCTCCTTCTCCGCTCAATGTTCCATGACAACAAGGTGAGACGGACAGCAGAGGTTAGGCTGAACAGCTGCTTCCTGGGTTGGAAATTCCAGGCATTGAGGGCCATCTGTCTATATGTTCACTGATGTATATGGGAGCCATCTATCAGGCTGCTAGCCCTGCAGCTGCTGGGGCCGTCACAGCCCAGTCTGCCATCCGCCCGCCCGCCTGCCTGTTTGCCTGCTCGCCTGCCTGCTTGCTTGGCTGGCTTCTCCCAGCCTCAACCCCAATACAATGAGAGCTCCTTCTTCACTTTGTGTCACACAGAATGGGCTGATTTGATTAAGTCCTGGGCTCTCATTATGTTAGGTAGGGGTGTAGAATTTCAATGATAATCCATAATGCATGACCGGGGGTTTTGTTGCCATGGTGACATAAATTCAAGGTTACCAGCTCAGACGCATAATTGGGTGCGCATTGAGCGCTGAAGAGGTGCTGTTAAAATTCCCCTCATGAAAGTGGAGCATCAATCATGCTGTCGCAGATTGCAAAGTACTCATAATCAGATGAAATGCTTGGCAGAGAGAAAACGTCACAACAGGACAGGGCTTCCTGCTCTTTGAAAACTAATCCAACATTTGAGAATGGACTGCAAGACAACTTAACATATTTCTGATTTTGTTTTTTTCTCGCAATCCTAACAGCTTCTTTCTCAGGCTTTTCTGTACAGTAAGTTGGTCTCAGTTCATTTGGCCCTTATCTTGCTCTCCCAGGCAGGAATATACCCTCAGTCTGTTCAGCTCCCCCCAAATGATGGAAATCAATTCTCACAAGAGATCAGGACCCCTATGACAAGCAGAGCCTCCAGCTCGAGGCTCATCAGACCCATTTGAACGGCAGACAAAAGCAAAAGATTTCTGCCCCTTGTGCCTTCTCCTGAAATCCCATTGAAAATCTGCTCATGCCTTCACCAATCTGCGCCATAGTTCTTTTATTGATGCTTTTTGGGCAAGGGGATCGACAGGGGGATGTGCTCGCTTGGAGGCGTGTGCGGGAATGGTATCAAACCTTTTATTTTTTCCTCTCCCTACTCCTCTTTTGGTTTTACTTCTGGCATCACTAACAAGAACAACTGATGACTGGCTTGAAGCTACACTTGTTATTTGAGAAAGTTATTTATTTTCTTTGTTTAAACCAGTGGAAAAGATTGTCAGAAATAGAAGTAAAAGCCTGAAGTTTTGTAGGGTCAGGTTGTCTTACAATTCAGCGTTTACTCAACAAGGCTGTCTAAAGGCCCGGACACACCGGGCCGATTTCGGCCGTCGATAGATGTCTGGCCGTTGATGAGCGTCCTGTCGCCCTACTCAGATTGGTGTGTCCAGCACCGTCGTGTCTTTTCGGCCGTGCCGACACCTTCTGCTTCAACATGTTGAATCGGGAGGCTGTCGGCAAAATAAATCACTCTGATTGGCTGTTCAGCTTGGCGAATCACTGCATGAGAAGCGAAACGGAAGTGAAGAAGGCACACACAGACGGCTATTATTTTTCATTTTCCAGTACCGCAATAAACATGCTTTTCGATTATAAGTCGTTATGTGAAACAGTCTGTGATGGACGAGAGTGAAAATGGACCGCACGCTATTTGTTGTTTGTATATCACGCAGTCTGTCTTCCGGTTGCCTCTGTTGAATTAAGAATACACACTACCGCCGCTTGCTGGTAAGGAGAGTTATTGCCACTCACGCATGCGCAGTGCATACGTGCTACTTGGCCTTCGGCCGAAGTCTTTGCGGTGTGTTCCAGTGCGACTTTTTGGCCAAGACGCAGGAGACGTGAGGCGACATAACAATCGAGTCCGTCGGGACGTGTTCTTTGGTGTCAGTTTGGTGTGTCAGGACCTTTACATGTCTGTCTGCAAGATGGCAGGTCATACGATTTCAATCACATCTCTATCCTGAAATACCCCCTGTCCATCAATACAGCACCACTATAATTCTCCTATGGTTAATAACCATAAATCAAATGAGATTCATAAACCATTAAGATGGTGCTTATTATCTCTTACACTAGGTAGTTCAGATATTCATAGCCTGGAGGTACGCGCCTTCAAACCAATAATCTTCTTCATCTATGCAATATTTCGCTCTTTTTATCACATGAATGATGCTTTGTGTCATAATTTACCTGAACATTTCTCATCACAAGAGTCATAAGCTCTACTGAATTCATTTTCACCACATGTACACCACATACACTACCTCAACTCTTCTCCAGAGCCACCTGCCTCATTGATAGGCAGAGTTACAAGGTCAGACATCAGTTGCAGAATCCAGCTCACAAGATAAGACTCGACTCGATCTTTTGGAGTTGGAAAGCGCATTGCCGCATATCTTAAGGACAGGTGCATGAAAAATTGATGCAGTTTACTTTAACTCAAGTGAAAGTCTACTATTTTCAAAAGGAGACAACACACGCATAAGGGAGTTTCAGCAGTGCTCAAGCATCAAATTAAGGCCCTACAAGAAGACATCCATGTATGCCAGTCATGGCTCACCTTCAAAGGCCCTGTGTACAACTATAGAAGCCATTTTGTTTGAGAGTACAAAGGAAAACAGCTTATTAAGAGGAAGGCTTTAAAAAGTGGAAAGACAGACATTCCTTTTCAAGTCCAATTTCCCCCCGCTACTGTATTTGCCACCTATCATTTCGGTGAGCGCGTTGCTTTAAAGCGACTCAACAGGGTTCCTGCCGAAGATCTGAATCAAGTTTTTAATGAGCCCCATCATTCTTGCACTGCTGTCACAGGTGTGGATCTGCTGATGCTGAAGCTATGTGGGACTTAACACAGCCCTAACCCAGTCAATTAAGGCGTATAAGCCATTCACACAGAGCAAGCATCATATCTATGCACTCTGTAGATTTGTTTTCCCCGTGTCGCTCTATTTTCTCTTCAAATCAGTGGCAACACCAAGGCCTCTCAGTCAAGGAAAATCACTCAAGTTTTAATCAGACAGGTATAACTTGCATTTCCTTTAAAGTCGGTGCAATCAACCAAGAGGTACCATTCACCTGATATCCAGCTGTTATATGGCCTTTGCTTCACATCTCTCAGTTGATTCCTAAATGAATTCCTTACAATTACAACCGTCCAACTTTATCATAACTTTGAATTTAATCAGGGATTGACCTTTTGCATTAGATTGTTAGTCTTTCGGATTTGGGGATTTCTTTTTAGCAGTCCAGGGATCTGTGTGTGTGTGTGTGTGTGTGTGTGTGTGTGTGTGTGTGTGTGTGTGTGTGTGTGTGTGTGTGTGTGTGTGTGTGTGTGTGTGTGTGTGTGTGTGTGTGTGTGTGTGTGTGTGTGTGTGTGTGTGTGTGTGTGTGTGTGTGTGTGTGTAAGACGCAGAGAGAGAGAGGGTGTATGAGAGAGGAAGGAAGCCTGTAATTCCCTGTCCTCCACATGAACCCTTGATACTGTCCCATATGTTATATTCACCCATTTCACTTGTCAAAGGGCTGATGTGAGGCTTGTATGGAGAACAAACATGTGTTCCAAATGTGTGTCAGCGATGCGACGAAGTGACCTGACCCCGGCGAGTATTTATGTTCATGTGCCGTACCGTGCTATATTCTCAATATAGGCTATATGTAACTACACTGACAACGCTTAGTGGGCTCAAGGCTACCCACGCAGAAACAAAATAAAACCAATTGAAGTGCTGTTGCAAAATTGGAAGCATAGGAGGAAGGAAGCAGAACGAGGAAAAGGGTGAGAGAAGGGAGGGTGAGGGAAAGAACAGAAGGAATGTATTGGTCAAGCACACAGAGTGTCAACAAAGCGGTGTAAAGACTTGTCACTCTTGGTCACTGCCCTCACTGCTCGGCGACTGGAGAGGAATGCGCTGGTCATTCAGGACCCCAGAATAGGCAGTGCTCCTTTGCCCCTTCCTCCCTGTGCTCCACCATTGTATCAGCAAGAACATTGTTCAGGAGAGTCCTTTGTCCCTTTAGATATTTGGAGGTCCCTTTTCAGGACGTCCACCGAGACCCCCTGTGCAGTCAGGCCATAGCTGCTCCCCAAACAGCTGTCTGGGATCAAGCTGAAGTCACTCTAAGCTGGCTCCCATTTTAGCCAATGCATTACAGATGTTTATCCTCCAGAATTAGACTGCTGGCTAGCTAGCTGTAGGGAAGGTGATAATGCTGACTTCTATTTGGATGACTTGGTCCAGTTATGTATTTCCACATTGGGGTCTTAAACCAAGCTGACCCCTAGTAAAGATTTCTCTGTTCAACCCCTTTCCAATGTGATTGAATTCAGCCCCAGCTTAGGGGCCTTAATAAGCCCTTCCCAATGCTCCACCGAGCAGATCTCCAATGCACAAACTGTGGCCTTTCCATTGTAATGTTTACAAGGTCAAGGTTGCAGGGTCAGTGTTTCTGGCTTAGTTAAATTGGCATGCTCTTTTTTTTTTTTTTTTTGGAAATGGATTACCGACTTGGTGATGGCTTGATGCTTAGTGTCACTTTTATCAAGGGCAGGAGAATAATATGGGGACAAGCTAAGGATTTAGGGCTAAATGCAGACAATTGAAGCATCTCAATAGATATCGAACACACTGTGGCAGCGATTTGCATAACCTGGTCGGAGGCAGATAGGATAGAAAATACTCTCTTGGACCTGACAGTCTGAAGGATCATTTGAGTGATTTATGCAGGAAATTGTATTTGCGAAGCAAGTGAGATAATTTAATAAAGCAAGGCCTGGCCTAGTCCTCAAGAACAGGGGGCTCTTTGCTGAAAAATGATACAGCCTCCTGTCTGAGGGGATGGCAGATAACGAAGGCCAATATTTACTGTGGATGTGTGCTCCTTCTATTTCCTGTCTTAGTCTTACTCTTGCCTAGTTTCCTGAAATGAGCAAACATATTATATGCATAAATGTTTTATATATGCAGATGTCACCTGTTTAATTTCCTTTATGCAAATGGTGTATCATTATTATTAGCAAAATTGACGAGAATATCAGTGAATCACAAGGCAGCCTTAACTACGGTGGTGAATAATCACACTATTACAGGGAGGAAAGAAAGCGCCAATAATCCAGATAAGTTCATGTATGTCGGGCTCATAACATCAAACCTTGACAGATAATTAGATCCGTTATTTAAAATGTTTCTTTTTAAACAGGGTGGCATGTCATGCAAACACGTTCCAGTCAAGACAATAATTGCAGCTTGGGAGATGAGTTGATTTATGCTTAAATTGAAGCATAAAAATTAATATAGCCTGTACTGGACTCTTCTAAGTGGAGTGCTTTGAGACCTTGCATTTATTGCATGTAAACAAGTGTGTGTATAGGGCCACATAAATACTTGTTGTCAGTACAATAACTGATATATTTTCACTAAGTACGCTGCTCCACCTCATTAGTGTTTGTCTGAGCTGCGATCTTGCCGGTGCATCAGCCCACCACATGCGTCTTTACATGCATCCGTACATATAGGGCCCTTCCTGATATTGTAAGTATGGAGAGAGTTGGCCCCGGTTAATGTTGCATGTCAGCAGAGTAAGGGTCTCTCTCTCTCCTTCTGCAGTAGGTCTGTTAATGTTTAGAGTCAGGAGGCCCAGGGGACTCTCAATCCCTTGGACACAAAGAGCCTCTGTGTGCAGGCGAGGTCACATCTGCCCAATGACTCTCTGTGCATATAGGGAGCACTCTATGGACCATCAGAGGGGCCTGCTGCAACTGCCCCACTTCCATAATACTACTCTGTGTACACTACGCTGGCCAGTGGGCTTGATAGAGCTTGACATTTCACCACATGCACATTAAACTCTCTGTCACGTTATCCCTTACTCTTTAACATGCTAGAATAAATATAATGTCATACATAGCCAGGCAAAGCAAGTGCATAATGGTAGGGAAGCATCGGAACAAAAACATAAAATTAGCGTTTTTGATCATACTGTTGTACTGATAAGACTGACAGTAAAGGATCACTCCCTTACAATGTCATTTGAACGAGTGTCCGCAAGCGATTATTTTAATGAAAGAATTTCATTTCAACCCACTCTTATCATTCCCTGAAAGGCGCTACACCTATTTAAACATGACATACAGAGTCATCACAAGGAGGATGCTGCACATTTGGCTTGACATTATGTCTTTCAATAACAGATGTTTACTCAGTGGCTCACATGTGGGGCTCCTTTCTTTAATCAAGGTCCTTAAAGGTGAAAGGAAAGCTTTAAAGTAATGCTTGACTCAACATAATTTGTTATTGAAATTGAGAAAAAAAAGAACACCAGATGGACACGTTCAGGTTTCCTAACCCAACACTAGAATATTAACACACTTTTGAAGTGATTAGCATTGCTATTGACATGGTAAACGGTGATTACAAATATATGCCTTTTTAATGGGCCTTAGCCTTGCCAATCAGATAGTGCAGCAGCTAGTCAGCGGTGCAATAAATCATTAGGTCTGGCCAGTTGAAACCAAGGCTGAATCTAGGGTTGACTCGATATGGAGATATCAATGAAAGCCTTTGTTTTGTCCACTGCAGCAAATTAGACACGCCAGTTTGCTCTGTTAATGTCCACAGTGCAATCTTCACTGACCTATACAGGCTGGATTTAGCACTTGGGATTTCTCATAAAGCAGAAGTTTCATTCCAGTTGGCTACACAGCGTGAATTTGGTCTCAGATGATAGGACGGCAAGAGAGGCCATCAGCCGGAATGAAAATAATCTGTTAAATGAGACAGTAGTGTTGTCATACAACTACTGAAATAACTTAGTCAGAGTTCAGCACCGTTAGAGGGAACTAGCCTGCTTTAACCAGCTGTAAACATTGCTCAAGACATTAAAAAAAAGAGTCCGGTTGACCTTTGACCTTGTTTATATTGCTTAAGATAAAACTGACACAGGGATGGCCAGTAAAATGCACTCTGCCTGCACCATGCACACTGAGAGCAGTGGCACTCTGGGGACAAAGTGGAGGGGACCTTTTAGGAGGTGACAATAACAGAAGAAGTTGGATGAGGTCAGGCTGGTTTGATACCATCCTATTGAGGCCTTAATTGCTCATAGAGAGGCTATAGGAGCCTTCTGTGCATCCACTGTGAAAGGACTGAGCCAGGGAAGGTAATTTATGACTGGCAGGGTGAGGTTACAGGCGGAGCGTCCCCTTAAAAGAGAGGTATGCATGCCTGGGCTCTCTCCTGAGCTCAAGTGGCTCAATAGATGGCAGAGCTACTTGGGAGGTTGGACTTTGTGGTCCCTTTCTCTTTCCGAGTCTCTTATTCGTTCTATCTTTCTCTAACACTCTCTCTAACTCTGCTCCACTGCTCACTAGTATGTCCTAGATCAGCTCATCTGGGTGTGCTGCGGCAGGATATCAATCTTAATGAAGCTGCCAGGCCAGTGTCGTATCAACTTTAGACTGCAGGCCTTGATAAGCATACACATTCTCTGTAACAATACCCAGGGTAATAACCAGGACAATAAGGTCTTACAAAGGATGGAGTGTGGAGACATCTGAATTTAATGGGTACCGTGTGTTTGTGAGACTGAGGATACATAAATTGTCAGTGTATGTGTGTGCAGGAAAAGCATGTGTTTAAACTGAACATGGTGCAAGTAATGTAAAGTGTGAAGAGTTCCGACTCCGACACATCATATGTCTTTATGTCACCAATGTCAGATTCACATTAAAGACCTTTGAAGACCACATATGAAGAGCAGAGTCATAGTATGGCTCAAGAGAGTTCCAGCCATACCTCACTCAATTTGCAAAGCAATGAACCCTGTTGCATAATCAACATGTCACTCAGAATATCCTCCAGCGCAGTAGTGCTATTAGTTCCCCTCGTCATTTAGCTTCCCAGTCATGTCCCTGAGATGAGTCAAATGTTGTGTTTACAGTAAGGTTTTATCTCCACAGCCAGATAGGTCTGGAGTGGGGAACGTGGGCGCCTGCTTGCTGGCTGCTTCTGGTTTGGAGGGCGTTGGAGGACAATGTGTGACTGTATGTCTGTTTCTATCTGGGGGGTTTGGTCACATGAGGCCAAGATGAGCGCCTGTGGTCTTTAATTTATTGTGGTGGGTTTATGTGGCTGTGACTATCGCACACATTAGCAACATTACTCTGCTTTCATCTGAGTTTCTTGTGGATTAAAATGAAGCAGAAAAAAATATACTAACCACAAACTTATTTAGTTGGGAGGGAGGGAGGGAGGGAGGAAGGGGGTTTCCACTTCCTCACAGGGGCAGGCAGACATGTGGTTGGACGTTTGATGTCAGCCACATGGAATTTGTTTGCACAACTGGATCATTTGTTGACTGTATAGATGTTGCTTGGCTTTGCTGCGCTATCTTGCATCACCTTCTTGGTATCACCTCCTATAGTCATAGGCAACAATGTTGGAATTCAGGAATTCAAATGTCGGAGTTAAATCTGGTTGTGGCTATGTTTTCCAATATCCCTTTACATTACCATCCAGACATGTGGCTGCAAATAATCCACGTTGCATGTGAAGTGAACAAGAAGACATTCTTCTTGGTTTATTGTGGATAGATTAAAAAGATAAATTCTACAGAGAGCAGACGGAGGGGGTCATCCAGCAGCTTTAACAGGCCAAGAAATGTGATGATGCCTCTTGATTCATCCCCTAGATAAGAGCTGTAGAACTGACAGACGCAGCTTGGTTGTCACAGGTGGAGCTTTGAATGGCAGGTCCATTCTCTCCTGTGAAGGCTTTTCTGTTAGAGCTCAAAAGAGCTAATTAAAAGAGATATACCAGGCAGCAGGGTGTTTCTCATTACTTTCCCATACTACAATGTAAGGCTTTAAAGGCCCTGAATGTCTACAGGTTAAACATATGCTGGTAACAAATCACAACCTCTGAGGCTCATGGCTCTTCTTCTTCATCTGCTTGACACTGATAAAGAAACAATAAACACATACATTTTCTGTGGTTACAGAAGCAATTTACACATTTATATGATCAATTGGAAGATGAGTAACATGGGGAGAGCATTTTATTATGCGCATCCTGAATCTGTGAGATCAGCTGATGCAGTCCACAGCCCGGACAGTCTGGCTCAGCTGGACATATGAGATATTTATAGATCCAGATCCCCTGTGGATTTGTTGTCTGGTGGGTCTTTATTGATCCGGTTTTCAGGAACAAAAATGCACCACAGGTCATACATCCACGCACACCTTTGGAATGTTGAAATATTGTATAGGGTGAGTGGCAGAATACAGTTACATTATATCTGATTTAGGATCAGTTCTCAATGCTGCGGGGGCTAGAGGGCTGACATTCAAATTAGGGATTGCAAGAGATTCAATGCTAGATAAATTATATCCCCCTGAGCAGCTGAATGTCCCGCACATGGCTCTTCTCGCCTCTCTCTTTTGTTACCACTAATGTCTGGGGGCCCATGTTCCACAGTGGGTGTAAGGTGGCACCATGTTGCATTTTAATTTCTCTTGTTTTTAGGCAGCAGACCCCATCACTGTCAATGGTCCAAATAATAACGTTTTATTGGTGCACACGGCTCGGCTTGCTGATGCTACTCAGCCATTAAGATGAAGTAGAGACAGAGAAAGAGAACAGGAGAAAGAAAGGCCTCAGTGCCCCTGCTGCTATAATTTAGGGCACTCTTATCCATGCCATCAGCTCAGATTGTAATTCAAGAAGCAACAGTGTGGAGGGCCTCGTCCTTTTTTATGCACAACCATTATGGGGGCAGTGAGATACAGTAGTGGCTTTTAGCACAGGAGAGGCCAGACATAGATGGGTCGTCCAAGTGTTTTACAATTGCATGTGCTAAAGCGCTGCCACCATGCAGCCACACAAGCAGCCAAGGATGGGCCGTGATGCAGGTCTTTCTCTCCCCCTCCTGCTGTCCTCTGCTCTGGGCCTCAGTGATGGGCAGAGAGGACGGGGCTGTTATCCCCTCTGGTAATTACCACCATTAAAGCTAATCCTGGTCCAATTCAGGCTGCTTTTGTTTTGAGCTTTATCTCTTCAGTGCTGGAGAGTTTCTCCTTTCAGAGCAGCACACAAAGACACAGTTTTTTAGAGTTGGTAATTATCTCTTTTATCCTCTCTGCTGGGAATAGGATGAAAAATACTCGAGATGGACAGGAGCATATCTCTCTTTCCCTCATACTGCCTCTATCCATCTTTTCCTACCTACGTTGACTCTCGCAATCCCTCACCTCTTTCTGTTTCGGCCCTTTTTTTCATTTAGAATGACAAAAAATATAATTGTTACATTCTGTGCTGGATGTTATTGAGAGATTAACGAGATTGAGCGTGAATTTATCAATCTCTGTGACAACACTGCGATAAATGTAATTATATTCGGTACTTATTAGCACGATGGTAATGCTGGGCCCTAATTTTCCGCTGTAATTGCGGCTCTATTTTTACGAGGTGTTAACTGCTATTAATCACATTGATGATTCAGTAAATGTAGCGCAAAGATTTCCATTCAATTCCATTTCCTCTGACCTATCTCTCAGCAGATCTGTCTCTTATCAAAAGAATAAAAGATCATTGTTACATAAAAGAACAGAGAGAGCTCTTTCCATGCAGAACCTGCTTTAATGGATTTTTTCATCTTTTCCCCACAAATCAAACTCAACGTCATAATTTTCAATTTAACAGTTTTCACTGCCATCATTTCTTCCCTTTTTTATTTTATGAGCTGGAAAATGGTCAACTGTCAAAGTAAAAGTGGCGTCCTACAGTTAGAAATAGACTGTTCCTGGGATAGGAATAATATCTGACTGATGAATGTGCTCCGTGTGTGTGATGGAAGGGCTGTTACACTAATCATTGCAAGTATTGTGATACCATGTCTTGTTCACCGTGTTAATGCTGGTAACAGTATTCTACCCATCATACTAGTTGGCAATCACACACACACAGACTGGTCTTCTACCCTTATATGAGAGGAATGTCTGCCTGTGCACATCTTTAATAAGCACCATCTGACTACAAGAATCAACAACAGAATTGGTGTGATAGGCAGCATGAATCCAAATGCCCTTGTTATATCCAGCAACACACTCCACCAGCTTTCCTCCAGCATGTCATCACTTTGTTTCAGTTTCCCACTCACAGCTCGTCCACACTCCAGATGGCGCTTTACTTCCTGGTCCCGGGCCTGCTGTGCTGGGACCGTCTCTGATTGGCCAGTCCACCTGCTCCCCTACTGCCTGTGAAATGATTGACAAGTGCCTTCCCCAAACAGAGACCCTGCTGCCGCGGACATTCTGTTGTTGAGTGACAGCCCCCATGGTGTTGGGCTCCCCGCAGATGATTCTGGGCATGACATCATTAGTTTGTCTCCATCAAACAGCTGTTCCTGATTCCTGGTGTTCATAAAATCAGTCTGGTTCTACAGAGTGTAAATAACATAAATTACACTTTGCATGTGGCTCACAAATCAGAGCTGGCTGAATGCGTTGCATGTTTGTTGAAGTGGTAAATCAAGACTCAATTTAAATACATAACCTCATCCAGTTGAAACAAATCACAATGATGAAGCAACAAATGTAATTTTCTAACTTACTGCTAAAAAATTATTAATGTTCACATTTCACTTCAGAAACAAGGTCCAATGAATGAAGAAGACTTCTCACAGATTCAGCCCAGCAAAAACAGGGCTAAAAAATAGCAAATAGAGCGAAATGAGGCATGGCTAAAATGCATGATCTGTTTGGTATTTTGAAAACAATACTTTGCAGACATGTTTCATATAGGTATGGCCCTACAATATATTATTCAAATATAGCATGATAGGTTAGGGATCTAGCTTGCTACTAACAAGTAAAGTGGCCTAACGACAGCTAGCTCAATTCATCAAACTTGCATGCTAAGATTGTAATGGTGAACGCAATGCCAAACCATGGTTATACTATTCTCAGTTCACACTTGTGTTTAAACATGAGGGAAATTAGTATTTTGAAACCTACCTATATTACATGCTTATAGTATTTGTTCCACCAGTCTCAAGACTCCATTTATTAATTATCATGTCTTACATGAACAGACATGTGTAATTTACTACAAAACAACATAAAAAAGTACAGTGGTTTTAAATCTACATTCTCAGCAGGCTATTTATTGCAGGGCTGTAAAAATGTGTTACATTGCATTACACGGTAGGGGTTGTGTTTTTCTGGTCACTGTGTGTATATATAGCTCTAAGCGGTCAGGTTGTTCACTCTCCGTAGAGAAGGAATAAGGAAATGCCACCTGTGCTGACAGCATCGGCTGACGAGGCTGAGTGACAGGAAGAGGGCTAAGTGGTCACACCATTGGAGGCCGTGGCAGCATGGTCCTCAAGCCTTGGCCAGATGGTAGGCTTCAGGTGTGTATGTGTGGGTGTGTGGGTCATGGATCTCTGGAAAGGTAGGAAAGCAGACATCAGTGTCTGTGTATCTCGGAGGAGCAGTCTACACAGGTAGCTAATGGATACGCTGCCTCAGACACCTGGGGGCATCCTCGGGCAATGCACTGGCACGGCGCCAGCAGGAATCAAACTTGTCATCATTTAGGCCACAGGCGGAGGAAGGCATAAGGAGGGGGTTTAGCTTTTTATCTTATTTATTTTTAATTTTTAAGGGTTTTCGTAGGAGGCAGGGATGTGGTGAATTCTGTCCGTTTCCTCACAGGAACAACACAAGATGATATATAAAATAAATAAATAAATCTGTTGCTTATTTCCAGCCATCATCCATTTCATGCAGACCCTGGACTAATCCTGGAAACACAAATTATTCCAATTTGCAAGGCCAGCCTCGAGCACTGGTGTCTGTTTTGCAAGCTAACCGAGGTCATTCCAGTGTGTCTAATTATTGAATACATTTTTGACAAAAAGAGACTTTGTTATGTTGTTGTCATCCCAGCAGACAACTTGTAACCACAAGGTATTCGAATTTCTATGGTGTTAGTATGTTTTTTTCCACTTCTCTAAATCTGATTATAAAGTATGTTTCTTATTCTGCCGAGATTAGCCATCTGGCTGTGGGATGCAGGGAGGGAATCTCTCTGCTTGTTAGTGACTGGCTTTCACAGCTCTCCCTCTGCTGAGCTCAAAGCGTGCTGAGTGACACCGCTGCCCACTCATACAGACAAAAATACCCCGCTAACTGGATGGCATATGTGAGACATTCACCACAGGGTACAGCTCTGTGTGTGTTGGTGTGTGTACAACAGAAAGGCAGACCGTGGGTGAATAAAAAGCAGAGAAAGCCGGAAAACAGACAGAAAAGTGTATTTTTTCTCTTTCCGTAGACTAATACCTTGTCAATTGGGGTGTGTGGGAGAGGGGAATTAACTTACATGTGGAGGAAACTTGGCTGATGGCTTTCCTAGATACACTGAACCCCCGAGTATAAGTCCAGGACATCTTTCCCTTAGAGGGTTATGTGGGAAAGTGTGAATACTTGTCCAAATGTGGTGCTGAAAGCTGTGAGTGGCCAGCACATGTGGGAAAGGTGGGCTGAAATATGTTGGACAAATTGGACTTTGTCAGCTGTGCCTGCTTAGCTCTTCAGATGGTCTAATTGAACCTGACGTGGCTTTACTTCTGCGGCTTCCTCTTTGGCTCGGCCTCTATTTGTCTTCTCACTCATGCTAAACTTATTAGCCATGTTCGTCTCATTGTCCTGCTGTGCTGCTAAAACGCACATCCTCTTAATAAAGCCTTCATTGTGAGTGATGTAGCACCTCTATGATCGAAAATAAATGTTACTGGAAAGTGTGAAGCTCTGCTGGAAAGTGTGAAATCTCCACAAACACTGGTGGAATCAGCTCAGCCAATTGCCACAATGAAGAATGTATTTGGCTGTCAGGGTTTGTTATGCTATTTTCCTCAGGCAGGGACATTTCGTTTTTCCTTGCCAATCAGAAAATCAAAACACATAGTAGTCCTCTCTTATTAATGTACAAAAAGCTGTTTTATACAGATTAAAAAAAAACACTTTGCTGGCGCATCTTGTATAAAAACAAAAGAGCAAAGTTAAAAAGATACCTCCAAGTAAATCATAATGTCAACAAACTGGTTAAAGGGAGCAGCTTTTTTAACAGGGGGCGCCACAGTGTAAATCCACTGTAAAGGGAGGAAATACTCACAGGAGGCAGCTGGTTTATTCAAACACACACACATTGGCAGACCCACACACACACACAGTCAAACCCACACACTCAAGCCATTCAGTGCCCGCTAGGAGTTAAAAACAAGTCACCTCTCTGACATTTAAGCAGGGTTGCTGCTTCTATTCAGATGCACTGTGGGATATGACAATACCCGCGGCAGGAGAGGCATTGAAAGGACTTCTGGGGAGACAGGAAGCTCCACTAGCATGGTGCACCTGGACTACCTAAACAACCAGCACAAAAAGACCCACTTGATTGAGTGAATGTGGGAGGACAATGAGCACAATAAAATAAATGGAGTGGTGAAACAATGCCAAATGATGTCACCTGGCAGTCAACTGGACCCCTGCCACAGTGCTGGTTTGGTTGGCCTGTGCTGCCTGTTACACTATTCACTCACTGTTCCTTGTTTATGCTCCAATTTTCCCCCACTACAGTGTACTATTTTCCAAATCTAGATTTTTTTTCTCTCCGGCTGAAAAGGCACAGTGTGTGAATAGGCTTTAATTCTTGCTGTTTGGATGGCTTACCAATGCAATTTTTCAAAACACACTTCACAGATACTACTGGTGCCATCAAAGACCCCCAGAGGAACATTAGCATAGAGGAGTGTTTAGACTTTGCATTGATAGTCCATTTACTCTGGCAAACATCAAAGAGTGGAATATCAGCTTTGTTGAATGCCATTTACTGTGGCATGAGATGTTTTGATGAAACAAGCCACATCTCCAGGCCTCTCCTTCACCGAGAGAGAACTGTGGGGAAATTATAAGGGCTGCAGCTACAAAACAACATGATCAAATAAATAAAAATAAAGTTGATCTTGACATCTTTGGCTGATAAGGATTTACTCTAGCCCATACGCAAAAAAAAAAGGGAGAAAAAGCTTTTAATATCCCTTGTGCACTAACTTAATGGAATAAAATGGAACTGACTACATCTAAATGAACTATTCACTGCCAAGATTGACTAACATACGCCAACTCCATACTAACATACTAACCCTCGTGCAGCTGCTAATCACTGCAGCCACATTCTCAGCACTTAGCTGTTCTGCGTCCAGGTTGGCTGATTTGATGAGTATCAGATAGCCCGGACCTAAGCTTCCTGTGTTGCCTCTCCATTTGGTTCCCATTTAACCTGTCTCACAGCCAATAAAAGACCTAGTCAATTACAACAAACCGGGAACTTCAAATGCAGGAAATAGGCCAATTACATTAAACCCGGAGAGCTCCTGCAGACGGCCAGCGAGGGGTTAAAAGGGGGAAAAAAAGAAATATGTAGACGCAGGGAGTCAAGCAGGAGCGGCAGCAGTTTTGGGTTTCAATCTGCCAGTTAATCTTCAAACAGCAAGCTTGCAGTGTGCTGGTCACTGATAAAGGCCCTGGTCTGTCATCACACGGCCTCACCTCCAGTCACTCAGCCCTCCTGTCAGGACGTCATCTGGAATCTGGGAAACAGCTAATGGCAAGGGGAGAAAGGCCAAAGAGAGGCAGCGGGTTGAGGGGAAGATCTGTGTTTGTGTGTTTGCATGCATGCGTCTGCTCTCTGTGCGCGACTGTGTTTGTGTCTGCGCGAGCCCATCGGTCTGTACATAAATGTGCCGTTTTCGCTCCCACATGTCTGAGGCACGACCCCGGTCCAGACCCTCGCCCCCACCCCTTTCCCCTCGCCTCTCCTGACACACATATACATACCCACAGCTTCGGTCTGAGTCGTAAAATCAAACGCTGATTGTGTGATCATGGGTAATTGTGTGAGGAGAGCCCATAAAGTCTAAAAAGAGGGTGTATTAGTGTTTTGTGACTGTGTTTTATGGGAAGGTGTGCTTTTACGTCTGGGGATGGCTGTGCTGAAAGGTGAGAAGGGGAGGAATCAAAGAGCTGACTTTGTTGTTTAAAGGCAGTCCCCCTGAGGTAGACTGCTGCTGAAAGACAATGTTTACTGCCTGCTGATTGACACTGTAAAGGCACCCAGACGGCACTGAGGAACTAATTGGATATGGCAGAAAGAGTCACCCGTCTTGATGTCTGTAGAACTTCATTATTAATTTTGACACAAGATGATTTGAGGTTCACTCATCTGATTTGGAGAACTTAATTCATATGGCAAACATTATTTGAAACATGAATTGCTGCAATAATTCTGCTGACTGACATCTCCAAAGATGCCTAATCTCTCCTCAGTAGTTACTGTTAAATGGAAAACATGGTTTTGTTGTATGTCTTTATCAGTTTTACTCTTGCAGTCAGAGATTTTTCATATATCAGGAATCAATCTCCACCACCTTTTATGACATTTAATGAATTACTGTAAATAAAAACTATTGAATTACAGACTCACAGAGGGGAAAAACAACTTGAGCTGAACTCATAATTACATCTAATAATTATGTTTTTTTCCCTTTTATAAGCACATGAATGGCTGCTTTTATGTCCGTAGCCTATTTGCATTCAGTCAACATTAGTTGCTTATCCTTGCTCTGTGACCTGCAGCGTAAACATAAATTGTGTGATACTTTTAGGAGTGCTGATCAGGAAGCTTTAATAACATGGTGTAGCATGCAGAAATTATCTATTTTCTTAAGCCAAGGCTGCTCAGTGTGTGTTCTGTGTAATCTCTTTTTTTGCATTGAAAGAAATGGACCATTGACAGGGGTGGGATACAGGCTAATTTACTGTATAGGGTCTTGGAGTTATGCTTTGCCAGAGAAACAATCACTGACCTTCACTCTGCATATTGAGTGATGTTTGTGTATTCACAGAAGGCAAATGTATGTTTTAAGAAATACATATTTTTATTAATGATGCTCATGGCGTGACATTTAATACTGAACGTGTATGTCAATATATTTCACATTCTTTGCAGTAATGAAAAACCTTATCTGTGTAGACGGTTCAGTGTTTTTCTTCTAACAAAAAACGAATTGTGAGCTTACCTGGACTCTTTTGTAGGACGGTGTGTTGGTCTTGGTTGTTTGTTGACGCTATTGGACTCCATTTGTGAGCTAATGTTAACTAGTGGTGCACACTGTTAGCGCTGTAGGGGAGCTTTTGTTCCTTTACACATAAATCACTCCACATACTGTTACAACTGAACATTGGGGAAAGTCTTACTTTTTTAGGCTTTGTAGAATATGCCCACACATTGGCCGTACAAAGTGGTTTAAGTCAATTGCTTTTGCAAAGTCCATTTAAAGGTTGAGCTTGATGTCCTTTAAGAATTGTTTTTTATTTTGCATCGAATGAGATGGATGCTGCTACTTACTGATACACGCATACATAATAACCTGTAAAATACTTTGTGAAAGACAATATAACCTTTCAATACAATCATAATTACACAAACATATAACTATATGTGCCTGTTCTGAGTTGTTCTCTGCTTTTCCTAAATCACTGACTATGATTGTAAATCAGCTTCAATGTCCCCCTGGAACCTCAAGTCCTGACCCATCTCAAATAATTGGCATAACTAGACTCAAACAGATCTCTTGTCATTTAGCTGTTCTGTTCTTGCTGTAGCACAGACCGTAGTTCACTTTCTGATTAGTTCACTTTGTGGCTCTGCATTTAGACGATGTCCTGTGATGTCCTTATTTCCCATCCTCTTTTAGCTCCTAGATCATTTCCAGGCCCTGCATCCAATACTATTTGGTAGAGAGAGCATGCATACACGCTGGCATAGTGAGGTGAGTGAGTCAGTCAATCTTTCATTAGGCTAGAGGTGAACAAGGTCACACGCCACTCCTTCACAGCCCAAGACAAGAAGCACATCTGCTATGGGGTTGATGCTTGGAATGATAATGCTGCCTTCTCCTCTTATTTCAGTCTTTCTTCCTTCTTTCCCTCCCTCCCTCAATCCCTTGCTTTCTATCCGTCTGTCTCTTCCTCTGTCTATCTATCTCCCCCTCTCATCAGGAGGTTTCTGTGGAATAGGACAGCAGCATTGTGCGGGAGGTGATTATGTGTGATCTGCCGACTCAGACTTGACCTTTTCCATGTTATCGCTCAGATTGAAACCAACACTATGGTGGACTTGCCTCTTCCCATGCTTCTGCTCGCTACATCTTGGGTTTAGGCTGTTTGATTTAATGTTTCATACATATATCAAAGAGAAGGAACTTCTGACCACATGCCTGCGGTAATTGCTTTGCTCCAAAAGCATTCCATGGCAGGTTTGTGGTTTTCTCTGTGTGGGCATTAGCCATTTAGGACTATAATTACAGGTGCGGTCAGTTTGAGTGGACTATTAAATGGATAAATGATCTTTAATTGCAGACTTATGTAACCAATTGGTTTGAACATAGAGTTGTGTTTTTTAAGAACAGAGCTTGGTTTATGGATTTTCTTTTTGTGTAAAATCAGCAAAGCATCATTTACAAAAAAAGAGCGGGGACGGTAATACTGAATTGGAGTTGTTTGCATAATTCAGACGGTTTGTTCAATTTTAACTGCAAAGTCCATTGTTCTTCGTGCCGTTCAACCATCCAAAGCAAATGAGACCAACTTGTGTGCAATTTACTCTGTTGTCACGTAGAGATGGAGAACATACCTCTCTCTCTCTCTTTCTGCGAGCTTTGCTGTCGCAGCAGTTGCTGTCAGTTTGAGCGGTGCCTGCCCCCAAATATAATAGGGTTTTCTTGACTGCCTCCCCAGGGACTGACTGGTGGTGAAGAATTCACCATGGCTCATTTGGAGCAGTGCAGGGACGGGCTTTATAAAACTAGCTCCTCCATGTCTCCAGGCAGCTCCTTGGCATTCCAAAGAAGGTGTTAGTTTCACTAATAATGCTTTTATGGAAAGACAGCACTTAGGTTCACCATGTTGTCCAACGTCTCAGGCTCTGTCTGCGGCGCATGTCACAGGGCTCAGGAATGAGACTGGTGTGTTGATGTGCATGACGTTTCAACTGTACTACATGTAAATGAGGTGTCTATTAAAACTACCATGGATTTATTCTGAAGCCATGATAAATGACAGTCATTGCGGCTTTTCACAATTGCCATAAAAACAATGATTCATTGCATGGATCATGATCAATTAAATGATAGGCTGACATATTTAAAGTCAATTTTAAAACAATACTCACATGCCCATATGTACTGAAAGAGTAATTGGTTGCTGTAATTAGTTCTCCTGTCCATGGTGGTCATTAAGAGATCCCTCTCTTAAGGGATTTCACTGTGATGGAGGGGGCAATGTCCACTGTCCTTATTCTTTGTAAAAGTGCATTTTTCAGATCTTCTTATGTTAATATGGTACTTCATCAATCTGAGTTAGACAAATTAGGTTAAGTCTTTACGTTAAGGCCTTCTGTAGCACCAAAAAACGATGTCTTGTTTCCATGACAGTGTTTCTTATGAGCTGTGGTTAATAATGTGTCTAAAAATAATGTCAATTTGGATTCAGCTGAAATCAAGAATACACGTTTACACAGAATGTGTAAATTGCTTTTATGATGACAAGTATATGTAGGAGTTACATGCTAAAAGTTGATATTTTTTAAAGACAGACTTGGGGAAAAAGTGAACACATCCTTAAACTGTTCTTTTTTATCAAAAATATGTTTACATTTTTTTTGTATTAACTTGAATTATAAGTACAGTGCATTTATATTAGATTAATCAGCCTTCCACATACCTAGTGTCTCACCTGGTGCGATATTCATCAACAGCCCACTTTCACAACTTCACATGTTCAGGCACACAGTACAAACCACCTAAAAACTCACACACACACACACACACACACACACACACACACACACACACACACACACACACACACACACACACACACACACACACACACACACACACACACACACACACACTCCTTAACCACAGGCCAGTATCTGTGGTATGAGGGGTTCTTGTTGCTAGACAGCTGCATGCCTTGGCCTCTTCACAGCGGTCGACTGAGCTCCGAGGAGCTTGACAAAGAGGCTTAAAGTCCTCCCTAAGTCTCCAGCCCCTAGGTTGTCTGCATACCCCGAGCCCAGCTCTGGAAAAGGCCTGAATGCAAGTTTAGCAGCTATGGTTACACCCCGGCAGACCCCTGCCGCTGCTCCACTTGCATTACCATTTTTCCCTACGTTGCTTCAGTCTTATAGCCCAGCAACAGGTTCCTCTGGTGCTCTCCTCTTATTTCATAACACGATGAAAGAACTGACAGACATACTGCTGCTACTGAGGGACTGTAGTGTTACTCCTGTGTGTGTATATGTGGGTGTGTATGAGCATATACATCTGTATTTCTCTGTAAGGCCAAACCAGTCAGCATACAGACAGTCAGTGATAAAAATCTGCATTGTCTTTTTTGTTTGTTTTGATTTGCTGGAGTCTTTTGCTGTAAGGGGAAACAGCTTGCTGGGAAGGTGTGCTTCCTGGCCAGATACCTGCTGTACTGCAGTGCCTGTGTTCGCTCTGTGACCAAACTGGAGGGTCCATTATGGATAGGGGTAATAACTCATCACCCATATCCACCCTCTCTGGGGGCACAGACACAGCAGGGTGGATGAGGGTGAAGGGACAGGCCTGCGTGGAGCCCGGCACCATATAGGCAGAACATATAAAGGCGGGAGAAGGACAAATGCACAGGCAATGAGAAAGTACTGCAGGCATCTCAGTTAATGAGGGAGGTGTGTGTGTGTGTGTGTGTGTGTGTGTGTGTGTGTGTGTGTGTGTGTGTGTGTGTGTGTGTGTGTGTGTGTGTGTGTGTGTGTGTGTGTGTGTGTGTGTGTGTGTGTGTATACACAAGTGTTCTATAGTGGACTAGTTTGTACCTGAGTGTGTGCGTGTGTGGGAGGCGGTATTCAATGTCGGCAGCTGGAAGTACTCAAGCTGCTGCTGCTGCAGAGAGGGAGAGGGAGAGAGAGAGAAAAAAAGAGAGGGAGGGAGAGAATGAAAGGGAAGAGACGCCTGCACAAGAAAGAGAGGCTAAGAGAGGTACCAGCACAGGCTCCCTCTTTACAGGGGCTGAGCTCTTGCAGAGTGAAAGCCCCTATAGAAAGTAAGCAGGGTCATCTCAACAGCGCAGCAGCCTCTCGCACACACACACACACACACACACACACACACACACACACACACACACACACACACACACACACACACACACACACACACACACACACACACACACACACACACACGCTGGAGCAGAACAACACCAGGGCCAGTGTGAGTGCACAGCAGTCCTCCTCAGGAAGCAGGCCTTGTTTAGACTTACAGCTATGTGCAAAGAATAATAAGGACCAGGACAATGTTGGTACAGACATGCAACTCTCCCCTGTCAGCCTTTTATGTCTGCAGAATCTCCCTCTTCAGTCGGACAGATACTCCCTTTGTGAGATATTGTAGATGAAAGAGGATTAGGCATACCTATGTTATGGTCAGTGTCGAGGTCTCCCACCCCGCGATGCCAAAACAGTCAGATGAAAGATCTGGTGGGTTTTTTAAACTCACTGCAGGTATTTTGCCATGCTCCTTCTGGAAGTTATTCAAGTCCACATCCTTTCTTCTTCCCTCTTTTCAAACCGCTCTGTCTTTCCCTCTTTTTTTCCCTTCCTTTTTTTCTTGAGAAAGGTAATGAAGGGGAACCAAGTTTTTTGGCTTAGGAGTGGCAAGGCTGTGATTTTCACTGTGAAGTGTTAAAAGTTACAGTGCACAGCTGAACTTGTATATTCAAGCACTTGGCAGAGTTACAGCTCCCCAGCTAAGCCACATGTTTCAAAGTTTCAAACTTAACAGCAAAAATGAACAGGTGTCCCAGACTAGGTTTCTGTTCTTCTTGGAAATATGTGTTTGTGTATGTGCTTTTGTGCGTGGGTATGTACTGATCTCCTCTTCTTTCTGTCACATTAAAACAGGTCAGTCAGGCTCAGGGCCCCCTTTTTCTTTTACACAGATCTTGACTGTAATGGACACCTCCATTTTTTGTGAGGGGGAAATACAGTCCTGTACTTTGTGCTTCTCCTTGACAGAAACATCAGTGAATCAACCCAGCGATTTCAGTTGGTCATTCCGGAAGATTCTGTTACCTTTCAACAAGCAGAGCGGGCCCCCAGGCTGAGGCCAGGGAGAGGCCAGGAAAATATAGGAAGGCAGAGAGAAAAGAGAGCAGAAAGAAACAGAGACCGGAGACGAGATGGATAGTTTTTGATCAAGTTTGGAAAAAACAGAAGAAACAAGGCAGGGGCGTAACTCGGAAAACTTCGGGAAGAGAGAATCAGAAAGTGGCGGGGCGAGAGGAAAGATCTTGAGACAAAGTGAGGGTGTGAGAGTACTCAACTCAGTGGAAATCCTCAAGTTCATACAGTGTTCCAATCAAAGTCCATTGACCTGGCAGGCCTGCGACAAATTATCCCAGCGGCTCTACATATGACTCAATCAGCATGGCGGATAGCTTTCTGATGAGCAATAGGTCTCCTCGTATATCAGCCAAATCACCCCCTGATGACTGCATCAACACGCAGCCAACACTTCTCTAAGTGGAAGGCGAGAGGAGATCTTGAAATCAACTCTTACAAAGGTTACCTGTTCTCTGAAGAGCACCTTTAAATCCCTCATACAATTATGTTGTCACATCTCTACAATAGGTAGAGGTAAGTTCATGAACTTGACAATGTGACATCGCTCAAGAGGAATAATGCACCTTTGAATTATTACTACCGGGGAAAGTCAGTGCCTGTGTTTCATATGAACAGTAACCTGTAAATATAGCAGAGCTTAAATAAATAAAAAACCTCACCCACAAAATAGCTATGTATATATTAACTCTTCACCACCTTTCTGAGAAAATGTATTTTTTCTCGCATGCCTCCACAGTAAACAAAGAATCAGAAAACTGGGGGAAAATCTTGAGGAATTGAAGTAAACAGAGTCCTCTTTCAACATCATTAAAGCTATGTCAAGATATCAGTTTACAAACTCTCACAGAACTTGTCTAGTATACTCAAAGTCTCATTATCCAGTCACATCTTTTCCAAAACAAACACATTTTTATATAACATAAACAGTCTCATCCTAACGCAGGCATGCTACTTGTCTGTGAAAGCATTGAACATGTCAAAGTGTTTTAAATAGTAAGGTTAATGCTAAATGTATGCACATCCATCTATAAATCCATGTTTGATATCATTTTCCTGTTGCTAAATGTGGCCTCCATTCGCACCTAGGAGAAATACAAAGTTTTATTTTCTTCAAGAATGCGAGGTAAAACAGTGCGAGTAATTGATGAACAAATGGTCATTCTGGGGGCGAGATATTCCCTTATGCCAGATAAGCTATCATAAGCAGTTGTAGAAACAATTGTGCGAAAAATAATAACAATTCCCTCCTTCTATATAAGCACAAAAGCCACATATTGGCTGGAAAGACACAGTGGCTGTGAGGTTTAGTTTGAAGCTCTGTAAGCTGTCCATTACATAATGTCTAGATTGAATGGATATTGGATGCCACCACATCAGGCAGAGTCTCATCTGCAGCTGCAGGGTAGATACACACCAATCACACACGAGAGACAAGGCAGAGGACACCTGATATGCTGCCGAAGCCAAATGGATAGATTTACTCTCGAGAAGCCAACAGACCTAGCAGAGCTCTGAGCCATGAGTAGTGAACATCTGAAACCACACCTCTCCTCTTGTAATTGAAAGTGCACTCAATAGAGGAGCAGCAAGAATGTGTGTGTATATATATATATATCTTGCTTGAGAGATTCTCCCGGGAGTGTCTATGGGGCGTTTCATTTTAAGTTGCTATCTGTCACATGGGCAAACTAATCAGAGAGACAGATGCAAGGTGTGGGCCCGAGGAGGGGTCAGCTACTCAATGATGGCTTCCTCTGATGGCTGGGTGACCCCTCACCCCTGCTAGAGGATCCTGGGTAAGAGAGAAGCCATGTGTGATGACTTAACCCAAACTGCATATGGGCTCTCATGTTCAAAACTGAATTTATACAAATAGTCTGTTTTTGTTTGCTGTTAAGTGTGTGCTCTTACAAGCAATTACATTTTTCACAACTTAAGCACAGGCCATTGAATTAAGTGTAAAATAAAAATAAAATAGCTACCATGATTCCCATTTAGACTTATTTTGTGTGCTTGTTTTTCCATCTGCCTTCAAAGCTTGGATCTAGTCATCCACATATTATATTTATAATTGGACATGTTGCATAAACCAGATTCCAGTGCTCAATGGAGCCTTTCATGGCACACTAATCAGACCAGACGCCACCAGACAACAGCTATATTTACTTGTATCATGTCAGAACAAGCCCCACTTGAAACAAACTACTCTTACATTTTGGATTAGGTGTCTCTGCGCACGGCAGCAAAACAACAACAGGCCGGGTCAGGAAGTTCAGCACCAAGATCAGTTTACTGTCACAGCAGCCGTCTACATGGCTGGTCAAATGAATCACCTTATTTATACAGCTACAGCTCTGCGGCAGAAGAGTTGTACAAAAGTTAAAAGAACCCCCCCCCCCCCCCCCCCCAATGAACTAAAAGCGGATTTTCACTGCCTTTCTTCTCTGTCGGAAACAGTATGAACTTAATGCTCAGCGGAGAGGACATTAGACTGTTTATGGTTTATTAATTGTTTCTGAGGGAGTGGCAGTCCAAGCGTGACCTGCTGTTAACTACCATATAAAACACCCACATGTTCACAACATCTGGGGGCTTCTAAGTAAACAATACAGTGAAATATACTTTCAACATATAACAGTTTTTTGGCTCAAGCAGAAGGCACGTCTGCCTCTGCAGCTGCTTGGCCTTTTTAACTCCCTTAGTCGTGTCGGCACATGTCCACTGTCAGGGAGCAGTGCCAAAAAACGACCACTGTGTTCAATTATATTTCAGTAATTGTGTATGACACATTAATCAAATCTAATAATCAGTTTTCAATGGCATATGGTTAGCAGGGCCGCGCTGTCAAGTGGAGAAAAATCCGCGTAATACCTCTCATTGCAAGTAAGTATTCTAAACTTAGAAAATACATTAAGTTAGAATGTCATAATCAAGTTCATAATTACCATACATATAATTTCAATGCCAGCTGAGGCATACAGATGCAAACCAGCATAGCAAATAGTTGGATGAGAGGTGTGTGTGGCATAAAACACAGAGGAGGAATTACAATCTGATGTCATTAAAGTCTGGCAGGGTATCACATTATTTACATGATGTAACCTTCCTCTGCCAGGACGTGTCACTCAGGACTCCATCTGCTGAGAGTGTGTGTGGGTGAGTGTGTGTGTGTGTGTGTGTGTGTGTGTGTGTGTGTGTGTGTGTGTGTGTGTGTGTGTGTGTGTGTGTGTGTGTGTGTGTGTGTGTGTGTGTGTGTGTGTGTGTGTGTGTGTGTGTGTGTGTGTGTGTGTGTGTGTGTGTGTGTGTGGGTGGGTGTGTGTGTGTGTGTGGATAGACACAAAGGTACTGCAGCAGGCCTCTAATATGTGACCTAAGTGATGGCCTAAAGCTGTCAGCTCTTTCCTGTGGGAAGGAGAGGACAGCTAAACAACTGATTATCTGTTCCAGTCACCCACAAATACTACTGACAATACCTCGCTGCCAACATAAATTGGTCCAAGTCAGGAGTTGTGTGTGTGTGTGTGTGTTTAATGCACTTGCGTGAAATATGAGGGGAGGGCTGCGATATACTATTCAATGCACGTCGTCTCACTCCCTCACTTTGTTTGGATCGACAGTAAAGCAAAGCGAGGATTGTAAACAATACATTTTCATACGGTTAATATATTAAGGCAGTTTGTACAGGTCTTATGAATTGAACCCCCCTTAACATTTCCATTAACGTGATTTATAGTTTCAAAGGATGGGAGTTCCTTTTTATTTTTTTGCAACTGAGAACAACTTCAGTCCAGAGGCATTTATGAATTGATTGAAACTTCATCTTTCTGAGCTTTGATGTTTGCCTCATTCTTTTTTCTTTCGTAATATTCTTTCATCCTGCTCCTTTTTTAGACCCTCAGCATTAACTGTGTCCGTAAATGTGCTTCTTCATTGAGAACACCTGTGCAGTATAGTTAAAATAAGCAGACCTATCTAATACTTCTACCATCCCGTGTCTATCTTTGAGATTCTTCTGTTCCAAAATAATCAAACAGGAAGGAACACGTTTCCTGTCTTCAAACCATATGGACTGGAAGGTAACCATCAAGATCCACGCACACCGCTGAAACGTCTTTTTTTCATCTTTCTCTCACTGTCTCAAGCTTACCCTGTCTTTCTATCTGTCTTTTTGAGCTATGAAAGTCTGTGCTCACTTTAAAAAAGGTAACAAAGTTTCCTAGAGCTTTGAGCTTTCCCTTGATCTGGATACAAAGCTCTGAGGTTCATGTTGGTTCACGTTTGCTTTCCACTGCTGCTCAAAGAGCTAATTGTGTTCAGATACATCACAGTGTGACACGATGACTGACTAATGCATTAGCCATCGTCCTGTTTGATAGAGACACAAACACAGAATGCCCGGCGCCGCTCGTATAACACACCTCACCCGCCTTGTGATGTAGCGATGGGATCCTTGTCGTGGCTGCTCACTTGTTATGATGGTGGTCGGTGTCACGGCTGGTTCACATGTTGTTTTGATCCCTGCTGTCAGAGCCCAGTGAGCTCACGAAGACACAGCTGGTTAGGGTGGAGCTGCTGGGGGTACATGAGGAGTTGAAGGACATGGATGCTTGCCAACACATTTCATACATAGCGCATATCTTACAAGTGCAGCTGAGAATTAGAGACAGGGGACCCTCGCCCCTTACTGCCCACCCTACCATCTGCCCGCATGGGGCTGGGGCCTCTGTGGCTTAGCTTCCATATTACCAGGCATGACAGCCCTGCCCTCAATCAACCTCTTTTACTCACACACATACACCTTCTCTTCTTTCTCCCTTTTGCAATTTTGATGACAGGGTATGTTAGTGTGTAACTTGCGTCTCCTTAATGTCAGTGTAAATGAGAGATTACTGGCCTTTAACATCAGTAAAGACGGGGACATTATTTTCCTCTCGCCGTCTAATTTGATTCTTGCTCGGAGGGGACTGCAAGGCCAGCAAAGGTTAGGGCTCGGCAACGCTGTGCGAATGTGTGTCAGTGTGCGGCTGAGTGTCTCAGCGGAGGTTACAGGTCTCAGAGTGGATATAATTAGAAACTTCCGTGCAGCTTTTAGAAAAATAGTCAGCTTCCCCTTGCTTGTTTTCCTTTCACCATTTATCTCTCTTCTCTGGTGACACGATCCGGGAGTTAACCGCCATGTCCATCTTGTGTCTCAACTTGCCCCCGTTTTTCTCTGCTGGTGTAAATCTCACATCCTGTTCTCCATCAGCCAACTTAAACAGAGAGACTGGATGAAACACACAGAGGGGATTCCCTAGAATCAGCATGCATGAAGCTTCACAGAGCTTCACTCCTCTTTGGAATGAAGGCTGGTTAGAGGAGAGATATGCTCAGATGACTGATACAAGAAACATGAAATAGATTAAACAACTCTCTTGCGGTTTAGTAGTAATTATATTGCTTAAACTGACATATCATCAAAGTAAGTCAAACAGTATAAAACAAATTATAGAACATAATTTGGCACCACTTTTTGCTTAAATTAGCCATTTCCTCAGGTCATGTGTCTGAAGTTGAGTAGTAATTGGGAGAAGTCTATTCTTCATGTCATCACTCTAATCTCTAAAATGTGTCAGGTCAATGCTGCCGACATGAAAGAGCCTATACATTTAGGAATGACAGTTATTAGTAGAAAGCTGTTGGCAGATAACTAAGAGAGAATTCTCCGGTGCCTTTCATCCTCCTACTGTCTGCTATAAATAATGGCAGGTTACTAAGGATAGGTGGAGTGACTCATACACCTTCTCCTTGCTGCCACTGGCCTGCTTCTTCTCCTATAGCTGTCATAAAGGGCTTAAGGGGCCAGTATACTAGAGAGTGCTCCTTGTCAGATGGTCGAAAAGCTTTGGAAACCCCCTCTCACACAGCTTTCTGACGTTGGATTAAGAGAGCCTGTTCACGACTAGTCCTATACCTTACTCAATCTGACATTCACACCTACTTCACATCTGGATTGGCTAGCTCTGTGGAGGTGACAAACACAGAACTGAGTACACAACATCTGTGTATTTAATGCAAGTTACATGGTTCACCCACATGTTGTGTTGTATAACCCTGCCCTTAGCACAAACACCCCCCCAAACACATTCACACTTAGAGCTTCACATTAGGCCTCATGCATCAATTTTCTCTTAAATGTCTTACATTTTCTCTTCATCTTCTTTAAGAAAAATAATGGAGGAATCCATATGCACCAAACATAAAAATCTGCTCTTGGCCAGTTGTGCCAAATGATGAATCCCACCTGATGATGAATTTGAATAATAGCATACACAAACCTCCTGAAACACTTTGTAAGGGTAGGTGTTGAGTGTGAACGTCTCTTGCTCCTATAAGTACCACCAAAAAAATGTGATACTTGTGCGTTGTTTATTTTTCTGAGATGTAACACTCGTGTTTCGGTCGTAAAATGTTCTCTTAGTTAAGAGAAGATCAAAAATGATAAATTGTTGGTAAATCCAAGAAATCAAAGAGTACTAACAAAAAAAGAACACATATTGGATCAAATAAAAACAAGAGGAAATGTGTACGTTTAAGACTTCCTGCATGAGGTCCAGTGTTTCATAATGTGTGTGCCAGGAGTAATGGGATGAGGAAACAGGAAGCAACAGTTGACATGGGCTGATGTTTAAGATCCCCACTGATCCATACACAGGAGAAGAGATGTTTTCTCTCCTTTCACCAGCAACGTATTGCACTTTAATACAGCTAATTAAACATTTTAATCAGGGATAGCACTGTATTGATCTCAATCCGTGCTACGGGGTGTTTAGTGTTAACTATACTGCTCTGATTATTCCTGTTCCAGTAGAGCTGTCACTCACCCTCCCAATGATCCCATCAACTCTCCCTCCTGCCAGAGAGAGGACCAGTAAAAACAATGCAAGTCACCCCCGACTTATAATTAATCTCTTGTCGACTTCTATTGACTCCTCCACTCTTTGATTAAATAATTACCTAAGTGCCATAAGCTTCCATGATTGAGTCATAATCCTGAATAAGCTGTAACCAACTATGGTCACCTCCTTTGCCACGATTAGCTCATCATTTGCTTGGCTGCCGCCCCCCCCATCTGTTATGCTCCGGTTCTGGGACAGCAGTTTTGGGTTTCGATGTTAATGGAGCCTGGTAACAGCTTCTCATTTGACTTCCGGTACAGTTAAGCTCACGGAGTGTGTGCAGGTACAGACACGTGCACGCACATATGCCCATGTATGCAAATGCACTCACACGCATGTCTGCACATTCTGACAAGTACAGTTTCTCACATTATACTACTGCACAAGCCACACACATGCTTTCCCTCACACATGCACTTGCAAACACATGCACGTCTACCCACCTGCCCGCGGAGCACTCCCACACCTCACACATAAACAGCATGGCATCTGTCACAGGGGGGGGGGGTCACACATACACACACACATGTGAAAACGGGCAAACACAAACACACCCAGACACACAAACACAGTCCTGTTGACTGCAGTGAGCGTACCCTTTTGACCCTTTGACAGGTACACGGAGGATCTCAAAGTGAGAGGAGAAGCCTCAGAGCAGGTCTACAAGTCAGAGACGTGCCCTCTCCATAGGTAGCTGTCGAAGTCCTCAGGGCTCCAGGGGACGGGCGATGCCTCTCCCAGGAAGCTATAACTCTCCTCTCAGGAAGTGAGGTGTGTCTAGAGCGTTATCTACATCTGTCTGGGTGAGGAGCAGGAGGACAAGAGGTCAGACAAGAATGGGACCACTTATATCATGTTTTATGCATGACGTGTGGCATGTGTTTGAATATTTACATGTGTCTGAAGGTGATGCAAATAGAGAGGAAAGAAGAGGGAGGAAGTTCTGAGAACTGTGATTCCTTTGTCAACAAAGACGTTGTGTAAACAGTTGAGCATGTCGAACCCAGTGTCGAACCAGTAACACCCACAGCACATATTGACCAGAACTCCACGTGCATATATTCGGTGTTCAAAATGAGTCATGAAGTCAATAGCCTATTGATTTTTTTAACAGATGTCCTCGTAAGACTAGATAAACAAATGTGTTGCATTTTTCTCCATCTTATCTAATCATTTTAACAACTGCTTTGACCTTCAAATGTGAACACTGATTTCAACCTTTTCCTTCCTTCCTATGTTCCTGATGGTTTTATCCAATTCCCTCTGGTCCTGGGTATGTTGAACGACCCCTGAAATAACACGTTTGAAGAATATAAATGATTGGGCCCCACAAAGTCGAGTTAAAAGCTTTGGGGGTGATCGTAGTGAACTCTTAGAACACTCCCAGGCATATAATTAAAAGGTAGTTTCTAATTTCTGTGAGAGTAAATTAGTGCCTCTGCTTCATTGTTGAATCATGGCTGGTGGCACGTAGCCTGGGGAGATGGATTGAATGGATCAGAGAGGGTTGGACAGTCACTGGATAATTTTGACAATGAGGTTCGGGGGTATCATCCATCACTCCAGAGCTTACATGAAAGTTTTGACAGGTAGAGGTCATGGCAATGTGGCAGGAGCCAACATAGATGGATGCTTTTAATTTGGGTAATGAAGAGTTAACCATCTTGGGAGAGCAAGAGGAGCGTTAAATGGGAGAGCCATCCGCCATTAAAAGAAAGTCTTATTTAATTCCTCCAACCCTAATGAAAGACATCGGAACACAATCCTTGATTGACAATGAGGCCCCAGCTGTAATTCCCTGAAGACAGTTCACTTAAGTTCCCTCCCATGTTAATCTCAAATATAATGAATTGCAAAACTAAGGTTAAATGTGGCAGCGTGAATTCATTATCACTAATACATTAGACCATAAGATGATTTACAGTGGGGTCTCTCTCTTATTTTCATTAACGGTGAATAGCTTTGATTTAGCCGAGATTACGCTGGCCTGTTCATCCTCGCCATCAATCTCACTAGCTTGGTCATTGTCCTCTTTTATATCTGACCCCTTCACTCGAGAATGGAGCAAAGAATAAAAATATGTAGGAACAGACAACCTGGTGAATAAATTATTATTCTGCTTTTTAATGCGAGTACAAGACCCCTCTTTATCGCTTCCTCTGAAATTATATTCATCCTGAGCTGTCATTCAACTTCATCCTTGACCCTGGTCTTATTGTTGAAGGCTTAATGGTAGTGCTTTCGCCAAGATAACAGTTAATGCTCCACTGTCTACCAGCAAAGGCCTGCAAAGACTATCTCACACTAAAACACCAGGGACCCTATCTGCATACTGAGCTGATAGCTATATGGACATTGAAAATGCATGTAAATGTTCCCCTATCATTTATTAACTGAAAGAAAGGTTTTTGAAATGCATGTTTCTTCTGAGTTGCAATTCGTATACATCAGCCACAGTGTATATTGAACATTGCATAACAGTGTGGGAACTGTATGGCTTGGGCAACACTGTCTCTACATATTAATCCTCTGAGGCACGTCATACATAAACCAGCCTAATAAAGTTCTACATCCTCTAGCAACATGGCGTAGGCCCAATTTGCCTCACGGAAATCTGTATATTTGCATTGACTTCCAAGTATCACCATTTAAATCCTTGCGGTATACGTGTGCATTTGCTTCTGTGCGTGCTGTCTTATGAGTATGCTACCATGTGCTTAAATCCACATGACTGCCGTGCATGAATGTGACAAATTGTTACGGTGCACTAAGTAGAGGCTACAGCAGCCACAGTGAGTGACAGGAAGGTTATGGGCGCCTAATGACAGGGTTTTAAAGCTATAGCTACTGCTAATTGGGGTGATGTGTCCGTCCTGTGTCCCCCCAAGACATGTCTCGCTACCAGGGATTAGCCATGATTAAGGTACTGGTTCCTAGTGCTTTGAGACCTTTCACAGTATTTATCAGCAATGGTCAGATTACTGCAGTGATGGACAGATAGAGATCGCAGGGGTCGTGATAAATCTAGACAGTTAGTTTGAAGGGGTATTATAGCCACCTTCGCTAGTACGGCTTTGCAAGTTACACATACCAGGAGTGATATAACAGGGCGCGCTATAAGCTGCTCACAGAGAGCCGATGTAATATTTATGCAATAAGCTTGTTATATAAAAGTAGTTCAAAAATAATGCCTCAGGATATTTTTCACATTTCTTGTTAAAAGAAAAAGGGAGGCAGTTCTTACAGATTTACAGCGTGTATAATCATTATGGTCTGTTGGCAAACAATTTAGTCCAGCATCACACTAACTACACTATAATGGTTCTCGCCAATCAACAAGACACTAATTATGTGTTGCTTCCTCTACAGGTGTATCTAGAACACAATGCTTTATGAGTCTTTCTTATTCAAATACTTCAATGGTAGGACTGCATTTTTTATTGTAACGATAGCAAAAAAATACCGATTTTTGCCTAACAGGCCCAACAATAATTCACAGCACTGATTCAGTATAAAGGGACAGTGAATTATATAAAGACATTTAAAACAAGCCAAAGACACATTCACATTTAAAGTATTTCTGTAAATCAGGATTTTAAATGATCAAAAATGCTGAGCCTTATTCTCTTTTCATTGTTAGCTCTTTCCAGAGGAATCTCTCATGTGTTTTCATTTGTGACGTCGGCTGTGAATTTAAAGCGAGCAAGAAACTCTACCTTGTTAAAATGAATTGTCATGTATGCTTGACAGGCCCTTATAATGAGATTAGTGTAGGGACGTATCAAGGAGGAAATGTTGGAAATAAGAGAAGAGCTAATCCGCTCACACTTTTATGTCTAAATCCATCTTTCCGTGCCTTCTCCAAACTTTGCTTTCCTGTTCATTATCTGAATTGTCTTACAGCTCTCATCTTGTAATCCTGAGCTCCTCTATTCACACTGGAACTCTTTAAAAAAAGACCTCACAAGACCAGAATAATAAATGGAAGATTTTGTGTTGACGATATCAGATTTTTATTAATATCTCATATGCGTGAGTAAAGCCGGTATCATTTTTTTCAAAGATTAATTCCACACATTAACATAATCAGTAAAGAAAATCATACACATATATTTACATAATCAGTGTCTAATCAAGGTGCTATATTCAACAAAGACTGAGAGGATGTGACACATAGAACAACACTTTTTTTTACAATAATCTGAAAAATCCAAATGGTTCATAACACCTCAAAAAACTAAATATGAAGAAAGCAACAAGCTTCGCCACACCTGAGTTACTCTCTGACTGTGATTTGACACACTCATTACCAAACCTTCTATTATTGATTTCTAGATAGTTGTTAAACACTCTCCCAAGCACACAGCTTAGCCTTTCCATATCCGTAAGTCTCCTCCAATGACCTTTACTGTTAAGATAGAGATAGCTCTCAGCGCATTCAGAGGGTTGTGGAGGATTTGCAAAAAAGGACATTTATGAAAATCTTTCTTGAAGTCTGTCTAAGAAATCCTTAAGAGACATGAAGGAAAGGGCAGTGAGCCAGTGTATGGAGAGGACATACTGAGACTCTGATACGGATGGGATGCTGGGAAAAATACCAGTCTATATGTGCATATGTAATGCAAAGTAAAAAGGAAGTCGCCAGACTCCATTGAAGTGTTCTCCTTTTCTGTGGCGCCATTGGTCTCTCTAGACATACAGTCAGAACGTAAATACATGCAAGGAAAACTTTACTTGTGATTCAGCGAGGCACATAAAGGTTGATATTGGAGTGACCTTCTCTATAGAGTTCTGTTGGTATTTAAAGGAGTTCAAATCTACATACAAGCCAATAGGTTCTCTAATAATGTCCAGTTGTCATTTCTATGTTAAATGAATGAATGTGATGAATGAGGATATACATCAGGCCAAAGGGTATTCAGTCTGATTTCTGATTCTGTTGGCCCCACAACAAGGGAAGAAAATATATTTTCATTCTGGCCCACATGAGGATGATTGAGTTTTAAAAGTCCCACAATGTCTACTTGCAGTTTTTATCATTGTGCAGGAATGAAGATCCTTGATATCCCTTTACTTTTATACTTTCTGGTTATAGACTGAAAAAGCTGTGGAGGAACACCTAATTTTCGCTTTAGTTTTAGCTGGTTATTTGTCTCTAGATGTGGTTTGAGGGATTGATTTTCTCCCTCCTGCTACATTGATGAAACCCCTCCACTGGGTTCCTTTGGGAATTCATCTTGTGCTGATAACTTTGAGCTATCTTATCTGGTCACTGTTCAAACAAGAGTGAATGCTCAGATTTGCTTCAGGTGTTTGTCTCTGCATGGGTCCATTTCTTCTTGTTTTTGTTTTCAAGGTTATAGACTGATTGATGCAGCCGGTTTTCGCAATGCAGTTTTTCTCCAGCCATGTTGGAGCTTGTGGCTAAATCTCTTTCATTCATCTGTTGAAGAAGTAATCCACATGGGATGATTGACAAGCAAGCTTCAGTTTTCTTGAACAGATTTGAATGTTATATGTGTCAGGTTTGGTTTCAAAGGACAACACTTGCTTTAGGGAAGTTGCCTTTGGAAATGCATGTCTGTTGTTGTTTTGGAATAATAAAAACACATCAGATGGTAAGAGCAATAGCATAATTGTGTGTATGCACAGCTCAATTTGTGACTGATTCACCAGATGCTGGGTTACAACTGTTATTGCGCAATCATTATTTTACATTTACTTTAATTAATTAACCCTAGAAATCAATAAAAGTAAGCCATCAAGAGAAAAATAAAACTAACAATCCTTGACTTAAAGTTTAGGCTTCCCTACCTACTAATTAAAAAACCTTAAAGACCTAACACAATGCTGCCTCGGATTTGTCCACGGGGCACAGATTCTCAATTTGTCATGCTGCTTTGAACTGTCACTATTCCACTGGTGGTGCAAAGATCATAAACCAGTAAAACTTCAGAGCACAGGATGCGACTGAGGGTGACTTAACGGCCAGTTACTCTGTTCGCAGGATGTGTTGTTTGAACACTTTGGTAATCAAAAGTGTTTATACCTGAGCTGCACTGCCACACATTGAAAGGTGGTGTAAAAATGTGGCCTTCATAGAAAGGAGCGGAATGGGTTTTAAATCCAGGATTTTTTACATATATTTTATTTTTGTTATGTTTTGTTATCATATTGCTTTACTTGGAAAGTTACAGAAATGGTCAGACTCTGCCCCCTTAATCCAATGTTGAAAAGATGTGTGTATGTGTGTGTGGGGGGGGGTTGCTTCCAAAGCTATTTGACCATCGACAAGCAGTTGTGATTGAGTATACCGGTCCCTTAAGCACGGCAGAGGCCCCTCACTGGTCTCTACACAGAGTGGCCTGTAGTCAACACTATCTTATCTCTTTAGGGGGCAAGTCTGGGCTGGTCTTTAGGAAAACAGAGCCACATGGTTTCAGTGGGAACTGTCCCATACTTCTTAGAAATCTGCTGACTGCTTGAGTTAACGGTGATAAACAGATGTATTTCATTGAAAGTGTTTTGTTGTTGACTACAGCAACTACACGTTATCGAGTAACTGTATGACCACTCCACCACCAACAACTGATAACAAAATCCACATTTTGTATTTATTATTTTAATCTAGCTTGTATTAACATTCTCATAACTTTATGTTTTATTGTCCCACACTAGATTTGATAATCTTATTAAACTTTCCTCCACTTCTTCTAAAGTCTTCACCAGTGTGTGTGTGAGACCTGACCTGCAGCTATACAATCCATCAGCATTAGTCCTACACAGTCTCCAGACTAAACACACTCTCATTACAGTGGCCGTGAGCGCCTGGAGGGCTCTTCCTCCACACAAGTTTATTAACACAAGCAACACTGTACAATACAAAAGTAGCTTCGCTGGACTCTTACAGTAAACACTGCTTCGGTGCTGCTGGTGTATAATTAAAGGATTTAAATGGCCCTAGCTTATGGAGAATGACATGGCAATATGATTACTGTAGAACATACTGTACTATGTAAGCCAGAGTTGCTCCAGGATGATGTCATCTCCTTCAGGCCATTGTGGATTCCCATTGCTTTGTGGGGCAGCGTCTGTACAATGAAAAGAGAGAGATAGAGGAGCTGAGGCAGGAAACTCTTCACGATTTCTTACAAAATTCAAACAGTTGTCACCTGTATAAAGGCTGGTTATGTGTAGCCAGCTAATAAAAAAAATCTCCCTTGTATCTCCAGTTCCTATGTGCAATAATTGCCTCAGTGACAAAGTGTTTGGTTACACATTGACTTGCGGCCTCCCTACACCCACGCTGATCCTCGTGTCTCACATTGGCTACGCTCTAACTTTACAGTCTCCCTCAGGGGTTAAATGTATGCTGGAGAGGTGGCGTGCGTGTTTATTGTGAGGTTGTTGAATGTGGTTATATCATCAGTTTTGGCGAAGTGTTCAGAGAAAGTGGTTCATATCAATAAACTATTGATTTACTATCATCTGCAAAATCCCCCTATCTTATATTTGGTTAATATTACTGATCAGTGGCGAGCCGTGACTTTTATACCTAGGCCCTCTCTGACCCCCACCCCTTCCCTCAAAAAAAAAGTTATTAGGTCACAGCGTATACTTCAGCGGAATATCAAAACAACGGCCAGGGGTGCAAAACACATACATGAAAGCGACCCTCTACCACACAAAACAACACCTGTAAATAACCCTATTTGTGTTCTTTGAAATTGAAAAGGATATTGCATTGTGTTTGTTACTTTCGTTGCAGTTGTATGTCTTAAGTGTAATTTGGCATGCTTTTATTTTGAAGGCGAGTTTACGCTGTTCACAGGAAGTTGTTGTTTCTATGGAAACAAGAACAGTTTCACAGCGGGTGGAACTTGTCATAAAGTCTGCGATAATAAAACCCACCCATTTAGAGGGAAGATATGATTGGTCAATTGTACTGTCATTTGACATTACTCTCGTTCAGTTACTATAGCTGGGCCCTCTGTGAATTCATAGCTGGACGTCCAACAGCTCCTGTCTTCACAGAGACGCAGAGACGAGCTTCTTTCATTTAACCCTCCACATTCAAACAGAAACTGAATAGGCAGATTCGAAGGATTTATTTATTTGGAAATACAATTAAATCAAGTTATTTTGGTAAAACAAATGAAAAATATAACTAATAAAATATATTTTTAAAATATTATTTTGTAGAATATCTTAGACCCTGAGGGCCCTGACGGCTCGCCACTGTTACTGATGGATATACATGTAGGAAGTATTTACTGTTGAAGCTAATAAAATGTTGGCTAATTGTAAGTAGGATTTATACTGTTTGATAGTTCTGAATCTGTAATAATGGAACCGGATCTAAAAAATCCAATGTTTCTATGTGAGAAATATTTAGGAGAAAATGGAGTGGTACTTCAAATGTGTGTTTAGGGACAGTACCCTCACTATTTAGTTACTTTCCACCAACAAATAGTCTAATGTTCTCTTGTGAAACCATTACATTACATTACATTGCATTGAGCTGAAGGCTTTTATCCAAAAGCATGAATGGACTAAACTCACAATAGTGTTTGTTAGTTGAGGGCCTGTTGCAAGTACAAGTGTACACATGGCACCGGTAGCTTCGGCCTCTGATTGCGTTTGTGTCTTTGAGACAAACATTCCAGCACAGTACTCAAGCATCAGCTGTTTACATTTGCGACAAGATACTCCAGTCTCAAGTATCCTCTAAGCATTAGACCTTGAGAGACAGAGGCCACATCAAGGAGGTCAACAAACAACCTGACACCCTGGAGATACATTTGCATTGAGTCGAGAATGTAAAGCAACGGCAGGGCATAAACTGGCCTCGGAGGCACCAAACACTTAAGTGGCAAAACAACAACCTCCAAACTGTTGTGAGATCCTCCACATTTTCAAAGCCCTTCTTATCTTAGAGAGAGAGTGTAGCGTCCCCAGCTAAATAATGGTCATACTCTCGAACTAATGGTATCCTTTTATTGTTGCATGTATACATTACGTATCAACGTACCAACGTAAGAGCTAAGAAAATAAAGAAAACACAATAATTAGCCACCATCTCACAGATAAAACATCTCCATTTCTTGCATTTATAAACGTTACATTTCTAATATAAACTAAATAATGCAATTATAGCTCACTACTGCCCCCTAACTAACAGAGCATAACGCATGTAGGCTAATATAGTAGTTTTGCTAATTCAAAAGCATGGACTCAAAACTCTGCAAAACTACGAAATAATACCACATAATATCAATACACATATTAATTAAAGTAATAACAAACCTTGTGCCGCTATCAGCCAGGTGCTAAAAACCCAACATAACTAATTATTTGATGTTAATTTCTCCGTCATTCATCCGTCATTACCAGGTCATTACACGTGTTTACACCATAGACCAGTGATTCTCAAACTTTTTTCAATAATGTACCCCCTTTGAAAAAAAGATTCAGCCATGTACCCCCTGATCAGCACAAAAACAATTTGTTAGGGAAGAAATGCCTATATAAAGAGGTACAGCACAGTGCTGCACCATCGGTGTCTAATTTATTAAAACATCAACCTTGTAACTGAGAAACACTTAAATGCTACATTTCAAATGTTTACAATCCATCACTAAATTCATGGCAAACCAATTTTAACATCATGCAATAACACTAAGACGACATTAGTTGCATTGAACTGATCTTTTTAATAAGTTGTACTTACAATATAGTGAGAAACATGGGCTTGTGCTTCACTGAGGATCTTTGTTATTCTCAGTGACAGGAAGGCCACTGCAGTTATTACACTTCGCGTTTTGAAATATGTGTAACTCTGTTAATATAAAACCCACACTGCTCAAACTTCGTTACATTTCCTAAAATTGGTATTTTTTTTTTTCATTAACATACAATTAAATCTCACGTACCCCCTGCAGTACTCCAACGTACCCCTAGGGGTCCGCGTACCCCCATTTGAGAACCACTTCCATAGACTATATATAAATGAACGTAGTGTCCGTGACGTCACCCATAGGATTCTGCAGAGTTGCCGTGAAGCCCTTAGTAGGCGGAGTCGGCCACTAACGGCTCGACTGTGACGTCAGAGTCTAATCCCAAATAAGGGCAAAGAGGCGGAGCCGAGGCGGGACCTGCTGCCTCCGAACTGGAAGTAAACAGAGCTAGCTCAGGCTAAGAAGCTAAGCTAACATGAAATACATGCATACCAAGTTACTGCTAACAGTGTAGTTCCCCTATATAAACGTTACATTCATAATCAAATGAGACAATCTGCAAGAGAATTAGCTATATTTTGTTATTCTTAATGCTTGTCATTCACACGTTAAGAAAAGACGGATTCCACCGCCCGGACCTAACGGAGCCGCAGTGGGCTAGCTCCGGGACGCCGACTGGAGCTAGCCCCCTGATTGATTGATTGATTGATTGATTGATTGAAAAGTTTATTAACAGCTTGTATATTGGGTACAGTACAGTACAGCTCAAAACATACAATTGTTAAAGGGATGCAGACCAGAGAAAGACTTTCGTCTTGTTTACATCAGGGTCCCCCATTTCCAATTAATCATATCATTTAAGACATATAAGACATATTTGACATACAGATGGCTTATTTACAATTTACATACAGGTGGTTTTTTACATACAGATTGCTTATTTACAATTTTCATTGCGGCTCCGTTAGCTCCGGCGGCCACTACTGGGATAATTGGGTCCCCTATTAACATTTGCTCCAGTTTAGCATTATGGGCGTCATAGCCATAGACTATAAAAGTCTTACCCAAGGCTGAATCATAAACTAAAATGTATATGTATGTATAAAGGGTTACGTACTTAGCTGGCTAATAAGTAGCAAGCTAAGCTAAACACACAAACACCTGCGAACGGGGTTAACATGTATAATATTATCATTTTAGACTTCTTGGAAGTTCTGTTAGTACATTCAAGCACACAACACAACATTTTAATTGTCTGGTATTTGTAACAATATTCCCTAAAAGGCACAATCACCACGAACACGGCTAAAGGGTCAAGTACAGTAACTACAACTAACTAACGTTATAGCCTCTATGGTTGTAGCCAGAGCATATATGGCTCTGGTTGTAGCCTAGCAGAGTGGACAAGTTGCTGTTAGCTGACAGTGAGGCATGTACGTGTCCATCAAAGTGACCACGCCCTAATTTATGCATAACTTTAAAGCTTAATATTAATTAAACAGATGAGTTGAGAAAAAATTCACCCCCCACACAGTAGTCATGAAGGGGGAATCTAACTATACAGAGAATATGGTTTTTTGAACCACGATGTAAACATGTTTATTTCTGCTGTAAAGTTGGGCATTTTAACATGGGGGTCTATGGAAATTGCTCCCTTCTGCAGACTGCTCCTACTGGCCACTAGATGAACTGCAGTGTGTGGCACTTCCGTATTGGCGTCCCGGCTCTTCCCCAGAGTTTGCCGCTTGGTTTACACCATGGATGTATAATAAGAACTGGATACAGCGTGGGAGGCGGGGCCTCATTCATTCCTATGAGAGTTGCTCATTAGCGCATGATGATAAAATGGCCCAACTTTTGAGAGAGCGAAACGTCACAGATTACCCGGCATGCCTGAGAAGTACCCGTATGTGCGCTCATAGCGCATGCGCAACTTTAACCAAAATGCTTGTTCACATCAAGCACGTCAATTTGCGTACACGTAACAGCACCGCACGTTCATGACAGCATGGTAATGATTTGTTATTATGATGGATTTGATATTAACGAGGCGGCAGCTAGCGGCTAGCTAGTAATTATGCTAATGTCCACATCAATCGTTATGTACTTATATTACGCTGTAACAGGATCTAGTGATATCCAACAGAGCTTCATTTAGCATGAAAGAATGATTGCACTGTATATATATATATATATTATATATATATATATGTATATAATATATAGGCCTACATATATATATATATATATATATATATATACTTATAATAATAAGTAATATTAACTTGATTTAATACAACATTTACGGTACAAGATTTAATCATACAGCCCATGTAGTATGATAATGAATTACAGCAAACATGTGCAATATATCCATTATTACAGCTCCGTGGGATGGCAGTAAGACGATATGGGTCCGTTCGTATTGTGCATCCATGGGTAAAGATAAACGCAACTCACATTGGTTTCTCAAACAGCATCTCTGTAAACTACGTGTATTGTAGCCTATTCACTGAATTTCACTCTCTGCCTTTAACGGCTCGTTGTAGCTCCAATAGCTCCAGCCCCCACCCTCCCTGTGAGCACAGTGTGCTCTGATTGGTCGGGACACGTAACATGAACGTGCCGGGCGGCGCGGTCCCGTGGGTTAGATGCTCGTTCATAATGCAGAGGGAAATAACTCTCAGAATAACGTTATTAGCACGTTTTTACAACTTGAGGAACGAATGTTTTTAATAAGGGCTATACAAGTGTTCATACTGGGTAGTTTATTTAGTTTGAAAAAAAATATCCAACGAGTTACAGACCACTCTTTCCCCATGTAAGTCAATGGGAAAAATTGTTTCCGGGCCTGGCAACCAAATGGAAGTGTAGTACCGCCGTTTGGCCAGCACGAATATTTTCATCTGAGTCCGGCGCACTTCCTGGGAGCTTGGTTTACACTCCTCCGTTCTCTATTCACTTCCGGCAAAAGTCCCTTCAAAAATAAAAGTCCGGATCTTTTAACTATCAAAATAAAAGTACAAAACTAAAACTTTACCACATCGGCACACAAATATAACCACCTCTACAAAAGGTTAAACATATTAAAGGTCATTTACAGAGAGAGAGAGAGAGGAAGACAGCATGATCTCTGAGGAATGAGACCGGAGCGACAGGCGGTCAGCGAAACAAATTCTAGGCCAGCTGACATAGCTCATTTTTAGTATCGCCTCACAAGTTAAGACAACGGATGGGTAAGAGTTACTGGCAAAAAAACAACAGCTTACAACTCATGTATCTTCACATTCAAAAGCTGATATTAGGTTCCACCTCTAACCACAGCCTGGATAGAAAGGGCTTTAAGTCTGTATGGAAATAGACAAGAGCATCATTATCTATAGCTGACTGCTGGAACTTGTT
Source organism: Gymnodraco acuticeps (assembly GCF_902827175.1). Lineage (NCBI taxonomy): Eukaryota > Metazoa > Chordata > Actinopteri > Perciformes > Bathydraconidae > Gymnodraco > Gymnodraco acuticeps. The sequence goes on along the minus strand of NW_022990295.1, from coordinate 8,570,896 downwards.
ACATCAATTCTATGCATAGCACTACATTCCCATTACGTGACTCCACTATGGGCTAGCAAAACACCAATTCACTGGATGGCAATAAACATAGTAACCTGAGTACACAGGGTACTCAAGAATCTGTCTGTCAAGTGAAAAGTTAATTTGCAATTTTATGTGCTACCAAAACAACCCCCTCTTTTCCCCACCACCCATTTTGAGGCCCCCTCCCCTCCCACCCTCCTTTAACCATTGTGAGGCCATCAGATAGTGGCTTCCAGAAGTCCACACCTGTCTCAGGGCTATGCAGAGGAGATGGATCCATGCATTTTGAGCATCAGATAGCCTCTAGCCAGGGTTAGTATTGATCTCACGCTTCACTGGCCCTTTGTGAGAGCAGCAGCTGCTTTGGGGGCCTTTTAGATAAGCAATGCAAAGGGAATTGTTTCTCCTGAAAACCTCTTTCAATGTTCTTACATGAAAACCATCACTTAATTCAACACTCCATCGCTCTGGAATAAAATGTCCTCTCCCTTGACACGAGAAGCAGCAAATAAGCATTAAAACATCTGCCTTTGGGGTATTGGAAAGCGCCTTGTATTAGAAATCACACAGTGATAATGCAGCTCCCTGGATTTTCACTGTTTAATCATATGTAATCTCTAGAGTGAAAATGAAATGAAAACACAACATGTTTTAGTATCACACAACTCTCTCCCTCAGTGTGGAGGTTGGGGTGGTGTGGGAGTGTGAGGGAGGGGGAGAGGGGCTATACTGCTGTGTGAGGTAGACATGGCAATGAGACCCTCCCTTAAATGACTCATAGGATGTATGGGCTGACACCAGCACCTCATTCACAGCCAATAATGAGCCATGCTAATGAGCAGGACAGCCACCCTGCATGCTCATCATTAAGCAGTCCCGTGATTCATGTCCAGCATGAAACCATCATATAAAGAGATAAGGTTGGCTGCAGCGGGCTAAGGTGAAATACGATAGACAAATGAAAAAGAAAAGGTTATAGGACCATAATGCATACTGTTTTTGTATATGACTGATCCATATTTCAGAAATAGTTGTATTATGAAATGAGTACCCTTTGGGGAAATTACGAAATAAATTATTCTCTTTTATACCATGGTGGAATATCAGTCTTAAATGGGGAATTTCCTGGAAATTCAACACATACATGCAGTCTATAACTGCTTGCAAATTTTTCATTTGACACCATGCTATCAGTTCATTTGAAATTACCTCCTTTCCCCACATCTGTACTGATCAGAAGATAAAATACTTCTCAAATGAATCCATCAGGAAAAAAACAGGCTGACAGTAAAACATGCATGTGCATACGCAAACCTCCTGAGACTGCTGCTCCGACACATATATCTGATAAGGGTTAATCAGCACAGGGTGGTCATGATAAAGCATTTCAGCCCTATCTCTGTCTGAGAGAGACGCAGACAGGGGGTTGCCTCTCTGCTCAAAGGGTTGAGAGGCAAGAGCGCCTCTATATCTCAGCGTTTCTCTACCTCAGTCTGCTTAGCCTTGTCTCCTTCCCCCTGTGTGCCTCTTTTACTCTTTATTTTTCCCTGCTCTCCTCTCTCTGCCTTTCCAGCCGCTTTTCTCTGTATCAGTAGAGACACTTCTTAAGCCCCAGCTGGGGAAAATACGGTGGCTTGGTGGGGGGAGGGTTTCAAAAGGGTAAGTGATTGCCCTCTAGGGGACGAAGCAGAGAGAAAAAAGCAGGACGCCTTATCGCCCCAGCCTCCAATAGCACTGCTGGCTACCACCCAGAGCCAGGGGGAGGAGGGCGGGGGCTGCAGGAGACGCCAGCTCGATGCTACATTGCCTCTTGACACAGCAAACTCAGCAGGGAGCCTTCCATCCACGCCTGGCAGTATGCGCTCAACTCAAGGCTGCACAGCCAAATGTAGCCATCTGAATGAGTGTTATTACTTTGCTTGCATGCTTTATGTTGTAGTACAAGAACATTAATCCAAATGGATAAGAAATCAAAGCATGTGTTTCTGTTCAAAATTCAGATTTATTTTTTTATAGGGAACTGGTTTTTATATTATTATACATTTGATTTTTGTGAGAAAAAAAAAATGTGTTTCTTAGAGGCAAAATGCGTGTCAGTATGGGTCTATTTGGGATGCTGCAGATGTGTTTTGGGTGCTTACACACAACACACAAGATTTACTAAGCAGAGTGTACTACTGACCTAGTTCCTTCATTCAAATGCAGGCATGGAAAGAAACAGGAAAGAACTCGTGCCAAAAAAATACTTAGCCCCTCTAAATTATCTCTGAAATGCACAAGGTATTACCACTGTTAATGATGGCATCGACTCTTCCTCTAAAGCCATTACCAGCTGCTAAAATGCATCCTTCTACAGCAGACAGGCAGGCCACCGACGCATCCACGCGCCTGCAACAGTGTCCAAGCGCCACCTTCAGTTCCCAACCTGAGGGAGGGAGAAAAAAATGACATAGCCTACATCTTTTCCTCCAGACACATCTGCACAGAGCGTCTGCCTGAGGAAGCCAATGTGTTCTTTCGTGTGTTTTTTTCTTCACTTTTTAAAATAAGACTATAGACCTGAGTCTTATGTGAGCTTTGGTGCGTGGTGTGTGTCTCAGGAGCGCAGAGTGCTAACTGTGTGTTTAATATGCCTGTCTCGCCCCGGCGTGTTGCCCCAGACACTGTGTACCACAAATCCCCACCTCCACTCCAATGAGAGCTCGGGAGGGGAGGAATAAAAGGGTTAGGGGGAGTCTTGGATGGAGTCTGCTGGGCGGAGTAGAAGGGAGCTGATTGGATGGCTGTGTGTGACGTAGTGGACGTGAAAAACCTGATAACTAGTTAAGAAGGCAGTTTGTAACTCTGGAAAAAGAGTGCAGAGCTTGAGACTATACATAACGCAGTGGACGTGGAAGAACCAGCGCAACACTCAGAGCTGAGCCGTGTTGGCTGATAGACACGGGCAGCACAAGTCCGGACACAAAGTGACTTGAAACAGAGGACAATGGTGCAGCACACAGACAACAGCGAGACGGACGGGAGCATGTCTAGGGAGGCTACCGACTCCGAGGAGAGTGAATTTATGGCATGCAGCCCCGTGCCGATAAACCCGGACTGGTGCAAGACGGCAACCGGTCACATCAAGAGACCCATGAATGCGTTTATGGTGTGGTCCAAAATCGAGAGGAGAAAGATTATGGAGCAGTCACCGGACATGCACAACGCGGAGATTTCCAAGCGCCTGGGAAAGAGGTGGAAGATGCTCAAGGACAGCGAAAAGATCCCGTTTATCAGAGAAGCAGAGAGGCTGCGGCTAAAACACATGGCTGACTATCCCGACTACAAGTACAGACCCAAGAAAAAACCAAAGCTCGACAGTTCAAAATCATCAGCACCGTCTCCGGAGAAGTGCGGTAAAATTACAAAGACTCCCAGCAAGAAGTGTTCAAAGATAAAGACTAAGATTGGCTCCAAGTCTTCTCACAGCTACAGTGAGGACTGTGTGTTTCCCAGCTTCAAAGTTACAAAGATTGTGAAAAGTGAGCTCACCGATGAGGACGATGACGACGAGTACGAAGAGGACTACCGGATGGGGATTAAGGCGAGGGACGAGGAGAGGCTGAGGCCGTACAACGTAGCCAAAGTTCCCGCGAGCCCAACTTTGAGCTCCTCGGCCGAGTCCGAGGGCACGAGCATGTACGAAGAAGTGCGGAACAACAACAGACTGTTTTATAATATCAAAAACATTACCAAGCAGAGCACATTGCACGCTGCTTCTGTCTCACCAGCATCCTCCAGGTCGGTCTCTACATCCTCCTCCTCCTCCAGCAGCTCCTCTTCCGGCGAGGAAGCGGACGATTTGCTGTTTGACTTTAGTTTAAATTTCGCCCCCAGCGCCCCAGGCTCGGAGCTGGGCAACCCCAATTCAGGAAACCTCTCCCTGTCTCTTGTGGATAAGGACCTGGACTCTTTCAGTGAGGGCAGCCTGGGCTCTCACTTTGAATTCCCAGACTATTGCACGCCAGAACTCAGTGAGATGATTGCCGGGGACTGGCTGGAGGCGAACTTTTCCGACCTGGTCTTCACATACTGAATTGAGAAAAAAAAGTTCCTCTAGTAATAACAGAGAAGGGAGAAAGTAAATTATATCTGTGTCCTGGTCAAGTTGTCCCTAGCCCTGCCTCCTGTGGGTTTTCTGAACGGTCCTGTAGGGTGGTGGAGGACCAAGAGGCGAGGTGAGGTTTGAGGAATGAGATGCTTATGAAGCTGGTAGCAAAAAAAAGCAAAGTCTGCAGACGTTTTTTTCTGGCAGCATGACAGGGTTTTATGGATTTTTTCCCAGTAGGTCTGCATTTACGGTTCAGCTTAAACGGACCACAAAGGGAAAAATACGTGAACTTCTATGCATCTTATCCTCTTAAAAACAAAACTGCAGGGAGCTTAAAACGGACTGTGGACTGACTCAAAGCAAATCTGTGAACTGACAATATGTTCAGGATGTTACTTTACAACGGTTTATGTAATTTCTAAATGCCGCAAATGTTTGTTTGTTTTTTGTAACTGATTCAGTTTACCTCCTGGTTTGGTAACTTAAGCAGCCTAAACCTCTGCAGACTACAGGTGTGGAGGAAACATTTTGATACATAACAGACCTCATCTTTTTAAAAGAAAAGTAAGATATTTTCAGGCATATTTTTGTACAGTTAAAAGGGAATGTTCTTACTGTGCTTTCAGTGAGTTTCAGGCACTTCTTCCCTTTATCATTTGTTTTTAGCATGCAAGGGAGTCCTGGTTTTAAGGATTAAGTTAAATTAAAACTTGCATCAAAAATGCCTTGTGATTTCAAACTAGGTTTTGTACAGTTGTAGAGCAGATTTGTTGAGTATTTGTAGACGATACAATGGCATCATGGGGAACACATACCTCAGAGCTGGAACTAGTTTCAAGATTGTATATGTACTGTAATATAGTAAAGTTAGGAGTTTATGTATATCATACTCGTGATATGTGGATGGGTCCCAATCGCAGGTGTGAAACTGGATTTTGGTATTTTTTATGGCACATACTGTTTTCCCCCTCTCATTTTTTTGTGCAATATATACTCTTAAGATTCAGACCATCAACAATTGTAGCAAGTGATGGAAAAACAGACTTGTGCACTGTCAACATCATTTCATGTTATGATGCTGAAGCCTGTCCAGGCAGAAAAATAAACAAATCAGCTGGAACTGATACAAAACAATATAATATGGCCTCATGGTGTGATGCATACTATATAAACAGATTGATTATCACGATTTGAATGTAATTTGACACATAATGGGCATATCTGACTCCAAACAGAATCTGACTGTAAATTAGGGGAAACAGAGTTCTGCAGAAGGGCATAGTCTGATCCAGTGGTGGTCTGGCATTAGTTTGACAAGCAAGCAAAAAAGAACATTCCATAGTCCTGTTTCATGAAATGAAACTTTATTTTAAAACTGAAGACTGCCTTCTTTTTTTAAAACATTAACCATAAACCTGTATTTTTTATTTCTTGCACTTAAAAAAAGCAGATATTGTTTATTTTTATGTGGGTCTTGGGACATATGAAGTCTGTTTGATAAAAAGGTTTTGGAATATGACCTAATTATTACCAAGACATTTTGTTGGAAGTTCTAGGCAGTAGTTACTTCACATTCCAAGTGTGAAACTGTCTTTGACTCATCTTTAGTAAATAAGTACCTACCACCATCGACTGTCCTTTCAGTTTGTGAATATATGTACACAAATGTGTTATTTGTTACGTTTGCAAACGATGTGATGACAGATTGATGCCTATTTTGTATGTAGGCAGATCATCTGTATTGGATGGGCTCAAACTAACATGTGAATTCACATTTAATAAAAAGGAAAAAAAGGAAACTTTTAAACTGCAGTGTGGAGGTGCTTTACTGACCCTGTTTTCACTGAACTTTCTTTCCCAACGACTCCTTTAAAACGGACACTACAGCTTTAAGAAATTGAATTCCCCGCTCCGCCGTGCTGAGCGATGTGATTGGTGGGCTTGGTGGTCCCCTTGGAGACGGAGCTGGAAACAGGAGCCGCCCTTCGCAGTGTGTGGGAGCTCTCAGTCTGTCTGGCTTCCATTCAGAAAAGTAGCACTCTGCCGGCACAGAACGGCGTGAGTGCTGTGTGAACAGAGGGCTGAAACTAATTCTAAATGTGACATATGTTCACTCAGGGATAAACATCAGAACTTGTTCCAAACGGATACTGTTTAAACAATGAAAATGTGTAGATTCTTCTTCAGAAACATAACTTAAATGTGAAAAATAACTAAAGATAGTCCACTAATTATTTATGTCAGTAGGGAACAGGGGTAGTAGGTCAGTGTGAATAGTAATGTTGCCTAAAGTAATGATTCCAGTGGTTGCCGGTCGCACGCCGTGCGTACAGCTTGTCTCTCTCATCGCTTAGTGCCTCATTTGCACTTGGGATTTCAGTTAAATAAAAGTAAATAGCTAGTAGGTCACAAAACAAGTAGGGAAGCAATAATGGAGGACAAGGAGTATGACATTTTATAAAGAAAAACATAAACATTTGTCAATTATAAGATGAAAAGCATAAAGGATTATGTTATTTATGCTTTTATATTATTGTCTACAATGTGTTTCTGCACCACCGGACCTGAAAGTGTAATGACACAGACTGCGCTACAATGATGTTGTCATAGGCACTGCTACTGTTTGTAAGTACTCTTATATGAAGGTGGTTTATTTATTTAAAAAAACAGATGAACTATAACACAGCACATCCCAGCCACATATGATGTCATGTAAAATACAATTAGCATAGCAAACCATTAATTTGAAGTGATAACATCTTCACAGTCTCGCCCCCAGGGAAGCACAGATGCAGCCCTTTGTCTCCTCTGAGGCCCAGTTAGAAAGACCCACCTTTAACAGATTGCATATAGAGAACCAGAGGCCTTGGCCACGGAGAGATTTGTGTTCATTACAGCAATAGAATCTAATGATGAATATTTGCCATGCATGGCTGCACAGGTACTAGCCCCCCCATTAAGTCGGTTTGCAAATCTGTAATAAAACATTTATCTAGCTATTACTTTACCTGACCTATTGGTCAAAGTTGCTAATGGGTTCTAGGGCTATTCCCAATAGAATCTCAACATTGATTTTGTGTTCCTCTGAAATATCTGCTCAGGGCTAATGCCACCGGTACATGTTGAAATGAAATTAGTGACCCGTTGAAATTTCCTTCTATTTCCTCCTTAAATAAATAAATGGAAATCTGGAATGCTCCGGAGACGCTGAGTGAGATAGCGTCCTCCCAGGGATTCAGCGAGGGGGATATTGTGGCGACAAAAGAAAGTCATTTCCAATCCCTTGAGTGTTTAAATCATTCATAGAACCCAGGATGTCACAGTCAAATGCTTTACGTGACACCTATACAAAGACCCCTGCCACAGACCTGAAGAGTGGAGGTTGATCTCTCGCTTTGCAAGTTGCTTAAATTGGACATCTAAAATATGCCAATGCTATCTGTGCTCAAAGATAAAATTCCTATGTGACCGGTCGCTGTCTAAGTCTACTGATGTTAAATCCAGTAATAATAAGACCTGTTATGTGTTTTTTTTCCGCCGCACTGAATCTAACCCAGTGAGCTCAGTTGCATTACATCATTGCTTAGCTTATGCCGCTGCGCAGTAAGATTCCATGTTGTGTCATCGCTGATCCACGTGTGCTCCTCTTCTCCCAGTGGGAGGCTGTCTAATATTGCTCTGGGAATACTGATATGTTCTCTACGATGCTGGAGGTTTCATAACAACAATAACAGCACCACTTGCCTACATTTAAACCTGTTTACTGTCTGTTAATTGACTAGTGGGCAGGATTTATGGTATCTGCTCCAGATCTGTTGTCTGGAATTGGGACGGTGTTGACACCCCTCTCTCCTGCTCTGGTACACAAGCTTGTCATGCTGTTAGGCACTGCCAGTGACAAGGTACTGAGATGACACATGGGCAATTGGTCCCTTGTGCAATAGTGAGGCCAGCGCTATGATCCAAACAGGTAAAGAAAATCTATTCGGCTATAAATATAATTTATTATCCTATGAATCCAGAAAACATGTTTAATTCTAGGATACCCTTCCTAGAAATATAAGATATAATGATCATATAAGTATGAATTCCTATAATGTTGTGTAGTTGACTATAGCTGATAGTCAGGGCAAATGTGTCTGTAAAATTGCCTGCAACAATCAAGCCCCTGTGTCCTCTGCTCCAGTCTTGGCCTGGGGCGACTCCTGCTGCTGTTGATGGCTATCCATTTGCTCTGCCCTCCCAGTGTATGGGAGGGAAACAGAGAGGGAGCATCGGCCCCATCTGCTGCACTGATATTTACTATCCCTTCACATTTGAGAGAAGGAGGGGTGGCGAAGGCCCAATTCCCTCATGGTGTTTTAGCACTCTGGCAGATGCACACACACTAGAAGGAAGTGAATGAGAGTAAAAGAAGAGGGCAAATGGATGGAGTGGAAAAGTGGTGCCTATAAACCAGAGTTAAACTTTGATTTAACTTGATGTGGCTTGGATATAAAAAAAAAAGGCGGTGTAACAGATAATAAGTGTGTAGCTGGAGGCAAGTAACCCACACAGTCTGGGGCTGCCTAATTTCCCATTCACAACTTCATTGTAGTGTTTCATTATTTAGCAAAGGCAATGAGACATTGAAGAGGAGTTTGGGTGAGAAAAGCAGACACAGCAGGTTGTCCCGAGCAGTTGAAACTGGCGGTGCTTTTGTCTCGTCGACACAGAAACAAACAGTTCAATCACTCCTCCCAGAATATGTTCTGACACGTGGTAAGATCTCACTGGGAGAAGGTCACTTTTTTTGTGGGTAGCTGCCGGAGGTCGCGCATCAGTCATGTGAATGATCTGTTAAGAGGGCAGGTACTCAGTTGCACACCTGCTTCTTTTTTCAATCCCAACTCTAGAGTATTGTTTTAATTGAATGGAGTTTCCTGGGTGACATTTTGCAAGTGTAGGGTTCAATATGTGCTATGTGCACCACTCAATGTTTGAGAGAAAATAAATTGAGCCCTTTCGATTTGAAAAATGCCACAATAATGGGCTCAGTGTAATTAGATCCAACTTGCAATGACATCTAGCTCTGTTTAGAGAGCAATCCCGCAAGTTGGTTGGCCTGATTGCGGTGAGTTTAGGATTTACATAACCTTGTTTGGAATTAATTGTGCCTGTATGCCAGATATTTATCTTAGAGCTTTACAGCAGCTGCAGGAGGGAGTCCCTTGCTCTTTCCAATAAGAAAAAAGGGCATAATCCTACTATATTAGTCCAACAGGGTCATAATGGGTCATAATATACGCAGCGTGTTAGAAGTAAATCACATTTTAATCCACATTAGAGTAAGGGTGTGTGTTTTTATCAAGTCGCAATCATTTAGTTTAGTTTTATAGCCTCAGATAATCCGGTGGTCCATATGTGTTTATATGCGGTTGTTGACCAGATAATGGTGTTGCCCTCTAATCAAATGGAGTGTATTATTAGAGCGCACTGCTCTCTTATTGCATGTGTGTAGCTGCTGAGGAATAGTCTGTTTGGCTTTTTGCCCAGATGCATGGATTTAAGAGCAGCGTTACCCCCTCCCCCGGTTTTTTGGAGTCAGAGATTTTGCATGTGTGAGTCTGTGTATGTGGCTGTTTGTTTGTAAGCTTATATAATTTGCTTGTTTTGGGGGGCTATCGGGTATTTATCATAGACCAGTATACTGGTTCTAACCATTGAGTGTGCTGGTTCTGATAAAAGCACAGACACACCATGGTATAGTAGTTGTAATACAACTCAGTTAAGGAGAATGGCTTTACTCCTCTGCAAGTCTTCAATTTAATGATACCAACAACAGACATTCATGACCCCCTGCCTCCCCACCCCAGGATTAAGTCAGGCAGTAATCTAGATTCAAACTGCAGCTCAGGGGGGAGCCCATGCAATTTCCCCCTAAAGCTAGAGCAGAGCCAGCAGTTGGTCATTCATATGCATCTGAAATCTAATACTCTGCTGCTGTGCCCCTCCGTGGCCCCACCTTTCCTGACTCACCAGTGAACCTCGACTCCTCCAATGCACTCTGACCATTATGCTGTGTTTCCTCCCTCGCTCTCTCTCACTCTTTCTTGCCCTCCCCCTCTCTCCCTCCATTTGCATGTAACCCAGGTTACACTGTCAGGGTCCCCCCTCACAGTTAGACTCGACGCAGGGTCTCATTTGATAGTCTTTGCTGCTTCAGTAAATAATTAGCACACTGAATCCTCTAGGGCCCTATGCAGGAAGCATGGCTGGCTTACCAGGGGGGCTAAGGTTCTAATGATTGCTATCCTGCAAGGTTTTTGATAGCGGGCCCCCTGCCTCCTACTCAACACTGTCTACGTGAAAAAAACATTGCACATACTCTTCTAGAATTAATTATGAATGTGAATGGGGAAAAGCTAAACAGACTTGATTTAATTTGTGATATTTTTCAGCTTTAGTGTACAATAAAATGCTCTGTTTTTGGCTCTGTGAGTTTGTGCAAGCTGATGAGAGAATAATTCTTGAAAACAGATGTTTTTAGGTGCTTTGTTGAACTAAATGCGATTATGTGCTGCAATCAGTCAAGTTGAAATGTTGATATACTTTTCTAGTCACTGAGAGAGTAAAACATCTTTTAACACCAACATACTGTGTAATGCATTATAGTGGATGTTCAGCAGTCAAATACAACATTTATTTCAAATCATAGCATCAGTGTCAAGCTTCACTCTACTGAATACATGTGTTATTCTGGTAAAGCAATACATATTTTACCAAACCAGAAACAATTGCCAGATGTGTATGTGACCTCACTAATTAGTAAAGGAGATACTTAGACAAAGTAATGTGCTCTCAGAGTTGCCTATATAAAAAAGCATCTCCTGCCAAACAATCCATTAACTGCATGTAGATTTTCTCTGTCCAACTATAGATGCAACTTCAGATGTTATTGTAAGAGATGGAGCGACTAAATGAAAATGTGCCAGGAGCTGAGTGGGACTTAAAAACCCCTCCTCCCCCTATGCCCTCCGGTGCATGTTGAACCCAAAAAAAAAAGGGCAAACCGAATCACGCTGCTGAATAATTCATAAGTATATGGATGAACAATTCATATGCATCATGCTGAATCTATATCCACTATGGAGCGTTGTTCATGAAAAATACAGCACACCAAAAGCTACAACTTAAAGCCTGTTGGGGCACAAGTAAGTAAATCTGTATTTCTGGGAGTTAAGTACACAGTTTGCAACTCCCATATTTTCCCAGCGGGGCCTGTAGGTTGATTTTATTGTCTCCTCTGCGTTCTCACTTTGAGGCCTAAACCAGAGGAACATGTGGCCGGGTCAAGGCGACAAGCAAGACAGTGTAGCGACATATTTTACGCACTACTGCCACATATGTGGCACACAGCCTCTGTGGGAGGTTCTGGGTGGTTGTAGATTGTTTGTAGCCGGTGGGGAATGGAGCTATAGTGTCTGAGGAGATGTGACATGTAGCCCCACTCCTCACCACTGATGCACACAAACACTGGTGACACACACACACACACACACACACACACACACACACACACACACACACACACACACACACACACACACACACACACACATACACGCACACACACACACACACACACACACAAACACACACACACACACACTCGCCTTCTCTCTCTGCTTCTCTCCTGGCTCGTCAGAGTTATTCATTTTGTTGAGCACCTCAGCCGCCAGCAGAGCAATGCTGTCACTGGGTCATTACAAATACCCACAGGCGGTTGTGAATGTCCTCACAGATACAGGAGACAAACGTGAGCCTGCATGCTGCTGCCTGAGTGCTGCTGTTTGATGGTGTTCTGCATGACCTACATTTCCCTCCTTCACATATTTCATATTGGACCTGATGAAATCACGGATCGCTAATCCGAGACCCTACAGAATAGTGTTATTTTCGCTCATACATTATACAACTAAAATACATAGACGTACTGTACCAGAGTTAATTTCACATATACAAACACGTATTATCTGTTAAATTGTATTTTATGTTGTTTAAGACTAAATACCTGCATAAAGAAAATATATTTCCCAAAATCATCCATTTTTTAACTTTTGTTCATTATGTCTACTTGGATTAACAATCCTGTTAAACATACATGTTACGAGGTATTGCTGCCAAGAACAGCATATTGTAAATAGTTTTAAATTCTCCTGTGAAGGTCAATGTTTATAAACTCTGGGATTGTTTTTCAGACTATAAATTAATTATTTAATATCTTAATAAACTACTCAAGAACATAAGGAAGCATCGGGTAGGGCAGTAGCTAAAGAAAATAGGTTCCTGGTTGCATTGGGCCTCCCTCAACGGTGAATGTGTGTAACTGATATCCTTTTTATACACACCTAATTTAAGACATACATTCAACCATTTATTCTGCATTAAATCATTCACACCAGACTCTTAATCAAAATACTTGGTCATTGCTGCTCCCCAGACCCAGTCTTGAAGCTGTGCCTCCGTACAGTCTGTATGTGGCTCACCTCTGCGGCACGACGGTCATACGCCATTTCTTCGAAGTGATGAGATGAGGGACACAACTGTGATCAAAAGAGGACCGCTCATTGATTTTCAAAACCACACATTATGTTGCAAATACATTTCAAAGGGAACAGCCTGCACAGCCTCTATGATATGATCAGCATGATTTAAACATGCTTCGGCTATGTTTAAGCCTCAAGCCAACACATTTTAACTCCGAGTAACGAGGTGTTATGGCCTTTGTGCCTGCACATGGGAGCCACTGAGGTAAAAAATCAAATGTGTATAAAGGGAAGAAGAGGAAGGAATTGTTCCACTGTGAATTTATGAATTATTAAACTCCTCTTTATATAATTCTTAATTAGAAAGGGTAATCTTGTAATTAACATGAAGAGCATCTGGCTGGCACGGTATATCACTGAAACCCATAATCCCACTTCTAGTATTACTGTGCGCTGAAAGTTCCCCTCTCATAAAAACTCACTAATAATCCCATTAGGTCTTACTACAGTAACTATACTCATCTTTTAAGCGCCAGCCTCAACCATGTAATTGGTGTGCATTTAAAGCAATTTGGTCAGTGGCGACAGAAACCTGCTTACTGCTGAAAAGTTAATGACACTGAAAGCCAATACTATACCCCAACCACTTAGTCCTACCGTTTGACAGCATTTGTCATTACACAGTTCCTTACTCAAAAACTGGATTTTACATTTCCCACGTTTGCTCTGAACGCTACAAAGGCAAGCATGCAAAAAAAATTAGAGAAAAACGTTTAACTTTATGTCAGGGTCTGGCGTTCATGGATTATTACGCTGCAAGACCCTAACAGAGACTGCAGAGACTTGTTGTCCACGAGGGTAATAACGGTGAGGAATAGACTGAGAGTGGAAACAAATATGTTGTTCAAATTGTGTTTAAAGTGAGATACAAGGCATCAAAGTGACTGAGTGGTCACAATATCAGATTTAGTTGTTTTTGTCCAATTTCAATCAGGCAGCCGGCTTGTTCCTGTCATGACAGAGTCCCCTAGCACATTGGAATTGCGTGACTGATATCTCATACACTAGATTCCTCACTTCAGTGCACCCTAGAATCCAACCTGCCCAACCCTACCACCCACACACGCACTTCCTCACTCTGCTCCTGCAACCCCCACCTCATCCATCCAAACTAAACCACCTTTATGACCATATTTCTGTAAAGTCCGCTGCCTTGATTTGCTTTGGCATTCCTGTCCGTATTCATCCAGTGGGGCTGTGAGTTGAAATAATTAGGAGAACGCCATAAGGCCCCTGCCTCCTGACAAGTGATCAACAAACAATGATTTATGAGGCCATCTTGTATCAGGGGATGACCATTGATTGAAACACACAAAGAAAACACACATGCATGGACACACACGCACAACTTCTTGACGCAGATGACCATACGCATAAATCAGATTCAACGTCTCTCCATTTTCAGGTAGTGTTGTTTTATGCTGACCTATCCTATTCATCATTCACTTTAATAAACAAGAAAACTGATAAGCCCTCAGCTTGATATGGATTTGACGAGTGATCTGACTAGAAATGTTGTCCACTGTTCTAAATCCCTTGAATGCTTGAACGAAGCTTCTGCAAATCAATTGTGCCGCTCTTTTACTTCATAGCTGCTGATTCCACATATTTTCTAGCTGTTGTTTTAAGTATTGATTGTCACAGAGGCCTGGATGATACACGACAACGATACAATGTCTCTGTCCTCACGTTTGGAAAGAGTCTAGTATATCACTTTGGCCTGTCTGTGCTTTTGTATGCCTAGGTACGTTTTCTTGACAGACAACATGCATACTGTGTTTTATTACCTCCGCCAGCTGCAGGGTCATTACACATTGCTCTTCCTGTGAAATCGTAGGATCATATTTCCATGTGTACTGGAAAGCGGCGGCTTCAGATACTGATTAATGAGTAATGAAATGGCTTTTAGTTATTACACAGGATGAAAATATTAATATGAGAGATGCTGAGTGAGAAGAAGGGCGCCTTTATTATGTTACAGGTCTGTTCCATCATCTCATAGATCTGTCATAGGTTCACGCCGTCAAAGAGATTAAGAAGCTATATTAGTCATCAAACGCTAAGTGATCCTGCTCCTATTAGTATGAGCGCAGGCTGTCATCATCATATAAAACTCCTTTTAGCACTCAATAAATCCAAGTCTGCATTCATATTGTGCCTGTTATATGCTGCCCTTGGCAAAATGGCCCAAATAGTTTACTTAAAAGTCAATAAGAAATGCGTTTAATTGATATTAATTCAATCATTGAGTGCTACCATGCATAGCTATGGGAATTGATTATTGTTTATCTACAAGTATACAAGAGCCTTAGAGACATAAGACAATGCGGGATGAACTCTGCATTATTGTCTTTCCTTACCACAGATTGATCGCCACTGCAGTCCTGTCGATATGTGTTTAAACATGATGTTAATAAGGTGACTGGACTGACTGTCTATACCACAATGGCGCAGAGCATGATGATGCAGAAGTGTATGTTTGAGAGACTTCACAAGCCTACAGGCCAAATGCCGTCTTTCATCCTTTCTCCTCCTCCTCTTCCTTCGCTCTAGGATGATATGAATGGGCACCATTATGGTCATTGCAATTACACTGCTGTTAGTGATTGTTGTTGGTCAGAGGCAGCAGATCAAAAGGAGTGGATCTATATCGATTAACTGCCATTGTAAGGGAATGACCAAGTCGGACTCTCACACAGTGGCAGAACCTGTGATTGACTCCTCCTCTGCTTTAACGTGCACTGTGGCGCTGGGATAATTGAGCATGCGGCATGAATCCAGTATTAGAGATTCACGTATCACACCCCACCTCTTCCTCTCAGTGCTCACTTTCAGCTGGCGGATGATTGAAAGGCCTCTGGTGTCTTCCTGCTTTACGTGGATAAGCAGTTGTCATAGAGGAACATCAATACTTGAATGGATAGACAGTTTTATCCATTGATTAAACACTGAGCGAATGCAAGAGTGCCCTCGAAAAGGCCGACGTCCATGCCAGTAACTATCCCTCCTCCATTTTTGTGATTTAGGGTACATTTGTGCAATGATCTCTAAGTGCGGTGTCATTCACTTGCCTTGCCATATTTGCTAGCTTAATCGATAACTTAATTTGAACTGTGCAACATGTGGATGGAGAATCATGGCGGGTTGGGTAAAGCAATGTTTTATATTGTTGCATGAGGTCAAGCCCATGTTTCTTCTGCTCAGAGAATTTGTTCCGAAATAGCCCCATCAACATTGATGAAGCAATGACAAATGGGAATTATGGTTTGACAGGTCAAAAATTGCCACTTTGCCACAGAATTCTAATCAATCACAATGTTCCTCATTTTACATTGTAAAGTCAACTGTATTGTTGGTCATAAGTCACGCTTTACAACAGTCTTAACATAGGAATACTGCATATTTCTCCATTTAATATGTTTTGTTTTAATTAGATTATACCCCAGTGCTCCAATTCAAATACTAGAGTGAATACTACTAGAAGATTATTTTCTATGTTTTTATGCAGACAAAATCTAGCAAAAACTAAATATTCTGATTGTTTTGACCATATTCATGCTGCATATATATAATTAATAAGGCAAAGTATCTGATTGACACATGGGTCTCTTGGAGCGCCTGGTCAAATAGGGTTGTTATTATGGTAGGGATTTCATTCAGATGATCATTAGACAATCAAATGAGAATAATCAGCCAGGATCTCAATTACGTGGGAGCCAATTCTCCTGGTGCGCCGATGGCCTTTCAGAGAAGTACTGAGCCTTACCAGGTGTGTTGCTCTTACACTGATTGCTCGTTTATGCTCGGGATATCTCAGGATGCGTGAATGCCCTTTATGATGGCAGAGGAAAATGCCAGTGGGGAAAAGTATTGTGCATGAATATGGAGAGGAAAGGGTAAAAAAAGCACAATTGTTTTCTGCATTTCATTCATGGCTTTCGTCATTGAGAATCT
The DNA here is from genome assembly GCF_902827175.1 of Gymnodraco acuticeps. Taxonomy (NCBI): domain Eukaryota; kingdom Metazoa; phylum Chordata; class Actinopteri; order Perciformes; family Bathydraconidae; genus Gymnodraco; species Gymnodraco acuticeps. The sequence goes on along the minus strand of NW_022990295.1, from coordinate 8,554,240 downwards.
CCCAGTAAACATCTTTACTTATCACACCATTTGCTCTACGTATTATATTCTATTATGTGAATATTATACTGTATATCTATTGAAAAAGGCCATATTGGAAGTCACATCTTATATGACATCATTTCACATGCTCTTCATTAAGTTATTTTATATACCAGCTACCGAAGCCAAAAGTAACAAAAATGCCCTTTAACAGTCTGAAGCATGTTGTTTTCAAGGGCGTCCTTTTGCTCGGTCCTAGGCCAAAACAGCAGTGGCTGTTGCCCTCAGCATTAACCCATGCTGGCTCCTAGAGGTTAAAACCTCTCTCTTGATTTATAACAGCCAGTGGACACAGCGACCATTACAAATATGTAAATGTGGGCTGTTTGTAAAGAGAGAAAGGTGCATGAACCCAGAGACAGACCACCCACTCTCTCTGCCTTAAACACTCTCCATGGCCATGGCTCACAAATCAGGGGGGAGCTTTCATTTGGGGAAGGTCACAGACCTTTTTATCACCTCCTTAAGACACCCTTTGGAGCCATCTCTTATGTTGCACAACTGCATGCTGCGTATCCCTTTGGTGCATTACTATTGGACATGAGCCCCAAAACAATAAGTAATTGCTTTTTCTAAATGAAAATGTGGCAAAGAAGCATTTTTCAACGTCTGTCATACTACCCCTTTATGTTTAAAGTTACATTAGGCTGCTTATATTAAAATTCTTCCATGCCACTAATCATCTCAGGGTTTACATTTACCCCCCAAACAGTGCACACACAAGGTTTGAGTATCCTTGACATCTGCCTTTTGGCTCAAATGTGATGGATGGATTAAATGTCACCTATGCCCTGGGTGTTTCCGTCAGTTTCTGTATGGGCGTTGTTGTGTATGCACTTGTGTTGTTTGTGTCCGTCAGATGTTAGTGTTGTGTCTGTCAGTCCTGCCGGTGACTCTGCCTCTCTTGTCCCGACGTGCTCTGCTGCATCCTGCGGCATTTGGCACCCTCTCAAGTCCCCTCCTCCTTTTCCACACACACACACACACACACACACACACACACACACACACACACACAACACACACACACACACACACACACACACACACACACACACACACACACACACACACACACACACACACACACACAAACGCACACACACAAACCTCCACAATTAGCCAAGATAAGCTGGGGTTCTGTGACTTCCTGCAGATTCCCCTTCAGATAAGGGAGAACAATTTAAAAGCACTGCACAGACAGAGGCCAGGTTTTAAAAGCAGCCTTTCTGGAAGAGAAATACACATACAAAAAACAGAGCTGCCAGGCTCCTGTCTGTCGACGTGATGATTGGCCTCAGCATCATCCTGTCATACTATAGTACTTTTGGTTTCTGCACACCTCAATAGCGCTCTTAGCTGAAAATCATTTATCACATAGCAGGGGATGGACACCATCATATCAGGGGATGTTCCTGAAAGTGTGACAACCTACTGTTTTGGAAAGGAGCAGACAGTGCTTATTTGAGTCTCTGCACTAGAAATGATTTATGTACAATGTAGAAGCCTGATGGAGGGTTTGACATGCATACAATGCTCACAAAACTCAATGTATGTGATTAAGAGTTAGTTGAATTATAAGAACATTGTTTGCCTAATCTAAATATGATTTCATTTGATCATTCTTTTTTGATTGCCCACCTCAGCTATGTGTATTTTTAGAAGACTAGGAGTTACTGAGACTAGCCTTAGATGTGGTAACATCTGCTTAGTGAGGACAATTATGATTAAAGGTATAATATGAAACTTTACAGCAATAAAATGTAAAAAAACAAAAACAACTATAGACTATATATTGCTGCTGACATCACTAACACTTAGTTTTCCGGAAATGTAGGAAAACTTTTCTTTACATAATTGAACACTGTCATTTGGTCAGTTGGTAGTGTTTTTATTTATGGTCAGATACTTGCGTTTACTTATTTTCAACATGTCTTTACCTTGAGCCATGCTATGTCCAATTGTAGTACACAGGGCCATCCCTCCCTACAGGCCGATCATGCAGACTGCGTGGGGCCTCACCTCGCGGAGGGGGCCTCACCTCGCGGAGGGGGCCTCACCTCGCGGAGGGGGCCTCACCTCGCGGAGGGGGCCTCATCTCGCGGAGGGGGCCTCATCTCGCGGAGGGGGCCTCATCTCGCGGAGGGGGCCTCATCTCGCGGAGGGGGCCTCATCTTGCGGAGGGGGCTTCATCTTGCGGAGGGGGCCTCATCTTGCGGAGGGGGCCTCATCTTGCGGAGGGTGCCTCAACTGAGCCGAAAATGCGGCGCACCTATGCGCTTATGCTGCACAATTAGTGTGGCGCGGCACAGTTTCGCCGCTGCGAGGCTCCACTAGCACCCCGTCCCCCGTCGACGCTCGCGAAACAGAGTGCCTCATCATATAACTTTGTGTGGGGCCTCATGTTGGCCAGGGACGGCCCTGGTAGTACAGTACACCACCACACTTTTGTTATTGTATTCAATGAGAGACCTTTAATGACAGAAAATTATGTTTAGTGCATTCAAGGACTACATTTCTTTATTTTGGAAACCTAAGCATATTGTCTTTTTTGTGTGAGTTTGTGTGTGTGTAGAAGTCCACACCTGAGATAATGGCTGGATGAGATAAAGCAATCAACACATAAAAAAGAAATATCAGTTAAGTACCTCTTTCTCTGAAGAACTTAAAGTAGCTCAGATTCCAGTGAAGAGGAGTCTGTCCCTGCAGTGTGCATATTACTGCATCTCATCTTGCTTATTGCTGCCTAGAGTGCTATGACAACAGAAGTGAGAATAGATGTAATCTCTCCAGCCCTGCTAATAATACTGTGTTACTGGCTGAGCACAGAAACACGCACAAAGAGCCAATCATCTCTAGTACTAAGCGTTTTCTTACACATACACATTTTCCCTGCAGTTCACAGAACTGTCAGAAGTCAAGAGATAAAGAATGGGCAGGAGGGGAAAAAAAGTCAGCCGTGGTGTGAGAAGTGTCTGCCACCACGGCGTCATTAACACCCAGTGGTGCTGGAGTAAGGGAGGGAGAGCAGACGGGGCCTCCGAGCACTAGAAGCGAAATTGCAAACCCAAGGTTCCTGATACAACCTGTTATTATTTTTGACACAAGCCATTTACAATAGCTATGAAGGTGGCAATGGAAAATGTAATATTGATTGTATGCCCTCAAGGCTTTGCTCCCCTGACTTCTAAACGTCACACGTCTCACATATGTTGGATGTGATGATATGCTTCTCTTTTTTATTTTGTTTTGTTTTCCCCACTTCCACAAATCCTATTTGAGGGGGCTTTGTTGATAGTTTATATGATGAGGTAATTACATTGGTAGATTGAGAGGGAAAGGTGATGTTTTGGGAGTCGAGAAAATAATAGAAAGCTGTGCAACTATGGCAATCTAATATGATGTTGGTTTGATGTGACAGGTGTTAATATACCCAATGGCAATCTGTATTTCATATCTTTTTCATGAGGGTGCTTACTGAATTACGTTTATGAAACATTAAGCGACTGTTGCACCATGGGATAGCGGTGCTAATTCTAGAATGATTAAGATATGCTTTAATGTGTGGTACAACAAAGGCACACAGGGAGAAACATCTAGTTTTTCACAGACGTGCGATATCTATGGGCTCATTTAGCTATGTAAGTACAGACATGGGGGCTCGGAGCTTCAAATGTAGGTATGAGAAAAGAAGAGGAAGCTATTAAGCCCCTGAAATACAGAGACTAACAGGAAGATAGTTAGCCTTTGGAGTACCCTGTCTCTGTCTGTCTGTGACAGAAACCTGTCAAAACCAAAACAAACATGTTTAACAAGGCCCTCAAAGGAGTGGAGACAATTGTGCGAGCCTGTGTGAGGAGAAGCGGAAGTCTCAGTATCTGGGGAGATTGCAGGGGTTATCTGCCAATGTGTTAATTACGCTAGGGCTTCTCTCTCTGGTAAGTGTGACAACTTTCCGCTTGTTTTTAAAATGAATGCATGACCTACACAGCACCCCACCATGTAGCAAACCACTGATTGCTGTGTTAAAAGCTATCTTTTTGAAAAGTGCTGTCTAAGAGCTCTTATTCTCTGGTGGTAGGCGCTTCGGAACACATCGTTATGGACTTATGTTATGATTTAAATGACCCCATAACATTTCCCTAAAACGAAAATATAGCAAGGACAAAACCTCTGTGTAGTGAAGTAGTCTTCACAATTTTCTACTTAACTGTTTAAAAATGCTGCTTTTTAAAAAAGTATAACAAATTCTCAGCTAAGCCTTTGATAGTTGAATTTATAAACGATATTAACCCCATTAATCACACATGTTAGAGAGGGTCATCCAATTGCTGCTGCCAGTGCTGCCATTAGGACATACGACGTTGAGTCACGTCATGTTAGCACTGTCATTATTTGTCTGGCTAACAGCGCCTCTCATTCTCCTGTGTACAGTTAGGGCAACATGGTTTTATCTCTGTCATCACATTAGGTTGAGTGGAGGAAAATCACTCTTAATGACACAGAGATTATTGGCTTTGTGTTTTGGTTTACCAGTAAATGCTAGCCATGCCAATGGGATTTCCCCACATAAGCCTTCCCTATCAGTTTACAATAACTGTTATCCACCAGGATATCAAAGCACAATACAACAAGTCTGCGCTGCCTCACTCAGTGACATTGTTGAGCACTAGTCCTGAAAAACACTTTATCCTGTAAAGCTGCATTGTGCAGAGATTGTATTGTCACAGAACAATGTATGTGGAATAGGTGTTGACTGATTAGTCAACAATTACTTTCTGGCTTTAACTCCTGTCATACTCTTTGCAAGAAAATCCTTCACCTCCACTATGCCAAGTTTAATTTGCAACACTAGCAGCGTGGTTATCATTAACAAACCCTTCCAGTTGTGTAGCAGTGCTGCTGTTACATAAAGCAGCAAAGTAACATAATTGAATACTTATAGACACATTTACCACAAGATTCCTCAAAATAAAGCACAAAGGACATGAATTCACGGATAAATCTGTGGAAGCCATTGACTAAGGTTACGTCATAATAATATGTAATATATTTCTATTTATAAAACTCAGAGCTTTCTGCTCATGTGGTATGAATTTTCAGGTGTGTTTGTATAGATGGTGCCAAAGGGCCTGTCATGAACTAATATGGCTTTAAAGAGAAAACATAATAGTGTGGAGTTGGCCTAAATGTTAGCAAGTAGTTGCCTTCAGGTGTCCCCACTTACAAACTAGATGCTTTTAGCCTTTTATTATCTCACAGATCCTGATCTGCATCCAACCAGTGGGGGCTAATAGTAAAGCTTAAGTGATTAACTATAAAATCCAGCAACACTACCAATGGAGCCATTTTCTGAGACTACAGAGTAAGTGAGGAAACTATCTCACATGCTTAAATCAGAATCAGAAACAGGTTTATTGCCAGGTAGGTTCACACATAAGAGGAATTTGACTTGATGTCATGGTGCATACATTAAATATAAGACAAGAATACAATAAAATATGTTGTTTCCAATAAGTGCAGAGCTGCAATACTGCAGAATTGTTAAAACTGTATCCACAGTGACTCAGGTGTCGTCGTGCGACCCTAGTACGAATAGTCAGCTATTGGCATACAGATACTCTCTTAAACCACTCACATGTATATGCTAATCCAGTGTTGGATTAGTTAGTGACCAAGGACCAAAAAAATAGTTTTCACAAAACTGGTCACTACTATCAAAGAAATAGGGACATTATTTTCCCTAAAATTCAACAGTAATTTGTCTTTATCTAAATTGAAACCATATACAGTATGATACCTTTTTTTTTTACATGCGCCCTTATTATTATGTGGATATATTTTATAAAACTATATGTTTTATGCTTCAGTACTCTCCAAATACTGATTATTTGTAATAATTAGAGGGAGGCCACAGTAAACTGTGCCATGGATCTGTTATTCTTTGGATGCTTAAAAAAGGTCAATTAATTTCATAGATTATTTAACGCCCCTTGGAACTGATTGAATTGAAAGGCACACGTATGATTCATACTGCTCGCTACGATGAGCATGACTCTCTGTTGGGAAGGAATGGCTCTTAAATATTGGAAGAACTGTTTGAAGCTTTGCTGAATATTTAGAGTTCCATTGCTTTCATGTGGCTGGGTTGATGTAAAGTTCAGCCTCTATTTCCTCTAGTATCTAGTATCTCAGTCCTCATCAGTGTCTCCACTGTCACAGATGATGTCTGTTTCACGGACACAGAGAATCACATTTGCACCGAGGCTTCCCATGGCGAGTCGGCCAAGAAGTTTTGATGAAAACTCGAGAAAGGCTGTGAAAGACGAGAAGATCAAATCAGCAGCTCTATCGGCCCTCGTAAGTGCAGATCCCCCCTGAGAGAGATTGTGGGATCACAATACTTCCCATAAAACAGCGGGAGCCCAGCCAGCCGTCTGAAAAGGACCTGCCTCTCACTGGAGCGAGAGGGTACTGAACTGGAGAAGGGAAAGAGTGGAGGGAGAAGAAAGGACTCTCGTATACCCAGGTTGAATGAGGGTTTTAGTGGTCAAACCTATAGAATTAAAGCAGGAACGGTGGAGTGGGAGGTGGTATGTGGGGATTGAAGGAGAAGGGCTTGTTGGTCATTATATGAAGCCTAAGTACAACACCAGGCCCTCATTCTCCCACTCCTGAAGCTCCACGTCCCTGCTGTGTTTACCACAGGCCCCCTATGGATTCTTTTAAATCAGACAGGAATAAGAGGCAGGGCTGTGTACTCCCACTGCCTCACATTTACCTGAGGCTTACCCTTTTGACCTCCACTCTGCATGACTCCCAATGGAACACATTATATTCCTGATTAAGTTTGTATGGTTTTATCATAAAATGTTACATACAAATGTTGACTAATTTGGAAAAAAAGGAAAGCTTTTTATATGCTGTTTTTTTTTCTGTGTATTACAAGGTTTAGTAAATTGCCCTACCAGAGGTGGGATATTTACCAGGCCGTTTCACTGCAGATTTTTATGGCCTCTTGCTAAGCAGTGTGTGTTTGGGTTTTTAGAGAATGTAGTTATAGGCAAGAGGTAATTCTCTGCTCGTTCCCTGCAGTAAGATAAAAACATCAGGTAAAAACATTGTCGCACAATGCAGTATTCTGAAACGTGCACTTAAAACCCAGAACTAAGTGGGGAAAATGACTGAGCAAATGAATCATTTCAAGTTGTATAGCCGTTACCTGGTTGAGGGGACATACGAGTATGAATGCATGGAATAAATATGTCGCTGCTTTATGAAGTGTGAAATGGACCGATGCAGAGGCTCTCCCTGCTGCTCTGTCTGTTGCTCATTGTGGAGGTGACTCCACTTTTATGGGCATTTACACCCCACGAATCTCACAGCTTGGAAACCTAAATGTATGGGTCCACTGGCAATTACGTTTTTATTAGTAAAGAATAGTTCAGTAGTTGTTTCATTCTGATAAAGTGTTATTTAGCTAGTTCCTTGAGGTTAAAGCAATACCAAAATACTATTTCCATCCAGATGTTGGAATAGGATAACGATGAACACATTAGCGGAGTGGCTTGGTTATTTACAGAGTTTATGCCTGTGTCCAGGGGTTGCAATTAAAATGGTTCACACACACAACCCTGAGTCCTAATGACCTAACAATCCCAGACACTTACCAAAAATGGCTCATTATCTGTTTAGTTGACTGGGTGTGTTTGTCAGTCTGCTCTGAGTAATGCCTCCTGTGGAAGAAGAACAGACACTACTAATTAATTAGAAGCAGAAACTGTTCTTTTATATATTTTTTAAATACTTGGTGCATCAGAATCTTGTGTAAAAACAAATATCTCCATAAACAAAGTGTGTTATGCTTGCAGTCTTTTTCTGATTGTTTCTGTTTACCATTTGTCCAGTTGCTATACCCCATTAGGAGCATGGTTACCAAAGGCCAGGACCCTGTGTCCATTGATTGTGTAGGATCAAGTCACATCATGGGTGACCTTTGATCCCAGAGTCCACTCTGGCTTTTGGCCTTAGTGTGCAGCTGTGGTGAGAGTTGGCATTCCTCCCCTGTAGGTCAGGACACCATTAGCCCTTCACTGTAAAGAATTCACCACCATTTGTAATGACTGAAGAACTGACAATGACGGTCTACATGTGAAACTAGTTTCCATTGACCTCTTTCTGTCTTTTCCTAAGTGGCAAAGCTTCAGTGATCTGGAAAAAAACAATTCTCCTTCATTCCCCACCAGTACAATCTTCCCATATTAATCAAAAATGTTGGTTTAAGCATTTTACATCTCAATTTATGAAACTGATTTATTGCAGCAGAGCCATTAAATGTCAAACAATGTGCATCTTCATGCATGTAAATATATAATTCATGGTACATTTACATGATGAATGATTCTTAAAGTCTCATTCTCTGTTGTTGCACGACGTAATGGGATTTTAATGGCTCTGATAGCCAAAACACATGTCCCAACTAAGCTGCTGGATGAAGGTTCAAGCTTGGTCAGTGTGACCAACGCACATATGGCACTCTTCCTCCATATCATCTAAATCTTACTCTCTGCAGTTGGGCTGTAGTCCAAACGTTTTGTTTTAATCCAGGCCCCTTCTCTGTCTTTGCTTAAGTCTGTTTCTTTTTTCCCAGTTTACTTCTTCTCCGTTTGCTTCCACCGACTTTGTGTTATCTGGGGTGCACATTAGTAGACTGATACACTGCTGTTTTCACCAAGCTCTTATGAGTGGTGGTGAAAAGACGAGAGACATCTTTAAGCCTTCTGGAATCCCACAGCCACAAGTGTCTGCAGGGCTCTCTATGTTAGAGTCTGTTTTGTTAAAGTCTGGGAAAGGAAAATACCTTATAGTTCTTCAAACCCTTTGAAATGCTGTTTTTGTGATCGATTCGCAGACCAATCCAGTAAACCCTGAGGAGCAAATCCCTGCTCATATGCTCCAAGGAAAACTCGTGTTTTTTTAAGCTGATGGTATTTGTGTTTTATGCAGGCAAACTGTGAAACGAGTTGATTTGTCCTGGGCATCCATTGCTCCACAGGCTTTGAGATGAAGACGTCTCTGAACTCCTTGCCAATTTGTCTCACTGAGGGACCTGCATTCTTACGGTTTTCCCTGTTGTTTTTCTTACCAATCCTTTATCATGCCCACTAGCCCTGCACCCCCCTCAGCTCGCCCCTCTTCTTTCCCCTTTATTTTTTCCCTCACTCTTATAAACTTTCTACGATCTTCACTTTTTCTTTCTCTTTTTCCCTTTTACATTCACACCCTCCAACTTAAGTTAAGCTAGCACAAATTGATCAGAGCTGATGTTAAAGCGTAGACCCCCTTTGCTATCAATGTCTAATGCTTGTCCCCGTCTTTCCAGTGCAGATGGCTGTCAGAAGCTGCTATCCCAAACACTGTGTTCAGCTGGGGTATCTCTTTGATCTCTTTTGACTAATAGTAATGGCTTGTTTCTGTCTGAGGGGGATTTTGGCTAGCAATGTCAAACAGGGATTTTATCAGGGCAGGCAATTTGTCTTTTTTCATAGAGTTTTACATACAGGAACTTGCTAAGTTGAGTGCTGAGAGGAAGAAAACTGTAGAGACAGTGACAAGATGCATGACCCCTTTTTGAAGCTTATCAGTGATCAATGTTTGCGCTGCTAATCCCTTGTGCACTTACAACACTCATATCTCAGGGACTGACTCCATGCATACATACAAGCCTGAGAACATTCATTGTTGTTTATCAGAGAAGGAGGGACGGGGAAGATAGAGTGCAGTTAAACATATGCACTCTACTAAAAGTCTAAATGTTTTATTATTCCATGTTTTTGAAAGTTGATGATACATTTCACCGCTGGTACAGCTTCTTTTGTGAGTTACACACTATGCTGACTTTGCCGTCGGCTCTCCCAAGCCGCAAATACACCTGTGATACATACTGCCTGCTATTATCAATCATTGAATCAATTAATTAAATATTCCTAAAACATTTATGCCACTCGTAACCGCACAAATCCCAGAACAGGGATTACATGTGCTTCCTGTGAGCAGAAGAAGAAAAATAAAAACTGATTTAAGGTGGGATGTGAGGTGTTTTCTTCCAGCCCTCCGCCCCTCATCCCTCTGTTCTTATCCTAGCTCCACCAGTGTGTTCCTACACTTGACAGACACTCGTCCAGCCTAAAAGAGGCCACAGAGGGACATTCCCATGTACAACCTCTCGGCAACCAATGTGAGATGATAGTGTGGGGTGCGGTGAAAAAAACAAAAAACTCTTGCCAAGTTATTTCTCCATGAAGGGAGCGGAGAGACAGCTGACGGGGACATGTTTAGACAGTTGTGTTCGGGCAGGGCATTCCCACACCCTCTACCAACGCACACTCACACATGTCTAGAAGTCCAACACACATTTAAACAAATATACAGACACTAAATATTGGGCAGGGTTCTTGACTCATCTATTACCCCCCCACAAACATGTGCAGAGTCACATTCTGAGTGACATTCAATTCCCTCGGCCAACATGCCAAGGCTCTCTGCTTCGCACACACACACGCGCATGCACATGCACAAAGACTAACATACAAACACATGTGAGCTTGATTAGAAAGCTGTGGTTGGTTGACAAATGGCATGGTGTTCATATTTTGCCTCTGGCGTGGCGGTGGTAATGATTCCATAATTGTCCTGAGCGCTCAACACTCACTTCCAATCAGCATCGAGAAGAGCTCTGCAGCTGGCTACCTTTGCCTCTGGAAACTGCAGAGACACACACTTTACTCACTCACACACTCACAAAAACAAGACTCCATTGCAACTGTGGTAAATAGGAGTCACGAAGAAGAATGCTGTTCATTAAATGTTTTTGTACATCTCCTCTTTTGCTCAGGCGTTTGCAATGTGATCCTATTTGTTATTACACCTAGGAACATGTTGCTTAAGATGAGATTGTTCTATATACATTGAACAAGGCAGTCATTTCAGTCATGCCTAGACAAAGTTAGAATAGCTGGTAAAGAAAGGGATTGATGAAGTGTACTTAGTTTATCCTGGTGACTTGAACATACAATCAAAGACATTTACATTTGCTATGTTGTCCTTGGAATAGACTTGGACTCAAGGTGCTGTGAGCCTGAACGTGGGCAGTGTGACTCCTTCTATCCCTGTTACATGTACTGAACATCCATAACTCACATGTTACATGTACGATCAGTTCCACGTGTATTGCAAGGACCTTATCTGGGTCATAGTGTTGAGACTGGTGCAGAATCTCGCTCCCACTCTCTCCCTCTGCTTCACTCTTTGCACTTAGAAGGAAGGGGGGGGGGGAATCCATTTGCCATGATATCACCCAGTGCTTGCTAGGGAAAAACATCTTGTCCAAATCATAGGGCTATTACTTTGTATAGTGGGGCTAGAGATTCTCTGAGTGAGATTCATCCCCGTACCCCATGCAGACTTTAATTAGTGATGAATTAAGCTTCTGGTCTCGGCTTGCTGGAACATGGTCCCTCTTCAAGGTTAGCTCTGCTCGAATACTTTAGGACTGACCTCTCTGAAAGGCTGCCAAGAATGTCAGAAATCCTAGTTGCGTGGGAGCGCCTTGCCGAGTTCCTCCTGGGTTGGTTGGTTGCCTCCTCCGCTCTGTGTTTCTGCTATTAGCAGTGCCCTCTGCAGGATGCCTGGACCGCATGTGATGATGTAAGCACATTTCTCCTGTGCTGTGCAACTGCCTGTGGCTATGAAGCGATGCAGGGCAGACGGTCTTTTAACTCTCTCTTTCTCTCTCACTCTTCTCCTTTTCCCACTTGCTGCAAGTACAGAACCACTGCTTGTTTGGATCTTTATATGGTTAGGATATATAAAAGTTACATCAGGTGTTTTCACTGTGAAAGCTGATACACCTATAAAACACTGCACATTTATGTGGGCACTTAGGCTGTTGGATGAATGTGCATAATGACTTTTCATTTTGTTGTGGAGGATATGACATCAGCGCCAGCTAAAGATGGTGTGTCACAGAAAGATCAGCCTGTATGCATGTGTTTTTGTGGCTTCAGAAGAAGAAAGCTGGCCTACACTGAGCCAAAAGAACTGATACATTAACACTGAACATACATCTTCTCTGCCTGCGTGTGAATGCAAAATATGACACGGAAAATATATGCAAAGCTGATATGTAGAGGGTAATCCAGAGTGTGTCTAAATGTGTGTTTGACAGATGATGGTGTGGGCTGGTTAGCTGGTCTATACGGTGCACTGCTTAGTAAAGCCTTGAAGGCCTGGTTGGTTCGGAGGAGGTCTATATAAGACTGCTTAGGAAGGCCTTCAGGGTCCTCTATGTTAATTAACTAATTACTTTGTTAATTGGACACATTTGATGTGCCCCCTCGCACACCCCCCCCTTCCCTCACAGCCAACCTCTTCTCCACTATCTGTTGTGAAGCCTGGTAGAAGCCTTTTACAAATCAACACAGTCCCTCTAAGGCCCTGTCCACACGGAGACGAAACCAATTTCGAACCAAAGTCGATTTCAAAAAAGTCTTCCGTCCACACGGAATCGGCTCAAGAAATGTGTCCGTCCAAACGAAACCGCTCGAAACCGCTGGAGACGCTGTAGTACATATGCCGCTGTACTTCCGCCACAAAATACACCAAAAGCAGCGAATAAGACCCCCAAGCATGGGCATAAGCCATAAGGCATAAAGAAACAAACTAGGTAGAAGATGGCGGATATTGTTGCTGATGGTTGTGGTAGAGGAGCTGTACATGTTGCACTAAAATCTGTATCATGGTCAGTAGCGTCTGGATCACGAACGCAACCCTGTGATCTGCCATTGTTGTTGTTGTTGGCGAAACGCATCAGCAATGACACAGGGGTGAGCAGGAGAGGCGGGGCTATGGCGTCATCGATTTAGGAAAATATCGTATAGGGCGTACACACGTGTCGTCTCCAGACTTACCCACTTTGGGAGCCTGTTTCAAAGTGTATCGGTTTCAGAGCGGCTCCGTTTCAGCTTTGTGTGGACGGACCGTCTATACGATAAAGAACTTTAGCGGATACAACTGAAATTGTCTCTGTGTGGACGGGGCCTTAGACAGTCTCTTCTGGAGAAAAGCTGATTATTTTTTTTATCAAAACCAAAGCTTCACTAATTCAATGTATTGAACGTCAGTTATGGGTTGTTGTCCCTGTTCGAATCATTGATTTAAATTTTAACTTTAACTGAAACTGGAAGAACACAAACATCAACTAAGAATCAACTAAAATGATTGGTAGTTGACACACACACAGTGGGTAGGGGGGTGTTTGATTTCCCAGACACAGATTAGGCTTAGTTGAAGAGTAATGTGTTATCTCAATGGAGGCTCTCCATCACAGGGAATATAGGCTGGGATTTAGTTTAATCTGTGCTTAACCTGTAGAGTATTTTGATGGTCAGTATGCTCTGTAGTTTTTCATATTGTATCTGTTATGACTTCAAAATGTAAATGTATTGATGTTTTTTTTGTTAGATTGGATAGATTTTTAACTAGATTGATTACTTGTTCAGATCAGATCTATGTGTATACAGTATGTGGGCATAAATGGAGGTGATAGTTGATGTTTTTTCACCTGTTAATAGGTGAAAGGATCCTGTTGTGTGAGTGAGTGATTACTGTGTGTGTGTGTGTGTGTGTGTGTGTGTGTGTGTGTGTGTGTGTGTGTGTGTGTGTATGTGTGTGTGTGTGTGTGTGTGTGTGTGTGTGTGTATGTGTGTGTGTGTGTGTGTGTGTGTGTGTGTGTGTGTGTGTGTGTGTGTGTGTGTGTGTGTGTGTGTGATCGCTTTGTGTGAATGTCTCGGACATCTTTTCTCCCTTTAGCCTGTTATTTTTTCTTTTGCTATTTTCTTCCCCTCTCACTTCCATTACTTTCCCCCTTGCCATTTCTCACCTCTTCCTCATATATTTCCAATTTATTTTTGTCAGCTCTCTCTCCTTTCCCATTTCTACTTCTCTTCCCACTTTTCCTTCCCTCCTGCTTCTCCCTCCCTCCCCCTTTCTTTTCTTCCACCAGCCCCCTCCCGTCTTACCCTCCTTTGGAACAGGGAGTTCTGGGTTGGGCAACAGCAGCAGCTGCAGAAGGAGCAGCTGCTCTATGTGTGTGTGTGTGGTGTGTGTGTGTGGGTCTACATGCCACAGCTTGTCCCCTCCACCAGGCTGCTTGGGCAGGGTTGGTCCCAGCAGGGCACCAGAACCCTGCCAACACCCCACCAACCAACCAGACGCATGTGTTCTGATACTCACAAATCACAAACACACGCAAAAAAACACCACTTTCAGACATACAAACCATATGCAGAGCCATACACAAGACAATTTCACACACGCATTCATATTCAAATACACTCCTATTCAATGAGAGAACCAGTGAATCATCCAGTTATGAGCCTCAGCGAAATGTATGGAAATATACACTCAACTTCTGTGAGTCATCCATCCCCTTATGGAGTTTGTGACAGACAGAATGCAATTTAGAAATATTCTGTGTACAATGTAAAGGGATGACGAATGAGGCAGGTGTTTTATATGAAAAACTAAATAAAAAAATACCAGTTTATAACCCCACACTCTGGGTTTTTTTCACACTGCGGGCTCCAAGGTTTAGTGCCCAGGGCAATGTTAAGCTGAACTCTGTGTCTGAAGGTGAAGGGGGATCATCACATTTCATAGTCAATGGATAGTCCTCAGAGGCTTTCATCCTGTACAGAGGCGATTTCCCCTTGCCCTCCCTGCACATGTTTGCCCCCCCTCCAACACACACACACACACACACACACACACACACACACACACACACACACACACACACACACACACACACACACACACACACACACACACACACACACACACACACACACACACACACCCCATCATCATATTATACATCATATTATAGGCATTTCTACAGCCTTCTCAAGTTGCTGTTGTCTTTGTTTGGCTGCTCTAATGAGAGATAGGCCTGAGGCGATGATTTTTCGCAGGTAAACAAACTAAGCTATAGGCTAATGTTTGTTTTAGATGGCTGCTGTGGTGTCTGTATTAAAGGCCTGCATGGTTTATGACTTCGACAGGGGAGAAGGTATGAAAACCAGAAGGAAAATAAAGCAAGGAAGGAAGAAATGTAATGACGGCGAGAGACACAGACAGGAAGGGAGAGGAGTAGCGAGAAGAGAGAGATTGGTGCTATCATCCAGTTAGCGGCTGGTGCTGAGGGAATACTGTCCTGTCATCTGAGCCAGCCATGCAGAAGGGGAAGCAAGCTCTTCTATTGCACCTTGGCGTCTGTCTGTGCAGCACCGTCTTATTGCCTTGTCGCCGCTTTTACTTCATCTGACCACGCTTCCCCACACTCCCGAGCAACCTCAACCTATTTTTTTCCCTTTTCTCACTCTCACTCTTTTCATGTATCCCTCATATATCAGTTGTTTTTTTTCCGATTTCCTACCCCTATGCGAGGAACATCCATCTCCCGCTTCTCCACTTCATATATTTTTTCCCCCCTTCCAACCCCAGTTAATTTTCTCTCTCCTTCTTGTCATGCTCCAACGCTCATGTGGGAACTCCGGTATTATGCCTGTGGTGTTGTGGCCTTGGCCTGGGGGTCAGTTCTTAGGCCCAGAGGGCTGCTGCTTCTCTTCCCTTTACCCCCAAACTAGGGGGTACTGGGCAGTGAGCTGGGGCTGGAAGGATGAACAGCTGGACGGTTGGAGGCCAGTGGGGGCCAGCAGAGGCCACAGAGGTCACACCATTGAAAACCTTGGCTTCCAGCTCAAAGGTATGGGGTGAAAGAGGATCATGCTTCTGGAGTAGAAAAAGAGCTCTTGTTTCCCTGCGGCTCACAAAGGACACAGCCATGCAGCCAGCCAAGCAGGCTCTCTCCCAAACAACAACCCCATCGTTCTCTTGTCATGTGATTACATTTTCTGTGTTCCTATGCACAGCAGCAGGAATTATTACATTTGTGCTGCAGCATAGCAATAATATATGGTGTTTATTTTTAATATACCAAGCTGTGTCTGTACATATCTCTGATGCTGTTGCCAGTGATATATAATACTTGTCTGTGGAGTCTTCATCTCTCACGTTTATGATGCTCATATAGGTAGGGGAATAAGTCAATAACTTACAGGGTATAGCGCAGATCCACTAAGCCAATCCGTGGTCGTGCGGTATCGAAAAAGCAACTTTTTTTGATTAGTAAACAGTGGAGCATGCCCTTCAGGGTACTTCCCGGTACTGGGAGGGACGTAAAGGTTAATCTTCAGTTTATTGCCACCAGCAGTCAGACTGATAGTATCTTTTAAAATTCCTCGTCAGGCACTATTGATCCACTGATGTCAGAAGCGCCCAGACATGACATTTCTTGTTTCCCATGCTGCCCGGCCATTACATGACTATCTTCTCTATTCAAGAAGACCCTCAGACTCCCACACCTGTGGCAATTAGTCAAACACTCCACTCCGTTACTCGTAAACTAGCTTCCTTGAGCTTTAAATGTGTTAGGATCATCTTAAATCCTGTTTTCCTTTTCATTTGAGTCAATTATCCCTTCCTCGAAAACAAAAGCAGCCAAGTTAGTGATTGGAATGATAAGGTATCCTCTTCCATTGCAACGAGCCATCGCTTGGCATTATTGGGCCTATTAATCTGAGTATGTATTTTATTTGAGGCAGACAATAGGGTCAGCGATCAGACTGGCGAATGCTCTGCTTCTGCTTTTCTCTCGCTCCTCCACTCTGTGTCTTCTTTAGATGCTGGTCTGTGATGGGAAATCTATATGGTGCGAGAGGCCAATTTAGGTGGCTCCAACAGTGTTTGTTTGAAGAGTGAGCAGCCAGGGTAAACACATTGAATAACGCCTCCACTCTCTAAATGATTTCAGAGTGAGGAGATCTGAGGGGATGGTATTTTTCATCAACTATTTTCTCTGGGATGTGTGTAATGTAGGTGGGAGAGGAGCTTAAGGAAGTTTTCCTCAGTTGCCCGCTGCTTTCGGCTTGAGTTTTTTACCAAAGCCATTCAGTCCTCTATGTTCTTGTACCTGTGTGTCAGCAACTTTTCAAGCCTGCGTGTACAACCTTATGAATAATCCTTTTTTTAGGATTCGTTGAGCAAAAACAATTTAAAAGTGTGAGTTTTTGTTAACAGTGTACAATTTGAACAGAATTCCCCTTTTAGGCCTTTTCTAGTCCAGGCTTCTGAGTCTGCAACTCATTCCTATTTAAGATATGGTGTATCAGGCTTAGTGGGCTGCAATTAATTCACTGCCTCCAGGGCCTCTCTGGCTTTGTACGAGGGGTCAGACTGGGTCAGGCCAGATTTTTTTCTGAGCGTAAGCAGCACTAGGTTTGTGTTGGATCAGATGAGAGTGGGCTAATTCTCTCCAGCAGCTGGTCCTTTTCACTCACTGTTTACCCTCTGATGCAAAATGGTCTGCTTTGCCCTGCTTGCCTATAAAGAAATCTCTTTACACTTCAACTGACCACATTTAACAATCCCCTTAATTAAAAGCAGAACTGATGCTTTTTTGTTTCAGGGTGTATTGATTCAGTTTGGGGCATTTGGTGTGAAGTAAGCAGAAGCTCTAGATTGGACAAGGGTGAATCTAAATTGAGTCGTGTCATGTATCTTCAAGCCAAGCCACTTCTTTAGTTTCTAAACCCCATCATTATCTCTGGTGTCCCTTGTTTCGCCCCCCCCTCCCCCCCTCCGTTGGCAGATTGAGCAGCTTCTCCGGTCATTTGGTTACTTGCTCGATGGGTCAGCCAGTTCTCTATGCTCTCCGTGGCCACCACTTCTGCATCTGGGAGTTGTTTGCCGAATGCTGTGTCATCAGAGCTTTGCTGTCTTGCCCCAGAGCAAGCTAAGTCTAAACACAGCACTTTGTGGCTGAAAGGCCATCTGTCACGGGGAGGGATTCCGGCTTCTCCTCCAAAATGCATAAACAGGGGCGGGCTGTTAAGCTGTGGCGCAGCTCACTGTCATGGAAATGCCCCATCTGAGTAAGGCTCAGGCCCTAATCCTGCACCCCTTCCATCTATGCAGCTGCTTTTTAGGGCTCCATGGCTGCCTGCGCATACTCACTGCCTGTTTAGTCGAGAGAGAGGTGCCTTATGAATAACATTCAATCAGAGATGGCTAGTCGGCTTGTTAGCTGCCAGTTTACAATCATGCATGCTAAGCTTATCATCACACATACCCTGCCCTGACTTAATGGGTTTACCCACAGATAGATCAGAGATAAATGTATATACAAATATTAATCTGATTATATTCCCAGATGGGATCAACATTTAAATTAGTACATGTACAGGTGAAAATCTGAAAAAACATGCATTGATCCATGTTTGCATCCACTAGAAACCAAGTGCTTGATGTAAAACAATCGATTTATTATTTAGTTTGTTAAATGATTTCCCAATTTTGGGATAAACAAACTATATATCTATCTATTATCTAGTTTTTTTTCAATCAGGTCCTGGTTTCAAAATGTTCCTATCTTAAGAGAAAATACAGTTTTAGCATTTCTTTCCCCTAATGTATAGCCTTTCGACTGGCAGGTCTGGAGTGTTTATGATAAGTCCAAACCTCTCTTTATCGACAACAAGTGTCGTCTAAACCCTAAAACAGCTACTGAGGATGAGCAGCTGAGAGTGGGACTGAGAGAAGAAGATCCTGACATTTCATATGTGATTGCAGAGATTTACGTGAGGTAATTATTCGGGCTGTGTCTGCCAACCGAGAGAAGATCAATTATTTCAATCAATTCCACTTTTAAGAGGATAGGCCAGATTACCGGGGCTGAGGGCCGATGTGGACGCAGGGCCTATAATGCTCTTAATAGGTCACTAAAATGTATGTTAGAACCTCTGGCTGTAGCCAAAGTGGGACTCCTCTGAGATAAGCCGCTCTCTCTCTCCCTTCTCTCCTTTCTCCCTCTCTCTTTCCCCTTCTTCTCTCCCCGCTCCTTAGTTACAAATACATGATTTGTTAAAACAGACTCCCCATTATTGAGAAATTTAGAGGGTATTATTCGTCTTTAGCAACTTTATTGGCATGTTTGCAAACGATCAACGATTTATTTAACAACTCATTTTAAATCAATAAACCCAAAGATGCAATTTTCCAATGTTTTGGCCAGAATAATGGACCTATGATATTAAACGAAAATGCAATGTTTGTGTCCAGTTATCCTTAGAGTAAGTAATGTATTGAACCTTTCTTATTGAAAACACAGAATTACCCTGAATAGTCCTCTGGAGGGGATATCTGTTTTCCATTAGTCCTGACTGTCTAGGGGTTTAAAAGTCAAAGTTCAGGGGTTAGTGAGGAAAACTTCTCCTCATTTATTTTTTCAGAATGTCCCCTGAATATCCTTCCTGAGAATGTCTCAAAAACATTTTTAGAAAATTACCTTAATTGTTGGGAGCTTTGTGCGTTGACGTGAGGGGAAGGAGTGTGTTTGTGTGTGTATGGGCTAGGGATTTGGCCCCAGAGCCCAGTCTCTGTGGCTTGAATCAGATAAGGGTGAGGAGTAGTGACAGGATAGATGGGAGAGCTAGCCTAAACCCAGCCACTGTTTGTTTAGACATAGCAGCAGGCTGGAAAGTCAACAGTGAGAAGGACAGCGAATGCACACCAGCACCAGAGAAACCTGAGACCAGAGGCTTAAGCTGGTGTCAGGCGTCTCAGAAAGTCTTGGATCAGTTTTGCGGTTCATGTCATTGGGAGTGAAACTGCGGGGAATTGGAGGTGATTGCGGATCTCAGATCTGCAGCCCCAATCTGAAAGGCTTGGTAAACACAGATCCTGACCATGGTAGCCTGTCCAGTGTTTCTAGCACTCTCTGGGGAGGAAGGTCACTGGGGCCCTGTCAACAGTGGAAGCCACAATTCACCTCAAGCCTTGTGTGAGTAACAAAAGAAGGAAAGAAAACACAGCTAAAGGGGTGAACACATGAGGCAACCCCCCTTAGCAAATAGTCCATCACGACTCTACACCCACGAACACGACCCTGCTCGGTGCTGTGGTAATTTAGACTATATATTGATTAACATTCTCTAGTGTTCTGGCATTTGTGTGTAACTAAATTTATGATAGCCGCTAATCCTATAGATAAATCTGCTGGTGCTTTTTTCAACTATTTAGTGTAAATCCAGTATAAGTGGCTGACCTCATTAAGCACCTCTGCTTTGGATGCAGAAAACAGTGAAACATAATTATGTGGTAACTTTCTGTAAAACGCAAAATGAGCATTTCATTCATCTTACTAGAATGTAGCCTTTACCGTACAATTAATGGGTTTAGGATTTAGTGCCTGGTCCAAATGCTGCCGAGAGCACTTCTTTTAGCAGCAGTTATACTTTCAGACTTGTTAATCGCAGATCCTAATGACTCTGCCATACGTTTGGTATAGGACTTCTGTCTGGTTACCGCTCTTGATGGCAGTAAATAACTTCTGAGGCTTTCTGGTGATTTTCTGGAAAGTTCCAGTGATCATGGAGCCGGCTGCCTGCTGTGCCGAGTTGAAACCACGTTTAGGAAGGCCCCGCTCCTCTTTTCCCTCGCCACATGAAGGTGAATTCATTGTGAACAGGTTTTTTTTTTTATGGTTGATTATATATGAGTGATGGCAGCCAGGATGCTGATGATTTTCTCTGTGCATTTGATTCCTTTTTTATATTCCTTTTTATTTTTTACCCCCTTTCTGCCACTCCACAGTCACCGGCACATACCTCTGAGACATCTGCAGAAAGGTTGGCATTAGCATGTGAAAGGGTTCATGCAGACAATGCTATGCATTATGTATTCACAGCATTTGTATGAAATGCAGCCGCTGTCATTCTTGCTAGCCTGTAATCTACTGGCAATATTTCAGGCTGAGCAGGGAGAACGATCTAAACAGGCTACTACGACACCTACTATACCATGCGCTGCGTACATGAAAAGCTCACCCTGTCCTCTATCCCGAGAAACATCAAATACAAGGAATTGTCAAATCTGTCAGAACCGACTAAGCCAACTGTCAGGTAGCAAGACATGCTAGCAAGTGGCCTGTGTTTATGAGGAGAAGGATGTTTTTCTTCTTACCCAGAGGCAACACAAGCTAGCAGTAAACAGAGCATTTGATCTCTGAAACTTGTTGTGTAGTTGTCCCTTTACAGAATCAGCCACACATTTTCCAGCACTATCCCCTATATCAATGTGCGTGAATCCTGGATTGTTAGGAGATCTGTAGTGAATGTGGAAGATACTGGGACAACCAGTGCATAATATTGGAAAAGTTCCAAACACTTTTCATCTCCTCGTGATATCTCTAAATTAAGAGCAATGCTTCTCCATTTAGCAAATATCTGACATGTCTTCAGACACAAACTTGGACAAAAGAGCTTGTAGAGTTATGGTGGATTACATTATCATTCTGTTATGAAATGTATTGCTTTTGGATTGCCTAATCATTGGCACTAGCTTGTTATCTGAAGTGACTCTTCAAAGCATATGATTAACGAGCTGTTTATGTGTCTCGCTGGACTCACTTGTACAGTTTTCACCTCCCTCTTGGTTACAGTATATCATATAAAATAACTGGAAATAACACACAATCTATCCTCTGCAGTCACAGCTGAACTTTATTCCTGACTCATCCAGAGTATCACGTTGTCTCTATACAGTTTTGCACATGGTCACACAGTCTTAAAGTCCCTGAGCTTGTCTGTGTGTTCTGGCTGCCTGTCATCAACCCGTCAAGCGTCACAGTAAACTTAGCTTTCAGTGGTGGTAGTGGCCATGGGCTGCCACAGCTGCTGCTTGTGCTGCTGCTGCTGCGTGTTTACCCAGACAGAGACAGGGTGGGCCAAACTGAAACACACAACCCAAAATTGCCATCTCGTGTTGTGCCTTATCCTTTTCTGTGACGCTCACACAGCTCATCTGCTGCACTATCTATGGACTCCAAATAGATCTGTCAGCCCTCGCTCCGCTTCTTTCATTGTGTCTTTCTTTCTCTGCCTTTTCAGTTTGAGGCTTTTTTCTTCTTAGAAGCAATGATGGACGGTTTTGCGCCCTCGGATTTTAGTGTCACAGTTAAATGTGTGTTTGCATGGCTATTAGTGAGGCCCCATGAGGGATGAGTTGCACACTTGCCTGACCCCTCCACTGTCAGTGACAGAGCACCCTCTCTCACCCTCTGTCATGTGGTTTAAAGTCTTCCAAACTAACAATCATGTTATTGACAGCTTTACATTTGTGCATGTCACAGGACTGCACATTGTTTCAAAAACGTCTTCAAGGCAGAAACTCTACTCATTATAATTCAAAAAGTGAGAAACTTTCTGAAGTGCCAAACAGGAAGGGTGTCAATTTTATCGTGGGTGCTTAGTGGGTTGAACATGCATGGGAGACACATGGCGTGCAGGTCTAATGTCTCTCCTAGGACCCCCTTCCCCTCCTCATTACCAGAGGACTGCTTAATGACAACGTCAATATTGATCACAGCTCAGCAAAGCACTGGAGAACCGTGTGGTTAGTGGGCCAAGAGGGAGGACATCCAATGATCTTTTCTTTTTAACTTCACTCATCCCTCATTCGTTCCAGTTTGCATCCTGTAAAAAAGCTCAGACTCAGCAGTTTTCAATTCCCTGTACTTCAAAATCCCTTCCATCTTTTTTCAATTTCTCTCCAAACACTTCCTTCCTGTTCCTAGTTCTTGCCATCTTTACTGACTGGGATTCTGCATGGGTGTGAGCATGACAGCCTGGTGCCTATGCAATCTGAAGTCAGCAGATAATTGCACGTTGGTGTGTAGTAAACATGGTTAGAGAAGCGGAGGGTTCAATATATAATCTGTTTGGAGGAAAGCGTCCCATATAGAAGGAAGCCAAACTGATTACATTACCTCGCATGTAGCTCTGCAGGAAACAAGCTTTTCTCTCGCACTCTACAAATGTGCTAGCATTCGCACCAAAGTTAATGCACCTGCATGTTGATCAACAAGTATTGATTATCTCTCTTGCTAATTGGGCCCAAGTTAATTACTAGCAATTAAAATCATGAATGATACATTAGCACAGATGCAGTAGACTTTGCATTGAGGCAGACACTTAGACATATAAACATGTATGCATTAAAATATAGCCTACACTACTCCAAGCCAATAAAAGCTCACTCACACATCCAGACATAATTACATTTTAAGCTGTAACATCAAATGGTGTAAACTTGTAGGGCCAGGCAGATGATTTAATTTGCATCTCTTGAGGTTAAGAGAGAATGACAGTGAGAGAGAATATCAAAAAAGAGGCTGACTTTTCTTCTGTCATGGGAAAAACCTGGTTACACCTGAAGCTATCTGTTGCCTGGGATCTTCTCCACCAAAGCCTCGCTGCTGGGCCGATAAGCTCTGCTGCCTCCCCGAGCCCAGGTCGCATTCCTTTTGATCAAGCCTGAGGTTCAGTCGAACGTGGCTTTCACCTTTTAGCCCCGCTGTCCTTAAGCTGGTTGGTGGCTGCCTCCACTCCCAAACTGCAACAACAAGAGGAAATGAAGGAAGTTTCGTCCACTGGCACCTTATCTGGTCTGGGTCAGTGCAGTGATCCCCGCAAATTAGCCCCGGACCCGACTGTGTGTGTGTGTGTGTCTGCTTCCCCGCTGCGCCACAGCCTCTGACAGTTGACAAAATGGTCAGAATGTTGTGGCCAAACATCAAAGCCATCAGATGAAGAGTAAGAAGTTTTGCAGCATATGCTTGCAGTTGGGTAGACAATTAAAATCATTGGGGTGGGAATGCAATAAACCAGTTAATGAACTCAAGGATCTGTAGATTGTGTGGTTTGAAATAGTCGTTTTCCTGAAAAGGGGATGTAAGATTCACTAAGTGCTGTATAGCACTACCGTGCATAGGAAATGGTTTAATGTCTGATGTCTCTCCAGGATTGCATAATTCATCACTTTGCCTTGCAGTTAACAATTAAGTCAAAACTCCATGTCCAGACACGATTCAGCAGTCAAAATATACTTCTTTCTTGCACAGCAGCGGTTCAAGGGAATTCAATATAGGCTATGACAATATAAATGTCTATCCTAGAATGTCTTTAATGTGTCTATAGGTTCAAAAAGCTTCTAAGTGCGGGGCCCATGAATCTGCATTCCACAGTTTCTAAATGACACTGCTGCTGCTGGGGAAATTGGATTCATTACTCCGACCACTGATAGAACGATTACCCCATGACTGATACTAGTCCCTACTCCTTCATTCCTTTTTTCTTTGATGCTCGACATTTCTCTTTGTTCTGTCTGTTCCTCGCTCTAACCTCACTTCCTTAATGGGATTTCATCCCGAAACACCAGTGATAAACATATAGATTTTCCAAAAAGTAATGTTTGCTTTTACAGCCCCCTCCCCACTCTCTGTGACTTTTTGTCAGATTTTCCATGTTTCACTGTTTTTCTCTCTCCATGGACTCGGTGATATATTCAGAGTAGGGAGAGAACTGTTTTTATTTTGCCGCTGTTGATCAACGACTGTGCGAGGATAACGCGGGACACAAAGTGCTATGAAAAGAACTGCTCTATTCCCCTCTTCACAGGGCTTTTCGTGGCTAATTAAAGATTCATGCAAAGCAATGTGGCAACTTTGACAGATCAGTTGCAGACGGTCTGAGTAATGCTGTAATGCCTTTTTAAAGCTCCACTTGCTGGTGGATTTTCTTGCAAGTGAGGGCCTTTCAAGAAGGGCAGCTCCGACCCCAACAAATGGAACTGAGTTAAAGATGATTGATGTGTCTCGGAAAAATCCATCCCATAATTTCACCTTTTCACCTTGGAGACGCTTCCTCCTAAGACCCATATTAAAGCTTAATGCTGCCAACGAGGAGCAGGCGGTGTTTTAAAGAGAAGAACACATGTCTGTGAGGCCTGTTCCCCCTTATCTAGCAGCTTCAGCCTCAGCCAAAGATAGATGTCTGCCATGCCAGCATGTTTATTTTCCTTGCCGATTAGCTTCGATTAAAAGCAGACCATGTTGTCTCTTCTCCTCCTAGTTGTACATTTGTGTGTCTGCCTGTGTGTGTGTGTGTGTGTGTGTGTGTGTGTGTGTGTGTGTGTGTGTGTGTGTGTGTGTGTGTGTGTGTGTGTGTGTGTGTGTGTGTGTGTGTGTGTGTGTGTGTGTGTGTGTGTGTGTGTGTGTGTGTGTGTGTATATGTATGAGGAGTCCTCAATCCTCCCTGTGTGGGTGTTTGTGTGAGAGTCTCCGTTATTTCATCTCCACTAGGCTGCACATGATAATTAAGCCATGGGGGGCTGGGAGAGGGAAGGTGGGTTACAGCTTACAGCTTTGAGTAATTCTGCCCCCCCCCAACACCCTTCCACTGTCTCCTTACAGCCTATACCTTAACCCTCCCCTCCCGCCCCACACCCCACACTCCACACCCCACACCCCACACCCCACACCCCACACTCCCCTCCACCTCAGCTCCAATCCCACCTCAGGCTGTGGGAATTTTCTTTAGTCACACTCGGCTTACCAGGTAAACAAGCCTGAATGGGGAGACGCGAGCAGAGACCATGGGAGCAAATAAAACAGGGGAGGATGTAAATGGATTTATCACCGAGCCACCTCACCCGCCTCAAACACCCCTCGACCCTCCCCCACATCCTCCACCCGCCATCTTCACTCCCAAGCGAGGTGGCACTCTACTAACTTGGCAGTCTCTTTAACGAGTCAATTGCAGACCTCTGGAACTCAGGTGCCCGGAGAGCTGTGAATCGACAAAGTGGGGACATTTTCTTTAAATATATTTTCCATTCACTCTTGAAAGAATTTCTCTCTCTCTCTCCTATTTTACTCTCTCTCTCTCTCTTCCTCTCTCATTTCCTCTCCCTGTTTCTCTCCAGCGCTCTCAGTCTACCACAGAAAACAGCATTGGTAATTCTCAGAGGCAGCTGTGTCAACTCTGTCTTCAGTTGGACGGTGAATGATAACAGTATACCTGTAAACCCTCTTCGGCCCGAAAGCAGACGCACATTCCCCGTTCCTCTCCTCCCTAAATTATCTGCCGCTAATCCAGATCAGAAAGTAAAAAAGCAGGTCAAGCGTGAAAGCCTTATGCTGAGTAATGAGAGAGGGACCCACGTGAACTCATGAGTGTGTATGTGTCTGAGTGCACACAGAGTGCTAGCAGGGCAGAATCCTACCGAAAGCCATCCAGGACGTGCTATTCAAAGGAGTCTCTCAATCTGAGGGGCAGGAAGAGCCGATTTAAACCAAGACCGCCATAAACAGACTCTTCTTCTTCTTTTATAACAAGCCTGGTCTGCCAGAAACAGCTCCTGAGTTTTCCATGCACACTGAGGAGGACATATGGATCCAATAGGAATACAGTATAAGGGTCAGGAATCAGGGAGTAAAATAAAAAAGGGAAGAAACTAAATATACGTCCCCCTGTTGACAGCATTCAGGTGTGTGCAAAAGCAGAAAATCTATTCCAATCGATCCGGAAGAGCCAGGCTGAGGCAGAGAGATTGGGTTGTACAATGCTCCTGCTCCTCTAGGGAGCCTTGATCACGGTTATAGCCCCCTGTGTTAATTAAGGTGCTTTGACATTTCAGCATTAGCCCGGTCTCTCATCTTGGCACTCTGGCAAATCTTTTTCCAGGCTCCCGAGAGCAAGTGTTGGGAGGGATGAAAGGGTGTTATGGTACAGTTCTTATGAAGGGGGATAGGGTGGATGTGGGGGCCTTGATGGTGCACTACCCACTGGGAGGGTTTCAGCCAACTGTCTCCGACTGATCCTGTCTGCATGCGTGCACCTCTGCAGTGTGCTGCTGATAATCGATTGATCTTTCCAGGCAGCATTATCCGTCCTAATCCCAGGTTGTCATTAACACCCACAGTGTCATTTGTTATGTATTGATCTATTGACCCATTGATTGGATGGTATACAAATGATAACAAACACATTGAAAATAAAGAGAATGAAAGTCAAGGAGAGCGACAGGAATTAATGAGGTTTGACTTTTCTTTCCTTAAGTTGTTACTCTTGGTAGCATGAATGCGTCGACACAATGCTGCACTGTATCCTGAAAATCAAAGATACTGGTTAGGTCCTGAAAGTTCACTGCATATGATTTGTGGGGGGCTAAAAAGCTGCTGTCACACATTCATTGTCATCACCTGCACAATAAAGGAGGTGGGTTTTACAGTGTCTGCCAATAGTTTGAGTGATAGTGCTTTCTCCCTCTAGCGTCTCTGTTTGCACCTCTTCTAACCGCATGAGTCCATTCCTTTGTGAAGAGCTGGTGTTGGCTCTGCTAAGGCTGCACCAACATGCTGTTCAGAGTGCCAGATGCATTAAGGCTCAGTACAGGAAGGGTGGAAAACAGACACCATTTCAGACATTGCCTGGATTTGCAAGCTATACCCACTTCCTCTCTCTAAACAACCACTGACATGCAGGTTGGAAGAAAACACACTTCCGTCTCAGATGTTGTTAAGCTCTGTTTTATTCAACTGAATGTTACTTCCAATACACACATGTTTGAGTTTTGTGTATTATAAAGCTTTAAATTGTACATTTTAGATGGCATATAATGTGTTAATGAGTGACTTGACTTGAGAAAACCTTGTAGAATATACTTCATAAATACTATATATACACTTAAAATACATACATTTATTAGTATGTGTGAAACTCAATGAGATAGATTGAGCAAACATCTCATGTTCTTCACAGACTTTTCAAAGTTGTATTATTGCTACCTAGAACCTATCCAGGGAGTTCTAGCAGTGGGAATAATACATTACATCTCATCTAATTATGTTTGAGTATTGAGTAGTGTGAAGGATTGTAACTCAGTCGGTGTGTTTGCCGTCCTAAAAGGATGGTAGTGTTGGTATGAAATTGTTGTAGCCACTGCTAAGCCTATTGCACAAATGTTCATTGGTTGGTTGAAACTAGAGGCTTCAGTGTGAACACGTCTCGAGTGATGTGGAGTCAGCTTCTGTTGCTTTTTTTCATGTAGCTCGGAAGTTGGTTGCATAGGAAGATAAGGTTTACATTCTTAGTCCAGCCTATAAAGCTCTTTTGGTCGATTGTTTCTTCACCTTAGGGAAATATCAATGATCACAACCAGACCAAGTACTAATAGTGGATAGTGATTCAGAAGACTGCAAACAGAATACATACAGTATTATACTTCATTGTCACAGAATAGAATGCTGCCCTCACTAACATAGTGACATCCTTGTGGGTTTTGTTTTAATACAACTTGATTTGTTGACAAAAAGTGTGTTAAAATGATTATTCCTAAGCCCCAATTGTCCAAGGGAAAAACCTTCAGATGAGAAGATCCTCAAACACAAAACATTCTCAGTATAAACGTAACCATCTGAAAATAATTTATTAAGAACCTTGAGCGTGTATTAAACTGCAGCAGAATTGCACAATCAGAGGGGTAAATAGAAAGCAGGAAGCCAACACGTAACCATTGAATGTTTCAACAGCCTAAAGTGATGTAAAGACGACTAAACCTTCACGTCTTCCTTTTCCTTAATGCGCACATTGCAGAATTTTGATCATCTGACTCTGAAAAAACTCTGGGCTGATACCACTCCTTGCTGCATGCTAGCAACGCCGACACTGGGTGGGAGTTCAGGGTGCTGTAATGGCGTTCTCCCTCCAGACCAACGGCCCCTCAGTGGGTTGTTTGGTGCTCACATTCATCACAGATGAAGTCTCCACATAAGGCCCTTTCACATTTCCGCACTACACAGTACCATGTCGTGCCAACATGGATAGACTAGCCTTTCCATCACACTAGAACATCTATGAAAGCAAACTGTGCTTGCTTCACAGAATGTCTGAAGCTATTTGGCTTAAAGGTAGGATCTTAGGAGAAAGCATGGTTGGATAATTTATGGGGTAAGAAAACAGTCAAGGCCCTAATCAAGGTTCACACAGTAGGAGTCCTGATTTAGGATCACCAACGACCGGCTCAGCACTCTTTTTCTTGACTCTTAGAATCCAGAGCTGGCAAAACGTATAATCTGAGATATATAGCCTACAGACCCTCACTTAGCACAATATGGAGTCATTTAAGTGCCTAAGTCATCACTAGTGATTGTTTTTTCTTCTTTCTTTACTACCTAACTGACCAGTTAGCTGCTCTTTTTGCACTATAGTATTTCCATTCCATTTTTTATAAATAGTGCAAACTTATTCCCTTAAGAATCTAATGTAATCTTTTAAAACGACTCACTGACTGGCTGTGGGACAGTTGTAGAAAAGACTGTAAACACAGTAAAGTATTTATTCCTGAGAGCAGAGGGAGAGCCGTATATGGAACAGTGGGCAGTGCACTACGGTTTAAGACAAACCCCCTGCAGAGAGTGGTGTGCAAACTCACTAAGAGCTGCTCCTTCTTTCCTGTCCACGACAGCAGTGCTTCCCCGTATCCTCAGTTGAACGTTTTTCACTCAGCACAACGGGACTGCCAGAGGCAAGACCCAGACATGGCATGATGAGAAAACATGGACGTTCTGCATGCTGTAAATCTCACATGTGTTCTTGCCACAAGTGCCGAGGCCTGGATGTCAGCAGACGTCCTCGAATGGTCCGAGACTCTCCCATGACTTCCCACAACCGGGAAAAGAGCCAAAACCCCATGACACCAAAGAGGTTTTTGCACAAGCTTTATGAGTTTACACAGGTGGAGGTCCTGGACTCCAGTCCCGCTTGTGTGCACTGGGTATTAAATATTTACAGCAGTTTAGATACCCTGCCTTTGGAAAATACATTTCGGAACACATTCAGCTATCGAAAGAACATAGTAACTGCCATTAGTCAGTTATTTTGCTCCTACTTTGGATAGTTGAAAGAGAGCTCTGCCGAGGTATGATCTGTTAAATTAGTGGAGAATGCTGACTGTCTTTCTGTACCATAATGTAAACTGAATACTCTAAGTACCCTTCTGCATTGAAATTAAAACCACATCAAAACTGCTTTGACATGCATTCTTATGGTAATGACCGTTTCCCCCCCGTCCTTTCATTTAGATGGCCGCCTTAATGACTGTCAGCCCTGTAAGTGCAGAAGCAGCATCCAATAGGGCTTCATTTAGAGCCCACCACCATTCAGAGTGAATGAGGGGGAACAAGGGGCCCTAGATGAGGAGTGGAGTGCTGGTTTGGTTCTTCATCAGCTTCGCGTGGCTGTTCGGCTGGTAATTACACACATTATCACTCATTACGGCTGCCTGCCAGAGTGCGTGAGACAGGCAGGGAGGTAGGCCTTGGTGCAGGGGGTGACGGTTGATGTGGGTAGGGGGGTGTATACATTGGGGTTAAGGACATGGGGACATATAAACAGACTTCAGGTTGAAAACATGCGATGATCATGCTACTATATTGTACACAATCCTCATTGAGTAGGAGGTCTGCTTTAATATATAGTGGCTTGTTTCTATAATTTTCATATTTTAATGTATATTTATTTAGAATCTCTATTTTGCCCTATCTTTTTTTGTTTTTCTTTCCCTATCTTGCACCTGAATCTCTCCTGAGCCCCCTTCCTCCTCCCCCTCGTCATATGGGTTCCCCTATGACAGTATGTTTATCTCTCTGTTTTCTTTCTTTCTTTTATTATTCAGTGTTTCCTCTCTCTCTCTCTCCATCAGACTCCACCGTCTCTCTTTCTCTCTCCCTGCCCATTTTTCTCCGTCTGTCTCGCTCACTCTTTGTGTATATCTTCTGGGCTCGCCTGAGATGCAAATGACACAAGAAAGTGATAAAAGTTGCATGTTGGCACCACCATAATTAAATATTAAAGACTCTCATTTCCCCCCCCCTCCTCTTTTTTCCAAGAGAAGGGATGCCTTTGGATATTGCTTTCACATTACAGCAGAGAGAGTGTGAGAGAAATATAGGAGAGCTTTGATGTATACTCCCATCTTTAAAAAAAAAAGAAGCTGTTTAGGCAGAAGTTGTGTTAATTGTAAAGGGTTGATAAACTGTGTTGACAGGGGAAGC
The DNA here is from genome assembly GCF_902827175.1 of Gymnodraco acuticeps. NCBI lineage: Eukaryota > Metazoa > Chordata > Actinopteri > Perciformes > Bathydraconidae > Gymnodraco > Gymnodraco acuticeps. The sequence continues at coordinate 8,523,126 of NW_022990295.1, read as the reverse complement.
AACATTATTCCTCTGTAGAAACTTTATGAGCCAAACTATTCACTCTACAAATCACAGTGACACAAGTCATATAGGATTTTGTGTCTTCAAATATTCTCTATTTAGGCATTGTTTAAAAGTCTTATAATCAGACTTATTTATCATATAAACCCTTTTTCAGTTGTTGTTTGGTTGTTACATCATCGTTACATACGTTATTCTAATGCAAAGTGTGACCCACTTTTTCAGTTGTATTGTTCCTGGGCTTAGTCCCACCAACCCTGATTTCTATTCACTCCGTCAAAATGAAGATAGAAAAAAAAATCATTGTCTGCGTCTTCGTTTACTTGTGTCCCTCTTCTTTGCTCTTTTGCACAGACTCTGTGTATTTACAGTACGTGTCAGTGTGTGTTTGCGTCATCTGTAGGCTTGGTAAGTGTGTGTCATGACTGCATCCCAACATGGGGTATGGGCCTTTCTGCTCTGCTCATCCAGGCACAGCTAAAAAAAGAGAGGAGGAGGAGGAGGAAGGGGCTTGTTGCTTTTAATTGAATTGTAAATGCGAGTGGAGGGGGAACGGGGCTGCTCCTAGCTGGGACAGACAACAGATGGAAGGCAGGGCCTGCCCTGCAGGGCCAGAGGGGTGAGAGGGGTGAGAGGGGAGCTGAGTGGGTGGAGGGCAGATAGATGGATGAGTGGGGGAAGGGAGAGGCAAAAGGTCCTGGTGCATGAAAATGACTGGGGTTTGTGGCCTCTGCGGGGTCTATGATTTCTCTCTGTGTGCCTCTCTTTCTCACACTCAATCTGTCTTTTGTATCTTCATTGCTTCTCCCTCTATCTCTTTGCCTCTTGGAAAACCGAGTTTGGGTTGCAAAATGTAGGACCTGATATCTAACTACTAATCAATACTGCTAGCAGCACAGCAGTCAGTTGAGTTAAATGAGCTCTCCCTGCTACCCTACACTGTTAGCAAACACATAGATTATATGCTTGAACCAAATTTGACTAGATAAAACATAAGAAGTACAAAAAAAACATGAAATACAAAAAATATATAACACATGACTTAAAGGCCATCTCTTGGTGTGCTTAAATCAATGTTAATGGTATGAGGAAGCATTAACATACAGTGTTTTTTGTTATATCTAAATAAGAAATCTCCCGAGCCATGAACAAAAATGGGCAATAACAAGGCTTGCTGTTTTAATATAAATGGAGATTTGCTCAGTAGGAAGAAGAAACAGGGATCCACTCTCCCTCTCTCTGTACCTTCTCTCCTTCAAAGAGAGGAAAATCACCCCAGTCTGCCCTCCTCAGGTGAACAGGGTTTAGGGATCTGTCACTGCACCAAGCAGACTAGGTCAGAGACACACACCCACACCCACACACCACTAGGTCAATACAGGCTTTACCCCTTGACTAGATTAAGGGTATTTGGGTTGTTTGTGCATTTGTGATGATAATAACTCCACATGGGGTTGCTTCTCATTTTATTGAACTGATCAGCACCCCTGCTAGATTTTCCAGGTCTTATCTCTGCATTGATTTACTTTGTGGATTTTAGCAGTCGCGAGAAGTTTGGTTACTTCTGGGGTAGAAAAGTAACATCACAGTCCCACACAGCTGGAAATCATGATTTGCATGCCCCTGCCACAGGAAGAAAACATTTTGAATGATAAAGAAGTGTGCACAGACAATTCAAATGCTCAGAAGAACAAGAAGCTTGTATTCAAATGTACACTCCCTGCGATTTCTTTGCATATTTAATTTTTCAGACATCATTCTGAGGTATAATTCTGTTTTTTTTCTTCCTCTTCTGCCATTTCTCGCAGACGATGCCTGTGATGGATACTCCTCATAACTGTCTCTGCAGGCATGATGTCACCGAGCTGCCTTATTTAATCTCTTTCCTCCCAGACAGCATATTCACAGCCTTGGGGCTAGACCCGGCTCCTACATCTATCTGAAGCCAGCACATGCACTGTTGCTCTCCAATAACTCCGCTCAATTGCCCATCATTCCTCCTCCTCCTCCTCCTCCTCCTCCTCCTCCTCCTCCTCCTCCTCCTCCTCCTCCTCCTCCTCCTCCTCCTCCAACCTCTCCTCCCACACATCTCAGAGCACCGCCGTCCTGTGCTTTTTATTCTGTTATTAATCTACGTGTCTGCCAAATAATTAACCTGGCCGAGTTATTTTTTCCCTGGGTGATATTTCCCTACCTGTGTTTGGGAGGACAACGCCATTGAAATGTCCTCTTGCTGCTAAAGGAGACCAAAGAGGGTGGGTGGGTGTGTGTGTGTGTGTGTGTGTGTGTGTGTGTGTGTGTGTGTGTGTGTGTGTGTGTGTGTGTGTGTGTGTGTGTGTGTGTGTGTGTGTGTGTGTGTGTGTGTGTGTGTGTGTGTGTGTGTGTGTGTGTGTGTCCGGGGGGGGGGGGGTTAGTAAACATGGTTTGGGGCCTTTCCTCAACTATGGGCAGGAGGGGTACAGGCAATTCATGTGGGGTATTACAAATGCACAAGTAACCTTTTCAGTTAATGAAAATATAGCATGTCCTAATAAAAGAGGAGAGGGACCCTTATAAGGGGGCATGTAATTCCCAACGCATTTCCATTGGCAATCTCATACAGTGCATAGGCACACATAGAAAACCCACCCACACACACCAACTGCTCATATGCCCCCCTCCCTATACAGTCATGCAGATATGCTAACACACACTACACATAAATAGAAACACACCCTCACTTGCTCATATACAACGCAGCCAAACCTCGCTCCGCGCTGGGTGTGATTATATCCAGAGAGAGGTAATGTGTTGCGCCGGAGGTGGGAGGTGGTAGATGGAGGAGACATGAGTGCTTTGGCCTTGAATTTCACCCAGGACTGCCTCCCATCTCCCCATGCCCATTTCTCACTCTTAGGGGAGAGTTCGCTGTGGGTTGCTGGAAGTGTGCGGCCACGGCACAGAGAGCTGAGTGTTGAGGGACGGCTTTTTTTCACCATATTTCCCTCCTGATTCTCCCACCTCGTAACAAATATGCAAGATGGAGGCGGCCTCTCTTACATGTCAGCAGCAAGCCGTTTGTGTCATGAGTGCGAGGCCTAATGAGTAAGGTTTGTAGACGGTGAACATTTGTCTACTGCTGAATGCTTGGGGGGCATTGAGCATTGTCTAATGAATACCAGCATGTAGCTTTAACACAGCTTGTAAGTCAATATAACATATTCAAATTGTACATAAAAGCTCAGTCAGTCAGCTCATGTCAATTACTTTTATGCTTTATATTCAAAATCTGACACGATTACAACAAGTTTGACAAGAAGTATTACAGCAAATATAACTCCAAGTTGACATTTGTGTTTGTTATTTTAATTAATTTGTTTCTCCAGATCCAAATATACCTTTTGCTGTTAAAAAAAAGCAAAAATGTAACTCACATCAAGTACCCACATAGACTCATAATAGACCCATAACTGAAGGTGTTATGCTTACATACAATCCAACAGCTCTTTTAATTCTTTATTTTTTGGCTTTCTAGTGGAGCAAGTATAGAAAAAACACCCTACCCCAGTTTCCCGGTTCAATATGCAAACAGACAAACAGCTTGTGCGGGAGGTGGAGCGTTACCAGTTGGATCTGGTTGGGCTCACCTCTACACACAGCGTCGGCTCTGGAACCTTACTTCTGGATAGGGGTTGGACTCTATTCTTCTCCGGAGTTGCTCAAGGTGTGAGGCGCCGGGCGGGTGTGGGGATACTCACAAGTCCCCGGTTAGGTGCTTCTTTGTTGGAGTTTACCCCAGTGGACGAGAGGGTCGCCTCCCTACGCCTGCGGGTTATGGGGGGGGAAAACTCTGACTGTTGTGTGTGCTTATGCACCCAACAGCAGTTCAGAGTATACGGCCTTCTTGGAGACCCTGGAAAGAGTCCTGTATGGGGCTCCTGAAGGGGACTCTTTAATCTTGCTGGGAGACTTCAACGCACATGTGGGCAATGATGGAGACACTTGGAGGGGCGTGATTGGGAGGAACGGCCCCCCTGATCTGAACCGGAGTGGTGGTTTGTTACTGGACTTCTGTGCTAGTCATGGATTGGCCATAACAAACACCATGTTCGAACATAAGGATGCTCATAAGTGTACGTGGTACCAGAGCACCCTAGGCAGAAGGTCCATGATCGATTTCGTTATCGTATCATCGGACCTGAGGCCGTATGTTTTGGACACTCGGGTAAAGAGAGGGGCGGAGTTGTCAACTGATCACCATCTGGTGGTGAGTTGGGTCGAGTGGCGGGGGAAGCCTCTGGATAGACCTGGTAAGCCCAAACGTGTAGTTCGGGTGAACTGGGAACGTCTGGAGGAGGCCCAAGTTCAGGAGGCCTTCAACTCACACCTCCGGCGGAGCTTTTCGGGCATTCCTGTGGAGGTTGGGGACATTGAACCAGAGTGGTCGGTGTTCAAAGCCTCTATTGCCGAAGCCGCGGCGGGGAGCTGTGGTCTCAAGGTCCTAGGTGCCTCAAGGGGCGGTAACCCTCGAACCTCCTGGTGGACACCGGTGGTCAGGGAAGCCGTCCGACTGAAGAAGGAGGCCTTCAGGGATTTGTTATCCCGGGGGACTCCCGAGGCAGTTGCAAGGTACCGACAGGCCCGAAGGGCAGCAGCCTCATCCGTGGCCGAGGCAAAGCAGCGGGTGTGGGAGAAGTTCGGAGAAGACATGGAGAAGGACTTTCGGGCGGCACCAAAGTTGTTCTGGAAAACTGTCCGACACCTCAGGAGGGGGAAGCAGGGAACCATCCAAGCTGTGTACAGTAAGGATGGGACGTTGTTGACCTCAACTGATGGAGTGTTAGGGCGTTGGAAGGAACACTTTGAGGAACTCCTGAACCCGACAACTCCGCCCTCTATGTTAGAGGCAGAGCTGGAGTATGACGGGGGATCAACACCAATCTCCCGGGGGGAGGTCACTGAGGTCGTCAAACAACTCCACAGTGGCAAAGCCCCGGGGGTGGATGAGATCCGCCCGGAAATGCTGAAGGCTCTGGGTGTTGAGGGACTGTCATGGTTGACACGTCTCATCAACGTTGCGTGGAAGTCGGAAACAGTACCGAAGGAGTGGCAGACCGGGGTGGTGGTTCCCCTATTTAAAAAGGGGGATCAGAGGGTGTGTGCCAATTACAGAGGCATCACACTACTCAGCCTCCCCGGGAAAGTTTACTCTAAGGTACTCGAAAGGAGGGTCAGGCCGATTGTCGAACCTCAGATTGAGGAGGAACAATGCGGATTCCGTCCTGGTCGTGGAACGACGGATCAGCTTTTTACTCTCGCAAGGATCCTGGAGGGGGCCTGGGAGTACGCTTATCCGGTCTACATGTGTTTTGTAGACTTGGAGAAGGCGTATGACCGAGTTCCCAGGGAGTTACTGTGGGAGGTGCTGCGGGAGTATGGGGTGAGGGGGTCTCTACTCAGGGCCATCCAATCTCTGTACTCCCAAAGCGAGAGCTGTGTCCGGGTCCTCGGCAGTAAGTCGGACCCATTTCCGGTGAGGGTTGGCCTCCGCCAGGGCTGCGCTTTGTCACCAATCCTGTTTGTAATATACATGGATCGGATTTCGAGGCGTAGTCATGGGGGAGGGGGTCTGCAGTTCGGTGGACTAAGGATTGCACCACTGCTTTTTGCAGATGATGTGGTTCTAATGGCTTCATCGGTCTGCGACCTTCAGCACTCACTGGATCGGTTCGCAACCGAGTGTGAAGCGGCTGGGATGAGGATCAGCACCTCCAAATCTGAGGCCATGGTTCTCAGCAGGAAACCGATGGACTGTCCACTCCAGGTAGGGAATGAGTCCTTACCCCAAGTGAAGGAGTTCAAGTATCTCGGGGTCTTGTTCTCGAGTGAGGGAACAATGGAGCGTGAGATGGGCCGGAGAATCGGAGCAGCGGGAGCGGTACTGCAGTCGCTTTACCGCACCGTTGTGACGAAAAGGGAGCTGAGCCAGAAGGCAAAGCTCTCGGTCTTCCGGGCCATTTTCGTTCCTACCCTCACCTATGGTCATGAAGGATGGGTCATGACCGAAAGAACGAGATCGCGGATACAAGCGGCCGAGATGGGTTTTCTCCGCAGGGTGGCTGGTGTCTCCCTTAGGGATAAGGTGAGAAGTTCGGTCATCAGGGAGGGACTCGGAGTTGAGCCGCTCCTCCTTCGCGTCGAAAGGAGCCAGTTGAGGTGGTTCGGGCACCTAGTTAGGATGCCACCTGGGCGCCTCCCTAGGGAGGTGTTCCAGGCACGTCCAGCTGGGAAGAGACCAAGGGGTAGACCTAGGACCAGGTGGAGGGATTATATCTCTTCGCTGGCCTGGGAGCGCCTTGGGATCCCCCAGTCAGAGCTGGTTGATGTCGCCAGGGAAAAGAAAGTTTGGGGCTCTCTGCTGGAACTGCTACCCCCGCGACCCGACCACGGATAAGCGGGAGAAGATGGATGGATGGAATATGCAAACATTTCCTTCACCTTACCTTAAAAACTTTTTTTGTTTTTGTGGAAAACGCTTGACATTTACTGAAGGAAGGATCGAGTTGAAATGTTAGTAAAACAGATTGTTGGAAACATACCTGCAGTCCAGTAATACATTCCCTGCTTTCATTACAATCTCAACCCATCCTATCTCTAACCACCTATATGAGCCTCACTCGCCCAGCAGCATCATTTGCTTTCATTTCTTGATACTGAATGAGGCCTTCATGTGCTATCATATGACAACATGAAAAACACTCTATGTAATGTGTTTTTGTATACTGAGCAGGTCCAGACAGGAGGAGAAATAGCCAGCAACGATTGGGCAGCTGTTGAAGCCTGTCAACCTTGGGTGTCAGCCTAAGTGTAATTATTTTTCACGCATGCCATGTTGACCAGATATACACTACTTGTGTTCTATTTATCAGGGCCCCCGTGTGAGAATAAGGCAATATGTGCATGCACATTCACACACAGGCACATACTTACTTACATGTGTCAAAAATGACCTCATACCTGTGGGTCGGTGCGAGATAAATAGAGAAAGTCATCGCCCTCATTGAGAACCTGCTGGGGCATAACATTCAGTCCAAATCTGATTTGGGTTTGAACGAGGTTGGCATTGATTCATTTGAATTTGCAGCGCAGGGGATAACTCCCATAATTCACCTCAGCAGTTGGTTTTGCTGTGCACCAAGTTGACCATCTCTTGCATCTTATTATTCTGCACCTTCTTGGCTGTTGGCTTGGCGACACTGTCAGTCTGTCCGTGTCAGGGTGTCTGAGCCTCAGACGTCTACTGTCTTCACGCCTATCAAACACTATGATACAGCGCCGTATCTTATCAAATGTCTCTAAATGCCAGTCGAAGAGACAGGAGTAATATTAAAAAGAGTGTAATTAAAATGGAAAGGAGCAGGTCATGTTGGGTAAGACCTTCAAATAAAGAAGGCCTCAGAGCAAGCCAAGCAGTTTTTCACCCCCTCCCTCCCTTCCTCCTTTCCTTCCCCCTTTGCGCCTGCCCTCGCTCTCTCTCCTCCCTCGTTCACTCTCCTGTCACCCTGAACAGAGGATTGACATTCAGTCGAGGACACCCCTGGCTGGCGGTTAAAAGAAGTGGAATTAATGTGCGACTTGAAGAGAGAGTGGAGCGGGGGGCATGGGGTGGGCGGAGCAGGGTTTGGTCCGTGGTAGTGAATGACTGACACAGTTTTTGATGGAGTGCAGACATGGCTGACTCACCCTCTCTCTTTCCTCCGCCTCCTTCTCTCCTCTCATTCTGTTCCTCGCCGTGCATCTCTCTATCTCTGCATTCAGCTCGCTTGCCGGGGTCATCACCCCTCCCTCCTGGCGCCCCCACCCTCCTTCCCTCCCATCCTCTCTGGCCTTATTGTTTTACATCTCTTCATTCAGGCTTTTATGGCTGCTTCGTCCTCGTGCAGACCCATCTCCCCACCGGATGATGGGTTCCTCCCCCAGTTATCGCGGCTATTCATTATCAACGACGATCCACATCGCATTTCTCTGACTTTGGGAAGATGGTTTTCACATTGGACCGCTTTACTGACTTGCCATATAACACATCCTCTGAGAGGCTCTGACACACGTGTGCTTGAACATAAAGTGACACAGTCAGAGCAGAAGCGTCACATCACTATATTACTCTGCAGATTTGCTTGGCGCTAAAATCCTACGTGGTGTTTTAATGCCTCATCGTGGATGACTTTGACAGCTTTCACGCATACTTCTGTTTTCCGTGCTGTGTTTGGGAGGTGGTGTTAGTATCTCGATGACTTTTTACTGCTAGGTCAGTGATTATTTTAATGTGACAAAGTCATTGCAAACTGCTGACACATATCTGCCTGCATGTGTAAATCATATATTAAGGAGAATGACTCAGTTAGTGTTGATGACATCACATTCATTCCTGGAGACAGAGGGAGTGTGAGGTGAACGGGTTGTTATCAGGTCATGCTCTTTGAAGTCAGCATTCAAGGATTTGCTGTGGAACCGTTTTTAATGCAAAAATGAAATTGGTTAAATAGACTTGCGTTGGATGTGTTATTCCTCCCACATTTTCCCATGGTTTCTAAAAAACGTGTTCATGAAATATGTTATCAGATCATCACCTCTCTAGCTTTCCCTTTTAGTCTCTCTCTGACAAACGCAGAGCACTGTAAGGTAACTAGAAATCCATTGGCGCTATACCTCTGTGAGTCATGTAGAAGGGGGAACATGTTTTAGCACTTAACCTCCATAGTAGGAGCAACTGTGGGGCCCAGAGGGACTGTGTATTCAATATAGGAAGGCCGGCTGGATGCCTAATTAACTAGCCTGGCTTGATGATACAATAGCATCTTTAGAAATGGCCAATACATTTCTGGAACAGTGGCTGGGGTCAGCTGTGTGCATTTGAACCAAATGACTTCAGATGTCTGTTTAGTGTTTGCCAAAACAGTTTTATAGTTTATTGTGTCAAAGCACTAAACCTTTTTTTTTCTTCCACTTTCACAATAATTGCAGTAGAAAAACCTGCTTTTCCTGTTGTGTATTGATCAATGTGTATCACACTGTTATTCAGTTATCATTCAGTCAGTGCAGCATGTTACTGCACCTTCTACAAATTGCAAATAACTGTAGTTCTGATAGCACAACTGTTTTCTAAGGACAAAATCAGCTTTAATAACATCTCCCCTGGGTGTTTTTTTCTTTTCTTCTTTTGGGCAAAATATACTTTAACAAGTTGATGTAATCAGCGAATATAGTTGGGATGGAGGATTTGCTGGATTTGAGGTAGCTGAGAAGAGACGAGCCTTGAGTGGAACGCCAGGTAGGGCTCTACTCATTATGGATCGATTCCCCCGTCTCCTGTGTCAGGTCCTCTGCAAGCCTGATTGAAGTGTTTTTACCCAGGCTTCACGAAACTGTAAAAAAAAAACATCTCTCTGCCTCCTATTGATTTCAAAATGTCAAAACCTAAACCTTAAGAGTAGCAGAACACACTCCAAAAGGCTTAAAGACTGGCTGCAGAGGAAAAGCTGTTGGGAAAGTTTTTACCCAGTTTATTCTTTCTGTAATGGCTTCCCCTTTGTCTAGCTCATCAGAATGGATTTTCTGAGGAAAGAGGTAGGTGAAGCATATCACCCTGCCATAACGAGGCAGAAACTGTCAGTTAGGATACCGTCCCGTCTGGTTCGTTAAGGATTAGGCTGGTTGGGGAATGTTGTGAATTAATCCGGAGCGTCAGACATCACACCAAAGCCTTGCGCTGGATTAGTATTAGCTTTTGTTTGATTCATTGTGAATTAACCGACATAATCCACCTGGTGTCAGACACAATAAAAACACAGCAACTGACACAGAAACAGGATTAGGTTTACAGGGGAGAACAGCAGGCCTGACTGCCATCAGTCAGTAAACCTGGAGTGCTGTTCAATCAAATTATCTAAATGTCCTTATCCTCATATATTCTCATCCTACATGGCATTTTGCCAGCTAATGCATTTTGAAACTTCTTTTCCCAGCTGTGTAGGGCTGTGATTGCGCTGAAGTTGGATTATGGGGTTGTTCAGAAATGGGTTTTATTTTGTTCCATCTTCCAATTTTACAGTAGGATGAAGAGGCAAAGTTGGATGTGGCTTAGGCAAGTCCTGTTCTGCCCCGCGGTAACAGATTGGTTACTGGGTCTCTCAGTCATCCGTCCTCCCCCAGCAGAAGCAGAGAACCTGCAGCGGAGAAGGCAGACGTGATGGGAACACCTGCTGGGTTCCCTGCCTCTGTTTCTCTCCTTGCTTCCATCTCTCCACGCCTCCCTCGCCACCTCTCTCCTGAATCTGTCATTGCCTTTTCTTTCATCTGCATCTATTTTCCCCCTCCCTTCTCCTCCCTTTGGCTTTACTCCTCCATCTCTTCATCCTTGCTTGCCTTGCATCCCTGCTCTGCCCAATCAGAGGCGTAACAGCAGCAGAGCTCAGCAAACACTCCCCCAGGTGCTGGTCTACCTTACATACAGTAATGTGTTGTCTCTGGAATGGCACTGCTGGGCTGGCATGTATCACCAGCAGACATTATGTCTACACTCTTTGTTTTTACTGGATATAGATGTCTCTACCATACCTGAACAACACAAATACTGTAGGTCGTTTTTCATTGCCTTCCAAAGGGATAAGCTATTATTACGCAAATCAATGTTTTTTCATTCACCACCTCTATTTTAAGGATTTGTAGGTAATGCAGGGGCCACGTTTTGACAAGAAAGACAAGTGTGTGGGACGAAAAAAGACGATATCACTGGTTCTGCTGCATCAGTTTTGATCCTATTTTCATTTTTATGTTAAAGGAACTCCAAAAACAACAGTTAAAATAAATGTACTAATTATAAAATCTGAAATATTTGCATTCGACCCTTCGGTGTCTTTATGCAAGAAGGGGAGAAACTAACACCACAGATCTTTTAAAAAAAAACGTTTCGAAGTGTTTATTTAACATGTCATTTTAATGTTCTAGTTTTTAGAGTCTGATATCGTTAATAAAAAATGAAATTAGAAAATGTATATGAAAGTGCAATGATTTGCCTAAATAAAGTAAAGATTCAGATTGTATGTTGGATACGAGTGTGAACAGCTGTTTTTGGTGTCAAAGTCAGAAACTAGAAGAGAGGACGGTCATTATCGACCACTAGAGGACGCGTGTCAGGGAAACGACAAAAAGAAAAAATGGAGTGTGTTTTTTTTACCCAAATGCTTTAAGCCGTCAAACACAACACTATGGAGAATAGCCGAGGGAGGTCACTTCTATTTGTGGGGTCAAAGCCCGCAGTCACAGTGGAGACTCTGAGCACTGAGACTCAGGCCTCTCAAAGCCCAATCACTCACGATGGAAGCGCGTAGTCGCGGCAGGATGACTGATACTTATTGCTGGTTTCACCATCATCATGTTTAGACAACCTCAATACATAATGCAGGATCCAATGTTGTGTGTGCGTGCAATATGGTCATACATGTTGTAGATGGGAAGTAGATGCATCACTCACAAAGGGCACGTGAAGGATGACTGGCTGTCTTCCCATGTGTTCCGAATGGAGGAACTGTCATGGATTTCTCAATTGATTACACGTCCTCACATCCAGCTCGTAATTGCATAAGAGTCAAGGCAAGCTGGGTTTCTGACCAGAACATTCAATCACTTTTCATGTATTATGAAACAAATACTCAAAGCTCAATATGGAAAGAGACGCTTTATCAAGCCTGAGGTATCATCATCATGAAAAATCGACCATATTAATAACAAACCACTTCACAGTGTTTTTGTTCAGCTTAATGTAAGTCCAAGTTTCCCATGTCGGGACATTTTAGCTTTTTCTACGTTTCGCTGTGTAGTCCTCTTGAAAATGTCCTCATGTGCTCAGATACATAATGCCAAAATAAGGACATCTCTTTCAATGCTCCAGACTGCTTGATATCTTGTGCTTTCATGCTGATAGAAGATGAAAGGCAAATCAAAATGTCTGCAAAATTGAATCCTAAAACCGTCCTCAGTCTGCGGCGTTATCACATAGATCATAGGGAGACACTCATGAAAGGGCCCTGCTCAAAATAAAAGCATTTTTCCAAGCGACCATGGTACAAATAAGTGGGGGAACTTTGAAATGCAGAGTGGTCAGTCTGTCAGTCAGTCTGTGTGTCCTCGCTCACACAAAGTGCACCGGGGGCTAGATAATGTCAGTCCCCACGTCAGGTTTTGTGACCCCTCCTCTGTGTTCTGGGGAGGCAGCATGAGGCAGGTTGCCAGAAGCTTTCAGGGCTGGTAGAACAAAATGTCTCAGTGGGTCTTGTTTTATTTCCCTCAAGTAGCATTCAACACCTCCCCATCACATTCGCCCAGACAACCTCCCATTACTATACGATTCAAATCTAACATCGCCTTTCATTCATTGTAAAAGGGCACCCAGAAACATGTAATTATTTTTTCTCTCTTCCCTCCCTGAGATCAAAGCCCAAACAGGAGTGATTACAGAGAGTCAGGTTGTCTTTGAAGGCCTCTCTTTCTGTTTGGTTACAGTATAAACAGGGACGCGAGACGCCACAGCGCTAACCTCCCCTCAGCAGGCAGACACTTGCCGAGTGGCAGGTGTGCCTCTGTTTACAGGCAGTCGCTGTTAGCATGGTGCACTTAGACCTTGACCCATCTCGGGGTCTCTGCTAGTTCTTTCTCCCAACAGCTCACTTTCTCTTTCTGTTGTCGTAAAAGCAGCAGCAGGCTGCGCCGCATCCCTGTGCTTCTCTCCTTGAACCCTGGCTGTAAAACATAGTTTTACGTGATGTGTTTTTGCTTTGTGCGGTTAGACATGGCAAGAATGAGAGATGCGCTGATTGCAGTGTTTATAAAGGGAGGGTGAAGTATAAGAAGAGTTTGAGAGAGGAACCATACAGAGGCTATACCCTCTTGTGTGTTATAGGAACCATGCTGTAAGATTTCTTTTTAATTTGGCAGTTCAAACATCATGGTTTGCTCAGAGCTTTGCCTTTTTCCAGCTGTGTATTTACAGTAAATGGATGACTGAATTACAGCAAGGATTGGAGAATCAATTCCTGTCCTCTCTCTCTCTTTTTGTCTGTTATTTTTAGGTGGACAGCAAACAGTTTTCACAACTGAAAGCGAAAACCATCGAACGCAGTTGTGCCAAGGTTTCCTAAGACTTTCCAGCTGTGAGAGCTTCAGTGCAACGATAATAAGACAGGGAATCGCTTTATAGCCTTGGATTTACATGTGTTTACCATGGGAGCACAAGATAAAATGGTAATTATGTGAGAACTGCACATAGCTCAACACTTTCTTGTTAAGTATAATGAAAAAATGCTTTCCACCTGCTTTTTCCCCCTGCATGTTATATAACAAACCATATACGGTTGACAAACTTATCACCTTATCTTGTGGTTTACTCCGCAGACATACTATACATGTTGGATGCCAAAGCACAGAGTAAATCCCTCACTGACAGAAAGGCTGAAGTACTGGCTGTCTCAGAATGTATTGAATCACAGTAATGGCTGATTTACTACAGTTGAGTGCCAGGTTATGCTCACCGCTAACCAAGTGTTTATGGCTCTCTCCAGATATTCTGCTCTAAAAAAAACTACTTTTGCCATTTATTTTTTTATCATATAGAGATGTAAAATAAACAGAAGAAAAGGTAAAGCCCCTGCACCGCATGGTCTCAAGATACACAGAGCTGTAAGGCTCAGGCATGGACGCAATTATGCTTAGTTAGGTTGCCAAATAATACAGTTTCTAAAAGAAAGGTCCCAATTAATTGAACATGTTTTGTTTGATGCCATGAACAGAAATCAAAGCATGATGAACTTTGTGTTTCAGTCAGTTGAACCAAAAACCTTTGTAAGATTTTTGGAGAAAAAACACAGGGAAAGTTGCTTGTTTGATTCTACTGAAGTTTTTGCCTGGGGTTTGCATCTGGCAAGAAGCCAGCTTTTGCTCTCTGACCTTTCTGGCAAAACAATGGTCATACACGTTACTACTCACAAACACACAAACGTTATAGAAACTAGACTGATACGTGTGTCAGTGGCCCAGAGCAGCATATGTACTGCTGTGGTTGCTGCGTTTCTACAATTGCGCCTACCCGTATTCAGGCAACACTGGGAGTACAGAGATATTCTCAAATATTCCCCATGTACATATATACACACACACACACACACACACACACACACACACACACACACACACACACACACACACACACAGTGAATCCCATCAAACCACTCTACCTCACTTCTCACATCAGCTGATCGCAGAAAGGGGCCTGTCACAGGAGGAGCAAGTTGCTAACCATTAGCAAATTTACATCAGCCATAAGCGCAAAGGGGTCAGCGCGGTCAGGCGGACCACCCAACAGCTTGGTCATCAAGGACAAAGACACAGAGGAGGGAGAAAAAGAGAGAAAGAAAGATTTGTGGTGGGAGAGAAGGGAGGGAGGAAAGGAGTGTGGCTATCTCCTTTCAGACAATCCTGCTGAAATGTGCTGAGATGACACAAGCTTTTACATACGGTGTGTGCACTCAGTTGTGAAGCTACATGTACTGTCAGCACTGTTTAGGTATTGTTCATTATAGCACATGTGCGTGCGTGACTTTATGCATCTGATTCTGTGAGGCACACATATGAGTACATGGGTGTTCTGATGCTCAATGAAAGCATTCTTTAAGTGAGTGGGTTGGTTGTTCCTCCCTGCAGAGTGATGACATGTGTCCAGTCTGCTGCACTAACACCACAGGCATCACAGGCATACTTTCAGCTTCATATTTTTCAACAACCCCTGCTCAGGTTATTTGGGTCGTCATGACATGACAGAGTAATTAGTTTGCACAGATCACTCCCCGTATTTGACAACCTGCCCCATTTACTGTCTGAGCGCTCCGGTCAAGCTGCTTATAAATCTTTCACTGACTTGATTAATTGTCTCAAAAGTGCTCCTCTGCCAGGTAAATAAATAATGAGCAAAGTGATGATTTCTATTGTTGTCCAGTCAGCAGGTTGACCCGCAGAGAGGTCGACTGTGAAAAACACCTCTCAGGGAGGAGAAGAGAAAATAGAATATTTAGAGAAAGACATAAATTGGTCTCCAGAGGTGTTGATTTTTTTTATGGTGTCATTTTATGGCGTGTTAGTTGTGGTGTGTGTGGAAGAGATCAAGCATTCATGTGAAAATCAAATCAAATAAAAATAATGAAATATACAAATAATAATATATATGTTAGGTATATACTGTATTTACTAAAAATAGTCACAAAACCTTTAGAGAAATATTTTTTTAAACTAGAATCATCAGTAATATAAGGTTTAGAGAATGCCTTTGTATAAACGGCTCTAGAAAAAAATTAAGAAACCACGGCAGCATTATCAGTTTATCTGGTTTCACTATTTCTAGGTATGTGTTTAAGTAAAAAAATGTTTTATTTATTTTATTCTATAAACTACTGAGAACATGTCTCTGTGTTGGAATTCAACAGACACTGGATTGGCCATCAAATAGAGATTGAGATTCAAGAAAAAACTCAAGTGGTCTCTTTAGGGAATTTTTTCCAGAGCCGTACATAGTTTTTAAGAGGTGACAGATACAAGTGAATTCAGGCCAAAACCATGTCAAAGAACACATATGGAAACATGTTTTGAAGTGGGATTTAAAAGAAGTCTGTGAGTATTATCTCCGTCTGTATACCTCTGCATGTGAGGATGATCTCCTCCCCCTTTTTATAGGAAAACAACTTTTTCAGACACACTTAACGCCTACACTCAGGTCAGCTTTACAGAAAAGGTACAAGCATATCTCCTTCTTGAAGAATGACTTTCATTTTAATTGAGACTTTAAAGTTGACCTTCCCTTTTCTTTACAGCGACAAAGCTTTCAATTCTGAACACTATCATTCATTTCTAGCAGTGATGATTTGGGAGGAATTGATGACAACCTGCCCCTGGTCTGAAAAACCAGCAGGGGGCAGAGGTGTGTGTGTGTGGGAGGGTGTTCGTGTGTGTTCTTGGTGGGTTCTATTCCTCCTCCACCTCCATCACTACACCCCAGCCAGAGCTTTAAGGTCTGCTGACCAGCTGCTGCTGATAGTGCCCAAGACCAGGCTCAAAACCCGAGGGCACCGAGTCTTCGCAGCAGCTGGCCCTAGGCTCTGGAACATTCTGCCCCTCCATGTGAGGTCGGCCCAGACCCTGGGGTTTTTTAAATCTACTCTTAAAACACACTTCTTCTCCCTGGCCTTTTAGTCAGAGCAGAGCACGACTCTTGACTTGTGTTTTTTATATATCTGTTGTAATTGATTGTCTTTTATTGTGATTGTAGTAATGTGTTTTTATGTGATTGTAGTATTTATTACATGTACAGCACTTTGGCCCGACCAAAAATCGCTTTTAAATGTGCTTTATAAATAAACTTTGATTTGATTTGATTTGATCAGAAAAGGGACAGTAGTTGACTGCTGGAGAGCATACCAAACAGGAAGGCTCCCCTTTTCTCTCGTACAGTTTCTGCTTGGGTATTACAGCTCAATATGAGGTGTTCTGTTTAGCCTGGCTGGGTTTTAATAAAACTTGACGAGGATTTATCACCTGTTCATGGCTCTATGTGCTGCCACTGTCAGACAGAGGTGGTGGTGGAGGCGTTGGTGGGTGTGTTGGCTTCGGCATGCAGCAGTCATATTCCCCCCATATTAATGTGTTTGCTGGAGAACTGAACTCGCCTGGAGGAACAAGGCAATGAGCTTGGCTGATGAAGTGAATGCATTAGGGAACAGGCCATCACTTTCTTTCAATGAAACTCATGCTCATGCCTCAAAAGCCCTCCTTGATTGAGACACATTCAATGTTCTTGACTACATCTCATCATGTGCATTATTAATTAGGGGAGGAAAAACATGCAAAGTTTTTGAAAACAAGTAACAATCTTCAGAGAAAGAGGCTCCATGAACACCTGTGGATATGTAGGCCGGTGTATAAATAACATCGAATCATCACATGGACGGTGTCTTTCTCGCGTCAAAATGTCCTCTGAAGTGGTTTCATTATCCTCTTTCCATCAACCCCCCTCTATCTCTCATCATTCTCTCGCCATCCCTCACTCCACCGCATCGTGGTTTCTGTGTGTGCCTCTCACCAGGCATCCCCATTGAGGACTTCCTCAGGACCGTTGCTAGGTGATGGCCCCCTGATTAACGAAGGAGCAAAGGGTGTGTGTGTGTGTGTGTGTGTGTGTATGTGTGTTTGTGTGGGTGTGTGCTTCTTTCTTTCTCGGCAGTTATCACTAATTGACAGCTGCCGGCCCTCAGGGCTGTATTCTAACCCCGCGCCCCCAGTGTAATCGGAGGGCAGGGCTCTGTCGCCCCCCGTAGGATACTGAGAAGGCTTCTGGGGGGGGGGGGTTGGGAACAGTGCTGCTTTGGTTGTGTCCTTATAGTGGGGCAACAAACTGCAAGACCTGTTTGGATAAGCAAAATTATGTGGGGAGGTATGGAGAGGCAGGAGGGAGGGGTGAGGGCTGTGATGGGGTGAGAGGCGACAATGAGATGGGAAGCCAGAGATAGGAGAAGGAAATAAGGAGGCCAACGAGGGGCAGGTGAAGTGAAATTGGAAATGAAAAAGGGAAATATAGAGGGGAGAAGAAGAGTGAGCAGGGGGTGGAGGGGTGAGGGCATGGCATGCTGTCTAAGTGGGAGGGGGACCTCAGCTTTTCCACAGTGCCAGTCTGCCGGCTCAACACCATCTGGAAGTATTCTCAAACACTGGCCAACTCGCTCCAACTAGGACAATCTGATTATTCTGCCCCCCCTTTTGCAATACAACTCAAATTAAAACGAGATTATTGTGATCATAATTTGGGCTCAGGGGTTGATAATGAGTGAGGGGCACATGGGATTGTGACTGTATATGAGGTCTGTGTGATATATTGTGCAAATGTTTGCCAACTTTGGTCTCAAGTTTGCTTTAGTCTGAAAAAGCTTATAAATATTTGCTCAGGGTGCTTTGAGTCAAAAATTGAAAAACTGTCAAAGCTATCAGAGAAACTTGAAGTGGAAAAACTCAAACTACCCTAATGAAAAATCATTAGAGATGATTAAACAAAGGTTTTCATGAAGTGAGTTTTTCATATTAATTCAGTAACATTACAATCATTCTCTTATCATTAGTGCTTTGAAAGCTGACTGAAATAAGCACCACTTATTTTTTCATTACAGTTATTAGAGAGTGGCAACAGAAATCAAACAGCAGATGCTGCTATATTTCAAATGTTTCCTTCCTTTTCAAAGACAAGCAATTAAAAGGCCTATTGTCAAATAATACTACGCCTAAATGTCTGAGTGTTACACAAAAACTGCAATAATTCATAATAAATTCAAACTGATTAGTAAAAAAGCTTTTGATGCTTGTATTCCACTGTCATCCAAAGTGAAAATGCTTAATAATAGCCCTCCAAACTGCTAGAATTAAATTGATATGCATAAACGCAATTTCTACTGAATCCTCAAACACATAGCATTTGGTCTGATGTAGTAAAATAAAGACAGCAACAATTTAAAATCCATCTTGTACAGAAGGACAAAACACAATTACTGTGTCATCTCCACTCTATGGAATCAATCAGAATGAGAGATTGTTTTCACAGGAAGTATGAATTAAATTACTGTATAGGACATGTTTGTGTCATGATAAAGCTGCATTGCCTCCACTGTAATTATCTTCATATTACTGTAATTATTTGAAAGTGTGCAAAACGGATTATTCCCTTTTGCCTCTACTGCTCACTGATCCTCTTTCAGCCGCCGCCATAGCCTGTCACACGCAGTCTGCCTCTATGTCTTCATGCAGACTTTGACATTGCCGAGCAATCAATAGATCCTCAGCACAGAAATGCATCTCACCCTGATTATAATGAAGATAGCTGGTCATTTAAAATGCTAATGGCCAATTTCACCTAATAAGAGACATTCAGCCAAGCAGTTCATTAACATTTAGAGGTGGAAAAGTCTATTCCAATTAAGTTTCACCCTCTTTCCCCCCAGCGCCAAACCCATTAGGATTTTAAGAAATGTCGAAATGTCCCATCTCACAATCTTAGCACTCTGCAGAGGAAGTACGCTTACAACTTGAGTGGAGGGTCACTGAACAAAAGCGCCATTGATGAGCATTTGTGGCAGTTAGCATATGACCTCATCTGCCACTACATTTAAGTCATTGTGCGAAACAGATACCGGATTCAGGCCCAGTCACACTGCTCTTTTCACTTGTTGGCCCATCTTTTATTTTCTGCCCTTTAAGAAGCCAGGACAATTATTACCGTATATTAATTTACCTCTATGCAGGTTGGCCTGTTTGCGTCAGGCAGTCTTTAAGGGGCTTTAGGAAAGAGATACTCTTCCAATCGATTTTCTAGATTATACAAAATGGAAATTCATTGTTGGCATCTCAAAAATAGTGAGATACATAGAGGGATACATGCACTTGTACATTTAGCAAATTCACTAGCGGTCACCTCTTGGTCGGAAAGAAAAGCCAAAGCGGAAGTGCCTTAAACTTGTATTTGTTCTATATGCAACTTACCCAACGTTTACATTATCAACTGCCAGTTTCAATTTGTTTTCATTACAGCATGTTGTTCATTTTGTAGATTATGGTCCCATTTAGAGTAAAATTATAAATAAAGCAGAGTGATCGGATAACAAGCCAAAGACTTTAAAGCAGTAGTCCGCAAACCAATGGGTGATTTCATGTTGACTATGTCCCCTTCTTATACATATACATGTTATTTTTTAAATATGTACATTTGTTAAGTATAGAGTCCCAATCTGCCTGTACACCTGGGACATGACACTTTCATTAACACCGTGTCTGGACTTTTGTCTTTAAATTAATTTGATATTTTTAGTTTTAGTATTTACTCATCGATGGAGTTCTTACTCTTTTGGAAAGAATCATACAATTAACCTAACATAACATAGATGGCAAATAAACCTCATTGATTCCAAGAGGTAAATATTTCAGCCTGTCCTCCTACAATAAACGACCAAATAGGTAGATTGTTCAGCAGCTTATTACGACCTATAGTCACGTTTTAAAGTGTAGCACCTCTAGTGGTCGTGTAAGAAACAACATTATTTACCAGTTCAGAGAACCACAGTCAAGGACAGGTACTTTATTTTTTTTAAAAAGATAATTGGACCATGCTATTCTGAGTTCAGTTTTGTTTTCAGTGGTGTAGTGGTCTGATAAATGTGTTTCTCTAACAACCTGTAAACCTATTTTTAAACCTGCTTGCTAATGCAGTTTTCTTATGTGTGCCCCCTTGTGGAAACCTGAAGGGCGCCCACCAGTTTAGTTCTTGCGGCAGCACTATTGCACGGTATCAGTGTTGTTTCAATGTGGCTTTCCACAATCTTAACAGATTTGCCTCATTGTATATATGATATCCAACATAATGTTCAATGTTCTCATATTTACTGTAAGTTGCATTTTTCCTCCTATAACATCTGATCTGAGACATGGCCTTATAGATAACCCTATCTAGAAGTAGTGCATGAAAATATCCAGCAAAAGATATCAATTTTCCTGCAGTGTTTCATTTTCCTGTTCCCAGTCATCTTGCCAGCAACAACAGGATGAACTCTTGTTGAATCACAGGAGGAAGTTATATAGAAGGCTGCTCACAAACACAAATGGAAACTAATAGACCCACAAGCGGACAACCTTGAGTTTAGTCCAAAATCGCCCTGATGATACTGATCAGATCTGGTTCACTCGTCTGCAGAATGGGAAATGCTCTGTTCATTTTGGAGGAAAGGTCAAACAACTTGCACAGCAAAATGGTTCCATCTGCAAATCAGAGGATGTGCGGGCTCGCTGAGGAGCTTAGATCAGATAGCAGGACAAAAAGTAAAATACA
Organism: Gymnodraco acuticeps; assembly: GCF_902827175.1. Classification (NCBI taxonomy): domain Eukaryota; kingdom Metazoa; phylum Chordata; class Actinopteri; order Perciformes; family Bathydraconidae; genus Gymnodraco; species Gymnodraco acuticeps. Next base: position 8,502,185 of record NW_022990295.1, on the reverse strand, counting down.
AACACCAGATCTAAGCAAGTGAGTCATATGCAAATGTATTTCTGTGTATTGTATTCCACATATTGATGCAGATGCAGATTTCACTTCTCCTGCCCCGATTTGCTCTGAAAACTCCATCATCGGAAAATAAAAATGTATTGTAAAAACAAAGTAACATTCATACTTTTGTATTTGCAATTTAAAAAGCAGTTCCAGCTTTTCTGCAGGTTTCGTTGTTCCTTTGCTGCCTCCCCTTCCTTTTGAAAGTATATTTAGCTAACCATCTCTGCGTTGTCTACCTTGTTGATGTTGTATTCATATGACCTGAAAAGACACTGTTCGGCTGTTCATTTGCAGTGAGAAGTATTTTTCTATGCTGTTTGTAGTTGAGTGACTACCTACACAATGAAAACCCCTTTCTGTTATTCTAGAAATGTGTGCAGTAAAATGTCAAGTGAAAAATGGATTCTTAAACATGATGGAACACAATCATAAAGCCCTAAAAGTGCTATTTAACTTAAAAAAACGTTTTGAGTACCACCAATGAAAGCATTTCCAAAGCCTAATAACACACATTCACAAATGCCCTCATAATCCAATCCTATTCTTCCCTCTGCTTTGACACCTAGAGCAAGGTTAGTGGGAGAGGCAGATACCGAGCATCAGTTAGTGTGAATGTGTGTCAGTGCTTTGTGTGTAATCTGAGAGGAGCCTATATTAGCATAGTGAATCAAACAAAACAACTGCTCTGCCAGTGCTGTAAACACAGGGAATTAAACCTCCTGCAGTTCACTGCCTGGTCATCCTCAGCTAATTTGACTGTGCAAGAAATCAAGTCTCTACTCAATTACAGCATCTGCTTTCTATGCAGAACTATGAGAGTGAATATCATTTACAACTAAAGACTGTAAGCCCTCTCCGAAAGGGATTTAAATTAGGGAAAGTATGCCTTGTGAAAATGTTCTCTTTTCTTTAAAAAGTACAAATATATGTGCATAATACTGAAACAAATGCCTGATGGGATTTCATTACAGATGCAGGATTTGTTCTTTCCAAACTCTCTTTCTTTTTTTTCTGCTCTTGTTGAGTTGTTTTTTCGTGACCTTTCCGACCAGAACAAGACCTCTTCCACGCTCTCACAGTCGGAGAGCCATTGGCTGGCAATTATGCCCCAAACTGCACTCTTCCTCCTGCTCTCCCAAACTCTCAGAGATGTTGGCTATCTACCACCCACTGCACTCACAGCAAGGTCCCAAAGCCATCAAACAAAAATAAAACGGAACATCGTCTGCTGGCGAATCAACAGCTGTTGGCAGACTACTTTGCTGTTCCTGCAGTTCTGGTTAAGAGGCCAATCCTACAATCATTTATGTTTTAGGAAGTGCTGGGATGGATGTCTGTGAGATTTAAAAGCAGTTTTTATATACAGTATGGGAGAGTTTGCAAGGGAATTGAATGCCCATCCCTAACCGAAGGATGTTTTTCTACCCCTAAACAGTGTTTTTTACAGGCTGATTAGCTGCTTTGAAGCTGAGCTGAAACAAGACAGAGTTGCATAGCTTTTCTCACATCTGCATGAGCTAAGGCTGATCGAACTGTGAACTTCCTCTGTGCTCACTGCAGCAAATGGGCCAGTTGTGCCGAACCTAACTCTATCCCTAATGAGTCTGAGATCGATCAGCTCCTGATAAAATCAGCATATTTCCACAGTGGAGCAGTGGTTCCTGCAATGTAGTGAAATTAAATAATGTATTATCATTCTTAGCAGCATTAAATGAAATAGTCCTAATTGGTGAATCCTTTGGAACTGATTAAAATGACTTAATGCACAAACATAATTCAAGTAATGCCATTTATAATATTATGTTTCTTTAGGCAAAGCTATGTGTTATCAAAGCAGGAGGATTTAAGTTTGCTCTGAAGTTATTTTTCTTCACACTAGTAGTCTGAAAAATAAAACTATGTGGAGGTGATAGATTCCCCGCTGTTCTTTAATATAAAAACCAGACTGGGAGATATCAAGCTGTATTTGAAGCATGATTGGAACTCTCTGCAGAGGCTTCGCTTGTCTCATTGCCGCTGAATAGCACACAAGGAGGCAGTTAGTGACCCAGTGACCCCTACCACAGAGAAACAGAGCTGGGTGGGATTATATCAACGTTAGCTGGACCCAGGCCAATGCTTAGCCATAACATTCTGGCCAGAGATAACATACTTTTTAATTACATATGGACTACAGCTATGCTAAATTTCTCCAGTGACCCCTCTCCTGGGAGGTCGCTACTAAACTTGACATAATACATCAAACACAGCTTAATGTGATTACAATGTGCAGGGGTCTGCAGTTAAGTCAAGAGCGAGGGAGAAGTTGCCAACCCTTTTGTCGCCAGGACAGATTGTACAAAGACTCTTTGACTTAACTTTTCTAAGAACTATTTTATATATGAGGCAAGTATGGAACTGTTGCCAGGTATTTTGGCACGTGTGTGTGTCCACCTACATGTGTATGTTTATGCAGGTATTACGTTTATTTAGAAACTGTATGAAAGTAAATACTGTTTGGATGTTTTTTTAAAAGTGTCCTTCAAAATTATTCAATATCAAAGCATTACATTATTTACACAACAATATCTGCTTATGGCAACTAACGTGATTCATAATGTATGTTTTATGTTGGTTAAAATTAAGGTAGTGATTATGGTCCTGATTAAATGTTTTAAAAGCTAACTTGAACCATGACACACAGCGTTGACCAAAACAGCTTTTCCCAAAACTTTGTATAATTATTTTTTGATTTTTTGACATCTGGAAACAAGATTGATGAGAGCTGAGAAAGACTAAACAGAAAAGTAACATTCAAGTTGTGGTCTGCAGAAACAGAATAATAGCCAAAGGACAACACTATGCATTGTAGAGGGGAACTAAAGGAATCATTCAGTGTTGGTTTGTTGCTACAAATGACAACAAACACAGTCATTTGACTCATTGTTAAAGGGGACATATCATGCTATATTTGAACAATATATTGTAGGGCCATACAGTACCTATATAAAGTATATAAATATAGTTTTTTTTTCAAAATACCAAACAGATCCTGCATTTTAGCCATGCCTCATTTCGCTCTATTTGCTCTTTCCAGCGCGGTTTTTGCAGGGGGCTGATTCTGTGAGCTGCAGCTGACCATGCCACCCTGCAGGAGAGGGGAGCGTGCTCTGAGATCAGCTGCTGGGCTGTCAGAAGAGGGGGAGAAAAAGAGATCTCCGTCCTCCGTGTTTTATTCTTATAGAAGAAGAGAAGTAATAGGGCAGAAACCCTCCTTTTTAAGCAGCGGTCCAGACATAGACACCAAACGGCAACACATATTCAGTGTGCAGTTACTTTGGCATTAGGGCAGGGATATCTAGATACTTTCCAAGGTTTGACATCATGAAGTGTGCTACTTTTAAAGCAAGCAACGATGTTTTCAAATCTGTAATCAAAAAGCTCCTCATAAACGCTATCGAAGCAGTTCCTGCCGTTGCTACTTGTTCAAACCTCTTATTATACATCCATGGTTCAAATAGTAACAACAGACTATTTTTCTTAGCGGATGCATGTCAATTTAAATCAATACATACTATTTTTTAAATCAATAAAATCATTTTCTAAATCCATAAAATCATTTCATTTAATATTGGGAGTCATATAGTTACTTTGTTGAGAATGTGGCCATTGTGGTGACACGTTATGATACATAATTCACCGTGTGATTAGTGTGTGTTACAACCAACCCGGACCCGTTAGTGAGAGTACCGGGGTTTGTGGTCATTCATGCTGGCTTATCATACAGATCAGCACATGTACTTACCTCTTGTCAATTAATGGATAATAAAGTGTGGAAGTCCATTCTGAATACACCGCCTCTGACTCCCGTTCATCGGCTCTACACTATGTAATAAGCGGGATAATGTGCAGCGACTTGGTCATTCACACCTTCATGCCGTTCTAGATCCCTCCGCTTCGCGTCGGGCTCCTGATCAGCCTGTCGGTGTTCTTTTCCCCATAATGACGCGTCGCTGCACATTAGTCTCCAGCGCTTTCGAGCGGCAATGGCCGGGCGTGGCCCAACCTCTCATTCCCCTGATAGGTGGAGAATTGACCACTAAGCGGAGCACCCCTTTTGTGACGTAGAAAATAATTCAGATCTGGATCAGTCTGTATCAGATCCGTTACAGCCCCTTTTTTAGAGATTTGGGTATAGAGCAAAAGAGAGAGGGTTGTATTTTCTGACACTTGGTGAGTTCCCTGACACACCGGAGACACATATTCATGTATAAAAGACGTACAAGAGTGCATTTTGCATGATAGGTCCCCTTTAATATGGAAATATTGATAAATGCAGCTTTAATGTTCCCCCATACACATTTCACAAAGTCAATTAGTAGTAAAGAATGTATTTTTGTTGGATACAGAGTTGGTGTATGTGCTTTGATATTTTCATAATTTCAAGGTTGCATCCGGCTCCCTAATTCACTTTAAATCTGCATAATGACTTTTTTGAACTGCTTAACATGCTCTCTTGCACCTGGCTAAAGAAGACGGTATGAATACTAACAACTTAAGGAAGAAGACAGAGGCAGACCAATACCCTTGGTGTTGAAGTTGATGAACGGTAGCGAAGCAGCTAATGTTGCAGGCTGTCTTCACATTTGAGGCACATCGCTACTGCTTCCCTTGGCCATCATTAATAAACGCGTTTAAGAATAAACAGATGCCATTTTTGTTAGCATAATGCTCAAAATAGATTAATTACAGCGATCCACGGTGTGATGTGTTTTTGTTGTACACCTGGCCCCGTGCACTCAGTCTTCCTTCATGACAGTACATGGAAAAGTCATCTCGTCCATCAGGACTTTGCCATTTCAAGGTAACCTCAAAAGTCTGTGTCAGGCGGTCAATGCAGTCTGACATGGCAGCGATGCGCTCTGAGCCATGGCTCCGAGGCCAAAGGTGTAACAGCAGGTGTATCGTCACAGGGAGAAAAATGAAGCTTCTGTAAGTATCTATTTAGCAGGCTGTTGAAGCCGTCTGGTTTAATCTCTTTGGCTGCTGCTGGGTTACGGAGTGTCCTAATTTAGCATTTGTCATTGGTGTAATTTGCAATATGTCGCGATAGCTGCTTCACCGTAATACACTGCAAACCATAGCCATTTAACACTTCACTCATTCAGTCTGATATTGATATTCTGATGATTAAAATCAGAGATGGCAAAAGTACACACATCCTTTACTCAAGTAGAAGTACAGATACTCGTGTTTAAAAATACTCTGGTAAAAGTAGAAGTAATGACTAAACTTATTTACTCAAGTAAAAGTAAAGAAGTATGGGCTTCGAAATGTACTTAAGTAAAAAGTACCCATAACTACCAACTGTTTTATAGAGTAACTGACCTAGCTTTATATTAATAGAACAATAATGTAATTGTTAGCTAATGAATGTTTTGATGCTGAACAACGGCAAAAGGACAGCGTTTTCATTGGTCCCTCTTCTTTGGAGAAGACCAGGAAATTATGGATGCACGGATCGTGTTAAAATCAATAGGCACGCAATGACTCTAAATAATAATGAGCATGCCACCAAAAAAAAATTAAAAGTAATAAACCTGTTTTTGAAAAGGTAAGAAGTAGAAAGTACAGGTATTTGTGTTAAAAATGTAAGAAGTAAAATTAAAAAGTCGTCGTAGTAGTGGAGTAAAGTACTGATACCAGAAAAATGTACTTAAGTACAGTAACGAAGTATTTGTACTCCACTACTTTCCACCTCTGATTAAAATGTAAGACTTAGTTAAGTTTACGTGCTCAGTAACATTACATTCATAGTAGTAAGTCCAGTGTAGTGTTATTGAAACTAAGCTTTGTCAAATGATTGGGTACAATTAAAATATAACTACGATTATGTACAAAGATAAATATTGGTGGCATAAAAATAATATTACAATAATTCATAAATGGGCTACGATGTTGCCGATTAAAGATGCGTATGAAATGTTTCAAATCAATCAGTTGCATTTGCATTTACCAAACTAATATGACAGCATGTAAATAAAACGATGTGGCCCCATAAAAAGTTGTTTTTGCTTTCTCAAATAACAACCCGTTTTCTGCTAGCTGCAGTAATGTAGCCTGTGAAAAACGGATTCCATTTAGCCCATGATGAATAATTCTGCCTGCATTTTCTCACAAAACCAGTTTGGTTCTTACACCAACATGCCTTCATTAGGCTTTTGACAGACTGCTGGTATTTTAGTGTTATGTTTATGAATGCATTTTGCAGTTACTAAATGTCCAAAAAGTGTGTATCTGAAATGTAATGACATCCAAGTTGAAAGCTGTCAACTATTTGCACTTCATCTGTTCTGAGCCAAAACCTGCACAGTGCTCACCTCGTAGAAAATGCATTAGTTATCCCTACATTTCCCTTTCAGGCCCGAGGTCCCTAGTATAATTCAGCAGATTTTTGATCACATGAATAAAGAGTGTTGGACAAGCAATTGGATTTGCATACACACTTGTCTAAAGTTTGCATTTACGCCATACCTGTGCACCACACACTAATGAGGCAATTATTTAGACAGCAGGCCTGCGAGTCTATTGGGGGAGATGCCACAGAGTTCGCAGCTGTGGGATTAACATGGTTAGCTGGACTTCAGAGAAGCACAGGCAGACAGGGAGGGATTTCACACTATCTAATGAAGAAGACTTTTCACATTTCATGGCAAATAATGAATTCTAAAACAAATTTGATGCAAAAAAGAAATGAGCTTCGTAAGAGTCGTGTAATGCATTTTAAGCACAGGGCTGTTGGGAACATGTCGACGTTAAAGGCGAACGGTCGTCAGTGATGCTGCTAATTCAGAGGAGAAGGTGTTGGCACAAAACACTTCAATGCGCTGCAATTAGCTCTATTTGTTGTAATCATACTGATCGATATGGTCCGTAGGAAATGCACACTCGCAAAGATCATCAGCTAATTACTGACGTATGAAAACCATGTTGGGCAACTTCAAAGAGCGGGGCCAAACGACTACTGAAGTATCTTTATAATGACCACGCTGATCAATCGCCTCCTGATGCTGTTAGTTGAACTTAACAGTGATTAAGAGCTAAAGTGTGACACACCTTCTCTTTCTCTTACTCTCGTGCCCAAACACAAGCGAACGTACCCACAAACAACCTCCATATTCAGTCAGATTTGATAGCTCCTGCAATCAGGGTTGAATAAATTACCCCCTTGAAAAGAGTGAATAAAGAAGGTCTGCTCTGATACCTCATTCACACCAACAGTGTTTCAGGGCCGGTTCGGAGCTGGAGCTTGAAAAGCACCGGGTTTTCCTGTTCACACTGCAGCGGAGCAGCCTCTTAGCTCCAGAATCAGGTTCGTTTCAAGCACCAACAAAATTTCCGGCTAGAGCAAAAGCACCGCATACGTCACGCTTACGTCGAGGCGGGGGCAGGGGCGGGATCAACTCCTGAACAACAACAAAAAGCCGGCGTTTTATCCAGTTTGTTCACAACGATGGAGAAACTTAACAAGCAGCAGTGGTCCACTGAAGAGACCAGCTAACTACTGGGGATCTGATCTTCCGAAGAGGTACAGAGGAAGCTGGAGCACAATCAGCCATTGTTGTTGTTGTTGTCGGTGTGAGCTGTGAGGGGTTTCCGCGCAGTTTGGCTTTATGAAGCAGGCACGCAAACGGTTACGTCATGACGCAAACGATGACGCAATGACGCAGCACCAGTCGGACTCTGGGCGGTGTGAAAAGAGCCTCCGCTAAACCGAAGAACCGGTTCTGAACCTGAAAAGCTCTAGCACAGAGCTTGAACCGGAGTTGCGTTGGTGTGAATGAGGTATGAGTGAGCTGTGTACTGTAAACTGATTCATTTGACTGGGTGAAAAAAACTGTTAGCTTAAGGATAGTCATCTGTTTTACCAATGCAATTTATTATCATCATTTTTTACAGGAAATGCTGCTTTCAAATTCTTCCCAATTCTTTGTATTTATCATAGTCTATATATTACCGAGCACATTGTCATGTATGCAGTAAAGCTATATCGTGAAAAAGGGGTTAGCTTGTCTCTCGTTGTACCACAGTATCATGTTGTGGGGTCCAGCATACAAAGGAACACCAGGCAAGTATCTTTAAAAACCTATTGCAAGACCAAGGGAAAAGCATCACCTGTGGCTTGAAATGAAGACGATATCATTTTTCATTTCGTTACAGCAATTATATTCTTGACATCTTTGTTCCGATGGCTTCAACAGGTTAAAATTGATTTGGGGAACTTTAGCCTGTTGCAAGATTTATTGTCAGGCTGCATGTTGGTGAATAATGAGGAGCAGTGAAACGTTTGGCTGGATCAATCTGAAGAAAATACGTTTTCCAAAAGCCTGACTAATTACACTCAGGCCTTCGATTACTGTCTGGAGCAAAACTACAACGAAAAATATATCATTGACTTATTTTGCCTTCATTTACTAACTCAGGGTGAGCATGAAATGAACCGTATAAACTTTGCATGGCATCCTGCAGGCATATTCATCCATTTCTGCAGAACACTGTGTCCTCTTGTTCGTGAGATAGGAGGCTGGCTGTTCCTCATGCAGGTTCAGTTAAAGTTACACATTAATATCCACAGATGACCTTTTGGATGAGCTGCAGCATTAGTCTTGTGCGTTCTAACCTGTCCTGTGTGGACATAGAGTAATGTGCTGGTTGACCGCTGAGCTGACCCTTCCAGGCATTAGAATGTATACCACATGTCCTGCCTGTTTCTACCTCCACTGGAACACGCGATAAAGTCTAAAACAAATACAGAGCAAATGTGTTGTATGAAGTCTTATCTGCGCTTCGCATACTGTGCTGATGGAATAAGCTGTATCTGGTTTGCTCTCTTCCGCTTAACGTGCATGGGCAAGCAAGCACACAAACATGCACGCAGCTAAGCACGTACTCACATGTAAACACACACGCACGAATAGAAAGCTAAGCAGCAACTCAACGACACATAAATGCTTCAACCTTCAAATACCATTGAACTCCAGATTTGTTTTTTTGTCTTCCACAACAATGAAAAAAGCTTGATTGACAAGTTCAAATAAGTGGAAACATTAGCATCTTAATTCCGGGGACTGTCACATTTGGTTAGCATCTCCCCTTCAAGGATGCGACTAATAAAGGAAAGGTATTCATGTTACTGAACAAGCCCTCTTTTATAACCTAATTGCTTTTGGTTCAATAGCCTAAAAAGTCATTAATTACAGGGCCAGCTTGTAATGTAGGTTAAGTTGGCTTTTTCACCAAGGTAATGAGCCGGTATACACAGTGGCCAGGCAGATTCTGATGCGATATTAGGAGGGGTGAATACAATTTTTCCCATCCTTGCTCAATGATGGCATTGGCTGAGAGAAGAGAGAGGCCTTTTCATAGTGCATGAATTAAAAAAAATCGAAATAGGCAACAGATAATTGAATTCCAAACAGTGCTATTTGTATCGCTGGCAGCACATTACATGAGGTGCAAATGGCCTTAGCCAAATGTGGATGACATCAAAATGATATGTATTGTGGTAGCACAGAATGTAATGTGTTTGTATGTGCAAATGTGCATGTCCATTCTCAGGGTTTTCATTATATTCTCAGTGGCGATGGTTGGATGGCTTTTCTGTTTGTTTGCTGTTAGTCTGTTGTTGCGTTGCTTTTCAATTCACATCACCAGACATGCTATTTACCGCACTCTTCTTGGCATGGTATTGATTACCTGCTGAGGATTTCAAACATGAAAATACACATTCTACAATTGTTATCTCACAAATGTTGAGTGGCAAGCCAATCTTCTGCAAGGTTAGACAAGTTGCATGCATGAAATCTATATAAGCAGTCTGTTTCACACAACGATACAAGTATTATGAGGCCGTCGCGGACGTCTTCCGAGGAATATGGATGAACTTTAAACAAAGTGATTTCCCTGAACACAAACATGTGGCTTCCTGTGAGCTACCTTCCATCGATCAGAGCAAAACAACACAGCCCTTCCTCTCAGACTGCCCCAAAGCGCAACACAACGTTTTAGTCCTATGACCTCTAACCCCCCCCAGAGATCTGATGGCAGTTCACTGATGTCCTGCACCTCAAGAGGCGAGTGAAAAAAGAGGGTGGGTGAGAAAAGAGGGAGGAAGTGGGAAAAGGAGGAGGGGAAGGGGGGGGGGGGTGATTGCGTTGGTTGCTCAGTGACTTTGGAAGAGATTAGACGATTGAGTTCACCTTTAATGACGGTGGAGATAGTCTTTCAGCAGGGGGAAATGCCAGAGCTCAGCAGTTTGTTTTGTGTAGCTTTAAGAGCTTCCTGTGTCAGGTTCAGGTTCCCTGTCTCTCTCCCCAGCAGCGGCCCATTGTCTCCAAGCCACAAAAGGCAGCACAGTGTTGGGTGATCGACGGAACGGCTCAGCCCGGCTCCTCTGCCATAGCTAACCTAACCTCCGCAGGGGATTCTTCTGTGGGACTTCAAGGAATCGCATGACAACACATTTGTGTGGGTGTGTCCCATTGAAAAATGAATCTCCATCACACTTAGAACACACACTGTCAAGACAGTATTTGTGGCTACTCTCCAAAGTGTATAGACACACCAGTCAGTGGTAATTTTTAAACGTTAGAACTTTGTAATGAGATATGGAACTTATTGTCTTCTTGTTATTACTTGTTGTTACAAAAAAGCAGGGTGGCAACGGCTAAACTCAAGGCTAGGTAAAGTTAGGGTGAAAACGTCTACTTCCTACATTATATATATAAAAAAAAAAATTCATTATGAAGGGCAGACCATCTATTTGTATTTTTTTAGTTTTTTTAGAAAGGGGCAGGTCATATAAGATTTTATTCTTCTCCGTGCTCCTTTTTGCTCAATGGTGTTTGTAGAGACATGTTTTGTTGGCAATTATTGTACATTTGGTTATGCGTACCATGAGCGGGACAAATACAAATGAAATGAAATATACAGTTTACACTGCACATAGTAGACAAATAGTTTAAAATTATAAAAAAATATGGATACCAGCGTTGCATGCACACACAAACACTAACATATACTCACAGTACCCAATTGTACATGCATACAAGCAGCACAACAAAAACACTACATCTATCATATTTGGAAATATAATTCATTCAATATTCTTGTGTGAGATAACATCCTCATTTACCTATCTTTCCCTGTATTACATCCAATGACACATCTTTGATATACAAAAAGTCAATGTTACAATTCAGGGTTGCTGTGTAGTTTGGTTTGTGGCAAATTTCTCCAAATGTATGTGTTGACTGTGATAGATTTTCTGCTGCTTTGCAAAAGTCAGAGGCATTGCCTTGAACCAGTAGAGCAAAAAAAAACTCTGCTCACATGCTGGCCATCTCTAAATAGGCGCAGCTGATCCAGACACAGGCCAAACAATCCCAGGGCCTTTTGCTTTGCAGCCAAATTAAATTAAAACAAATTCACTCTGCTGCAAATGAAAAAAGGAAGTGCTTGAGTGAGTAGAGTTCAGATAGGGCTGGAGTCCTGCTGCTGACCAGAAAGCGAGGAAACCCCCTCCCACTCTCTCTCTGTTCAATCCTTAGCAACACACACACACACACACACACACACACACACACACACACACACACACACACACACACACACACACACACACACACACACACACACACACACAATCCTCTTCCTCCTCCTGCTTCAGCCTCTCTCTCTTGCTCTTTTTCTCTCACTCCCCCTGGTTCTGAACCTGACATTCCTGCTGGCCCTGTCTCTTTGAAGTGGCTTGTTGGAGCGGGCTCCCGTTACAGGGGCCGGGACTGGCGAAAGCCGATCTGTCTGGCCGAGAAGAACGGCCCTGGCCCAGGGGTTAATCAGCAGACCCAGCACACTGCCCACTCTGTCCACACAGGCACACACACACACACACACACACACACACACACACACACACACACACACACACACACACACACACACACACCCCACACACACACACACACACACACACAGACACACATAGGTAGAAATGCAAACACTGCCCTGTCTGTCCCCACAGCGCAGCTGTAACAAGACCAGCCAGATTTGGAGGTTAAGAAAGACAGCCACAGCCCAACCGCTTTGAAGTTGACTGGCAGCCACCAGGATTTGGACTCTTAAAGAAGAGGGCTGGCTGAGTTTAAAAAATATACAGGGTCATGCGGCATAGAGGAGGGTGTGAGTGTGTGATTGTGTGCTTTGGGGCAGTAGACGGGAAGCTGACTAATCTCTTTTTTAACCCTCTGCTGAATTTGAGCTCAGCTTGTGAACACCAGAAAAAAATATATATATATGCCCTATCTGGATGTGGAAGATGCAAATAAAAGCCCAAACCTCATAGAAGCTGAAGAGCAGGTCTGATAAGAGCCTTATATATGCAAGAACCATTTGAGTAAATGGGCATTTTGAATAAACATTAACCCTTTATTATGAAATAATGAAACCATTAGTTGGGTGCATTTAGCGTAGCCATCATGCATGTTCATATTTAGATTGCTTTTATCTTGAGTTAATGCATCACTGGTGTTATTGTGAGGGAGTCATTCCACAAAATAATCAGTTGGCAATAAACCCTGATAAAGCACAGCAAACAGCTAGACCATCCAATCAAAAAAAGGTGTGAATTAACAATTTTCTCTCCTTTTAAAACGCTCATTATAAAGTCGAGTACATCATTACTATAATAAAAGCGAGAGCAAACCGGAATCAATGTGCAAAACCTGATGATAACTTTTAGGTCAAACTGTATTAGTTTCTGATTATACAAAGCACACTTTCTAGGGAAGGCAGCTGAAGACATGTTCTCTTAACGATGTCTCAGGAATCATTCCAGTTCCAATTTACTACAATCTTCACGAGCTAAGCATTCAAATAGGTAGCTAATGTTACATTTGCTGGCCTCTAAAAGCCATTGAAAACATTTGATACTGCCAGCAGTTTTGCTTTGTTTCCAAGAAACATGCCTTCAGGCTGAGCCAAGTTGATGTCAGTGTAAAACAATCCATAATAAAAGAGAGGAAAAAGAACCCAAACCCAATCTAAATCACTTCACTTTAAAAGCCTATTTGTGTTCTACTATCCACAGATTCAGGGTGAATATATGGGAGCCCTGACAAGCCTGTTCTGTACAATCCACTTATCTCTCTTGTAGCATCTGGGCATGGATATGATGGAGTGGCCGCCATCCAACATGGCACCATGACAAAGTCAACAGTATAGGGTGCTCCACACAAGGACAATTGGCTTGATCGTCTCTCACTGTCTCTCTCTATCTCTTTCCACTAGGTCTATTAACTGTGGGAACAGTGATGACACAAATGCCACCGTAAACACAGACAATGACAAGTAGAGAGCACACAACCGGATGAAACTAATTTGAAACAAAAAGTAAGAAAACCCGATCTGAACATTTGCTTATTCAGCTCATTTGTTAGAGTGATTATTTTGCAGTCCTGAAGATCCACTTTTGAAGGACAAGCCAGACCAAATGTTGTATTGTTAGATGAAATTTGAAAGAAAAATATTGGTGACAGAATGAGTCCAGACCTTTTGAAAACTGCAGATCAATTTGATAAATTATATGCAGGTGTTGATAGCTTTCGAGACCCCGCCAGTCATCTTGTGTCTAAGTGCAGACTTGACCCCAGACGCACATTAAATGTTCCAGCATGTTCCCGTCTTTGTTTATACAATGTAGAGTGTGTGTGTGTGTGTGTGTGTGCATGAGTTTGTGCACGGCATAATTGTGTAATGCCCAGAGACACATTTTATCCCAGAGTTGGATGTTGTTTGGCAGTGTTAAGATCATCAGTGTTCTGTCCTAGTCCTCAGGGGACCGCCTTCATTTGTGTCTTTTGTTTATCAAGATGTTTGAATATTAAAATGGGCCATTTTTCTCGGTCATAATGAAGCAGCGTTGCATATCCACACATCTGCACATTTCCATACTGCTCTGTGATTCTGCCTCTTTCTGTCTTAATTTCCTGCTAGATGCATGCCACGAGTACTACCATTTGCATATGCGTAAAAGGTCCTCAGTCTGGGGAACCCCTCCCCTTCTCTTTCTGTATTCACATATTTGTTTGTTTACTCTTCGTTTGCATTGGGTGTAAACAACATTAATGTGGTCTGTTGCTGTCGCGCTGGTTTAAATTTACATGTGTCGGATGACAAGAACTGAAAACATGCTAATCGCTCACACTAATCAGCATTCTTGCTCTTCAGCTCTGTCCGATGTCACCATTGGTATCTTTACAACCCCGCTACACACTCATCCGCCTCATCAACCATCCACCGCAGTCCCTGGCAGGTGCTGGTGACGGGTGTGTTTATACCCTAGATCCCTCGAGCACAAAACTTTAATATTCATGTTGGCCGATAAAGGGAATTACTTCTTGATTGCTTGGAGGAACATTGATACATCTGGCAGATAGAGAAAGGAACTAGTTTAAGGATTCAGGTCATGTTTTTTATTTATTTCCTTGCTCAGACTGAACTTACTCTGAGAGCGAAGTCTATTAGCAGCCGTAATTTATTATCTAACGTGGCACACATGTGTCCTTTAACAAGCCCATATGTGTCTTATATGACCTGTGGGGATTTCAAAAATAAAAGCTAATGCCAATAAAAACGTAGACACTAGACAGTTTGTGGTTATATGTTGGGTTCAATGGGGTTGTGGAAAGAAATCAGGAATGGTTTTCCACATTATTGAGAATAGCTTTTTATTGTTTAAAATCAGATTAAACATACATGGAAGGTAACCATTAGACCCAATGCTACAACAATTCACATCACTTGCATTTTTCAGATTTTCAAGAAAAGTGACACAGACATAAGTACCATTTCCTGGATGTTGATGAGGATTTGTTCACACAATACGTATATATACTACACATTACCGCATCAGCCAAGCCAAAAATGAAAGTTTGACATGAAATTGTATCATGAAGCTGCCTGTCTGACTTGGGCCTGCAGGGCCTTTTCTACTGACACTGGCATCTCTGGGTAAAGAATGACCCTCATTTATGTGGACACGGCACTGTGTCCGCTCCCACGGATCTGGGCGCCCATTCCATTTCATGGTGCATCGCCCCAGCGTGTGATTATGCCGCGCTTTCAGGTGCAGAGGAGGAAATGTTTCGTGAAACTGATGTCCCTGTCAGCGCTGTGCGGCTCTCCCTTCTTTTGCCGAGCATGTCACTTCACTGATTGGTGAATTTCCATTCCAATGTGAAGAGCGGCACCGCCCCGGTCCCCAGCTCACTGGCCCTGGCAGCAAATGACTAGCTGCATATGTTAAAGAGACGACGCTCTCCTGGCCTCATTTGCATTGGCTGAATGGAAATCAAACGGTTTAATGTTGAGGCAAAGCTGGTAAATAGTGGCGGTGTCAACACATTAAAAACACTTGCATGCACACTCACCACTAACTGCCATATGCCTAAAGTCTAACTGCGAAGGGAGAGGATAAAATATTTACTCTCGCATAAATGTAGGAAGTGATTTGTGGTGTGTTGCTCCTTTAAATCCCAAAACGATGACATCATTTTTATTTCTTAGAATGTGCCTCTTGAATCTACAAGGAGAGAAGTTGAATGGCTGCCAAAGAGAATATGCATGGAAAGGAGAAGCAGATGATTTGATTTGGATTTTTCTAGTAATTAATTAGTCATTAGTTGATTCTTTGGGCAGCTGAGACGACAAAATGACATTTTCTCAGCAGTTCTGTGAAATTAACACTCAGACTCTTGCAAACAGTCCCTCAGTCACTGACTCTCCATATTTGTTTTTAAAGCCCAAATCCCACAAGTATAACCTAAAAATAAAGCCAACACTAAGCTGATGTTTCTACAATTATAAAGAGCTTCTTTCTACACACTAGTCCTTCTTAAATGTGTGATGTCCTCATTTTCCAAAAATTGTTAATGTGATACAGGATGCAGGCCTATACATCATAGTGAGCAATTGTAATTATTAATGACTGTTTTTCTTTTTTGACTCAAAACACAGACAGTGAAGAGTATTTGTGTGGGTGGCAGTGAATTTGTGTATGTGTGTTTGGAGACGCTGGCTCAGTAGACTGGAATCCTTTAGGGCAACAGGGACATCTGATTCCCCCACTGCCTAAGCACTGAACTAAATGCTCCTGCATTATTCATGTGTATATCACTTTATTGCTGTGCAAGGTTTTCACTCTAAGTTTCTGCCGCACCATTTACTGTACCTACCCCCTAGACGTTAACTGACAAACTTTCCCTTTCTCTCTCGCTCTCTTACTGATCTCTTCTTCCATGATGCTGGGGGTGGTATTGAACGTCAAGGGGGGTATTGAACGTCGACGGGAGGGGTGGGCGCTAATGGAGCACGCGTTGAAGTTGTGGCACAATTCCGTTTTACACACTTGCGTTAACAGCACAAGTCTGTGCGCACGGCGACCGGCTCTGTGAAATGCTTCACAAGTCCGCCGGTACGCAAATGCGCTTAGTGAGGCAAGCAACGGTATGCATTTCAGATGTTTACCGCGCATGCGTACCTGCGTACCAGTTATGTGCATCCCTGTTAATGAGCTAAATAATAAGGTGAACAGGGCAATAAGAAAAAAATACTTATTACATTACATTGCATTTAGCTGACGCTTTTATCCAAAGAGACTTACAATAAGTGCGTTCAACCAACAAGATACAAACTTATGCCTTTATACTTTCCCTGCTGAAAGTATAAAGATAAAGTATTTTTCTGACACATTTCCAAGCCAGCCCAGTACAACCCACTATAGGGAATTAATGCAAGGCTACTGTCTGAATGTGTCTCTGTTTGTGTATTTGGGTTTACAACTCACATCAATCAATCAATGTTTATTTATATAGCCCAATATCACAAATGTTACATTTGTCTCAGTGGTCTTCACAGTTTGTACAGAATATTAGTATGACAATACGACACCCTCTGTCCTTAGACCCTCACATCGTACAAGGAAAAACTTCCAGAGAAAACCCCACAGTTTAAAGGGGGAAATGGGAGAAACCTCAGGGAGAGCAACAGAGGAGGGATCCCTCTCCCAGGACGGACAGACGTGCAATAGATGCCGTGTGTAAATCGAGGAGATAATACATTTACAACATAGATAGACCAAATGTTTGGAAATGCATGTGTCTATAATAAGAAGATGAATCCACGAGGATGTCAAGAATCCTGTGGGAGCCATCAGGGAAGTAGTATGATGAGAGTCAGGCAGGACCGCAGAGACAGGTTCAGCCACGACTCGAAGTCCAGGACTCAAATCCAGGACTCAGGATAGAGGATCCAGGACACAGGACCACAGCCACAGGATCAGCCACGACTCAGGATCCCGGCGTAGATATAGATACCAAAAATACATTTGAGGGAAGCTGGGTTATTCGGAACATGAGAGTACACAGGTATAGACAGAAGGAAGAAGTAAGGTGTCCCCCGACAGTCTAAGCCTATAGCAGCTAAACTAACGTGTAATATACATGCACTCCCTTAGGATAGGTTGAGGGAAAAGGGTAGCAAGTAAGAAGTAAGGAACAGAGGTGGAGAGGCACAACGTGTCTACGTACATGCACTCCCTTAGGATAGGGTGAGGGAAAAGGGTAGCAAGTAAGAAGTAAGGAACAGAGGTGGAGAGGCACAACGTGTCTACATACATGCACTCCCTTAGGATAGGGTGAGGGAAAAGAGTAGGAACTAAGATGTATGCGCCACATCTATACCATGAGCGCTTTGCTCCTAAAAAGTTTGTTGGTACTGACACCAATCAACAGTTGTACGTCGACTCAGCAGGGATCAAGGCACGTATATGCCTCTCCCTGCTTCCACCGTCTACACACACAACCAAATTACATACCATCAGTAAGGAAAGAGAGTAAGAACTCAAATGTATAGGTGAAGAGGCACAACGTGTCTACGTCAATGCACTCTTATTAGATTATTTTATCAACTATAAGCTTTATCAAAAGGAAGGCCTTAAGCGTACTCGGAAAAACGGATAGGCTGTCTGCCGCCCGAACACAAACTGGAAGCTGATTCCACAAAAGTGGAGCTTGATAATGAAAGGCTCTGGCTCCCATTGTACTTTTAGAGACTCTAGGAACAATCAACAACCCTGCAGTCTTGGAACGCAATGCCCTTGTAGGACAGTAGGGTATAATGAGTTATTTAAGGTAAGATGGTGCCTGCCCATTAAGGGCTTTGTAAGCGAGAAGAATACTTTTAAATGAAAGGAGCCAGTGTAAGGCAGCCAAAACTGGAGTAATGTGGTCCCTTTTCCGAACTCTAGTTAGTACACGTGCTGCAGCATTTTGAATTAGCTGAAGCAACTTAACTGACTTCTTGGTACACCCTGATAATAAAGAGTTACAATAATCCAGCCTTGAAGTAACAAATGCATGGATTATTCTCTGCATCGTTTTGAGGCAAGATATGCCTGATCTTTGCAATGTTACGTAGATGAAAGAAGGCGGTCCTTTAGATTGATTTTATGTGGGCGTTAAAAGATAAATCCTGATCAAATATAACACCAAGGTTCCTTACAGTCTCACTGGAGGCCAAATTAATGCCATCCATAGTGAATATATCTTTAGATAATTTGTTTCGTAGATTATTTGGGCCGAGTACAATAACTTCAGTTTTAGCCGTGTTTAACATCAAAAAGTTTAAGGTCATCCACGTTTTTAAGTCCTTGAGGCAGTCTTGAATTGTATTTAGATGATTGGTTTCATCAGGCTTGATAGATAAATATAGTTGAGTATCATCCGCATAACAGTGGAAATGTACAGAATGATTCCTTATAATATTGCCTAGCGGAAGCATTTATAGTGTGAACAAAATAGGTCCAAGGCTCCAAGCACTGAGCCCTGTGGCACTCCATGGCTAACTTTGGTTTGCGTGGAAGATTCATCATTGACACACACAAACTGAGAGCGTTCAGATAGATAGGACCTAAACCAGCCTAAACAGTTCCCTTTATGCCAACTAGGTGCTCTAGTCTTTGCAATAGGATATCACATGGGCAGACGACAACATCTGAAAATGCATAACATAACATAACACATTTAATTAAACATTAAAGTGTAAATACTTTACTGTATTTAAAGCCCATCTAAAAAGGTAAGTGTATAGTTAGTCTAAATAATCGGATAATGGTGCAGGTAAAAATCAATAGTGTAAAGGGAACATTTCATTCTTAAAATACCAGAGGTTGAGTAAATTATAGTTTTGAACCCATATTTTAATAAAGTAGGCTACCTATAATAAAAAATTTTAGATTTATTACTGAAACATTTAAAGGTGGGGTAGGTAAGTTTCAGAAACCGGCTCGAGTGCACTAACATTTGAAAGTACACAGCCGAAAAGAATCCGCCCCTTCCTTCAGACTTCCTTACAGAGCACCTCCTCCAACACACATGGACGCGCAATGCACGCCCAATGACGGCACGCCCAATGAGGGCACGAGATACATTTGTGCGTGCACGAGATGGAAGGCAATCCAATCCGTTTAGCCGGCCCGGCTAAACGGATTGGTTGTACTTTTTACAGTATTACGGGTTCCACAGATAACATTTTTTTATGGGTTTTTTGTCAAAGCACTTAAGATATTCATTGCTATCGGGATGTTAAGAGCATTCCATGGAATATAACAAAAAGTGTATCACGAGCCGGTTTCTGAAACTTACCTACCCCACCTTTAAGTGTCATTATGGCTAATTTGTCCATAACATAATCGAAAACATGGCTATGAAATTTGAAAGGTATTGACAAAAATCGGAAATGCTCACCTTGTAATTTTGGGGATAATTTTAAGACAGCCTTTTACTTAATTGTCCTTGTTCCTAACTTCCTGGTTGCTAAAATTCAATGTAGCCCAATCACATTTTCAAACAAGCACATTTAAACTGTAGGCTATAGGTTGAATGTCAACTGTTGGTTTACAACCATTTACTGAAATACACTGATTATGGGTCACTAACTCGCTATTCACAAACATATCATCGTGGTTAGTTCACAATCAAAACAATAGACTCTACTGACATTTCTTGTAATATAGAGTGGCGAAGTCACACCCATCTACTTCCGGTCCATGGGACCTTATTTCGGAAAAATTATGTATTGAAGTCAATGGAGAGAGAAAACGTATCTTTCGATCCCGTTTGAATTGTGCCATGAATTACACATGATGTTTGTCAATCTTAAAAAATAATTTCCATGTAAAAAAAGTCACAGTTTGTGTAAAACTGTTGAAATATAAGACTATGAAAAATACGCAACTAGAAAGACTACAAATCCCAGAGCGTAAGTGATGTCACAATTGTTTTCCTCCACTGATGCCCCTTTCACACCAGCGCACACCGCAGCGGCGCCGGCTCTTAGCTCCGGAATCGGGTTCACTTCCAGCTCCAAAAAATTGTCGGTCTAGAGCAGTGTTTCTCAAACTTTTTCATACCAAGGACCACTTAACCAATAAAAAAACACTCGCGGACCACCTAACTCCACAAATATCCCAAAACACATCGTTTTTCTAGAACAGATTACAAATCGCCTGAAATTGGTACAAAGAAGTGGCAACATGTGTGATCAAAGTGTTGCGCTGGGCTATATGATGCAATCGAAAGTGAAACTTAAGCTCGCTACATTGCGGAGATATTCGCGCGAGCGTGCGGAAAACTTAAATGTATTTATTTATTTCAAATGTGAAATTGTACCAATATACTCACGGACCACTAGGGGGCGCTCACGGACCACCAGTGGTCCGCGGACCACACTTTGAGAAGCACTGAGAGGCAAGAGCTTCGGGGCTAAGAGGTGGCGTCGCTTACGTCTCTCTTACGTCGAGGCGTGCAGGAAACTAAACCCTCCTCCCCTGAACATGGGTCGACTGTCATGCCTGCCTACAAGCAGTAGTGCTTATAAACACACTTTATAAAGTCAGGCAACACTAACCAGGCTTCGTGTGATTCTGTTTATTTGTACCTTACTTTGACCATCCGTTCACTGTTATTGATCATTGTGGAGAGAGGCAGACGTGTTGTTTTGTATTATAGCAGCTATCGGATGGAATCAATACATGGGCTGCACAGGTTGTCGTGTCCGACTATCACAAGTAGAATCATAATAAAAATACGCCGGTAAAATGTGCCTGTAGAAAACGGTTTATGCCACAATGGGATAGCAATAGCAAGTAGTCAGTTTAGCTTCGGGTGCTATGCTAACATCACCCATTTTATACCAGAGAAACTTTCATAACAGCGTTGTGATACCAAACAGCGTCAATTCAGACTGACACACATTCATTTAGGCTAAGGGGAACTGGGGATATGTATCAGCTGCTTGTGTGAGTCGGACAGTGAATACTTTAGAGCGGCCGCAGCAGTGTGAGCTAACCGGGAGCTAACGGAGGAGAATAAACTCCCGTGGAAGAGCAGCCAACACTGCAGCGGTCGGTAAATGCTGCAGAAACACATTAATAAACAATGAACCACGGCACTCTGGAGCAAAGTATAAGGTTGGAGAAGTAGTTATTCAATTTAATCTGGCTTCGTGTGATTAAAAGCAACACGATCATCGACCCGACGCAGTTGTTGTTGTGAGCGCCATAATGCCGTTGGGGAGCAAATCAGCGATGTAAACGATGACGTCATGACGCAGCAGCGGCAGCACCAGTCGGGTGCTGGGCGGTGTGAACAGAGCGGGAGCAGAAAAGGGAAAACGGAGCTGAACCAGAAAAGCTCTAGCTCGGAGCTAGAAAGGGAAAAGCGCTGGTGTGAAAGCCGCATAAGAGGTAGCTAAGATCAGCGCCATTTAGATATAATCGATCTATATGGCGCTGGCCATAAGATAACTTTAACAAGATGCCTGTGTGCTTAGTACCAGGTTGTTATCATACCAGCAATGGGTCTTGCTCGTTCTTTCGCTTCCCGTCTGATGAAAGGACCAGGAGTGGCTGGATCAAGTTAGCTACCTAGCTAGTAGCTAGCACATTAGTTAGCATTACAGCCTTGTCATTTGTATTAGCCTTAATATGAAGTAACATTAAGTAACCCAAAATGTTAAACAGTAAGAGTAGTAGTCATATTTCGTGAACCCTTTGAAGAGTACTGTCACCGGTGTGATCATTCTATAATACACAATTTAAGCCCGGGGGAGAAATGCTAACGCTAGCATCGGCGATCGCCGATCTTTTCTACTTCATGCTATCTGCACAAATGGTTGACATTAAACATTAAAAAGACCAGGCAGTTCAGAGAGAATCAAAGGAAGGCAGGCAGGCAGCTTTGCATGACATTCTTCTGGACGCGTTTCATTGTGGTGATAGTGAGGGTAGTCAATCGTTTTGTTGACAAGACAGTGACGGCCATCTTTGTGACGTGTGTTGTTCTGCGAGACCAGAGATGTAGTTCATTGAGCGTTTCACACAAACAAATGTGTTACTTCACAGTTTTACGACCCATTTTTTTTTTTTTGACTTGCAAAATTATCTTTTAAATTGACAAACATCATATGTGTAATTCGTGGCACAATTCAAACGGGATCGACTATAGAGTGGCGAAGTCCCTCCCCTTCCGGTGGACCTCTATGGGACCTTATTTAGAAAAAAATATGTATTGAAGTCAATGGAGAGAGAAAGATTATCTTTCGATCCCGTTTGAATTGTATTGAATTTGAATTGCGGGACGCGGCGAGGCTGTGAGCCGGTGACAAACTCCCAGCCAGGCTGCGGGTGTGTGTGTGTTCGGGCTGGGTTTCGCTGTGTCTCGCTGTCTCGCAGACGGCCACTGGCCTCATAGGGAGGGGGGGGGGGGGGGCAGGAGCTCCAACAAGCCGTTTAGGACAGAGAGTGAATACACATGCTATACAGAGATGCTGTATGAGAAACCAATGTGATTTTGGAAATTTGCACTATATAAATCTATTTTAGTATACCTCAACAATGGAATTATGATCAGTAGAAATGGCCATGACATGGGACCTTTTAAATGAACTAATTGACACTATTGTGGTCCCTTCCTAAAGCGTGCTATTTTGGAATGGGCCGATTACTCACTTAACACTCACAACTGTGCTTTCTTGTGTCCTGAGCCATACATCCGACATAACAAAGTAGTATTTTATAGCAATATTGTTTCAGCCAAACATTCATGTAAAAACCGGCCTCACCCATACACTACACAGTGTGTACATAACACATTACTTATAGATATGTTCCATAGATCACATTCAACACTGCACTTTCTTCGATCTTCAGCGATACATCCGCCAAGTAAACTTATGTTTATTCTAGCAGTTGGGTTTGACTGAGTAATGACTCAGAAATGCCGGAAGAAATAATAGACTGACTTTGTGGCAATTTGATCACTGATTTTATGGAGCATTATTAGTTTTTATTTATATGATGTAGCCTATTGTACAACTTATCCAGACATATATTTATTTCCTTGCTTGCCCTAACTTTGAGTAAAACCAAGTTTAATATAGACTGTGTGTTATATGTTTTTCCTCTATTTTTAAGAGCTAGTTAGCTTATTGTCTGCAACTAGAAAGGTGACCCACAGGGACAAGTACAACTTGCAAGAGGGCATTACAAGTCCAACAGAGGCAGCTGAAGAAGCTACTTTTTGTAAACCTTGCTAATTTGGCTACTTGTACTGCAATTTGTGGTTTCAGTTTTACTTTAATAGGGCCCTGTACTTTGACCAAGGCTTGTGCTCCACATGCAGAATGGATGCACATTGCATTATTAGACTGGGACTGGCCTGTTAGCACCAACCAGCTGGTCTACAGGAGCCCATACTGTTGAATGGAAACAGGGGCCTTTGTATTAAGTGTTACTAATATTAAGGCAAATACTCTTCCTGTTGGAGCCTTGCTATGTAAGGTCATTCTATAGATCAGAAGATCTACTTAATCCGCTCCACGGTCCCCCCTGGTGCAAAACAATAAGCTTGAGATTTTCCAGTCCTGGCAACAGATAAACATCCAGGGAGGCAGAGGAAGAGCAGAGCTGACTGCAGAGTCCCGGCTGTTGCCGTGGAGCAGTGTTGAAGATAATGTGGTATGACATTCCGTTTTGATCTGGACTGCTTTAACACAAGACGCTTTAAGCAGGGGCGGACTGGCCATTGGGAATACCAGGAGTTTCCCCGGTGGGCCGGTGCTGTGTGTGGGCCGGCCCACATTTGTAAGTGTTCCGGCCCAGCCCAGCCCCGCCCAGGGGTTGGCAGGGAAACAGGGTTCAGGGGGAGTGGCTGAAGGATAGAAAAAGGGGGAAGTGACGTCTGACTCAGAGGTCGCGCGGCTGTGGAGAAGAACGTGTTGCCCACATTCTGTTACTGAGTTTAGGCTAGTTAGCAGGTTTATTGTTTTGGGTGCAGTCACTTTTGCCTCCACTTGCTCAAATAAATGTTGAAAGAAAAAGTAGATCTGTTTACAGTTCTGTTTTATATGGGTGTTGAAGAAGAAGAAGAAGAATTGGGAGGGATGAAACCCTCTTTAATGGTCACACATGCAGAGCACACAGCACACACAGTGAAATGTGTTCTCTGCTTTTAACCCATCCTAGTACCAGGAGTCTAGTATCAGGAGCAGTGGGCAGCTATTGTACAGCGCCCGGGGAGCAATGGGAGTGAGGGGGGAAGGGGGATGTCCGGTGCCTTGCTCAAGGGCACCACGGCAGGGCAGGAGGTGAACTGGGACCTCTCCAAGTAGAAGTCCACACTCTGAAATGTAAGTCTGGCCGGGGACTTGAACCGGCAACCCTACGGCTCACAGTCCAAGCCCCTACTGACTGCCATAGATTTAGTCCCTAATTTTGCTCTCAAAGTGTACCAGATTAATGCATTTAACTTCAACATTTAAAAAAAAATCTTCCCGGGGGAGCTTGCCCCCGGACCCCCCTAGAGGAGGTGAAGTCCACCCACCTACCCACACCCCCTGTTAAATTGTCTCAACCACATTGAGGATGCTTCCTACGCCCATGTTTTATTCCATGTGTCAAGTCAGGCAAATTGGGTCAAAATGTTATTGCATCAATGATCTGTTAACATTAAAACCACTAAATATATGCTGCAACTATTTTGCTAGGCAACTCAAGGGCTCAGGTAATGTGATTACTATATGAATAATTGTCCAAAATAACATAAAATGCATAGGGTTTTTTGTTAAGTAACATACTTTCGTCGCCGGCCGGCCGATACATGCCGCGCATTAAATGGGCCTGTCTGTCAATTAATCCCCACACAGGGGAAATGTAAGTCTGTGCTAATTACCTGAGTGAGTCAGACACAGAGGGAGAGAGAGAATGAGAGAGAAAGGCTAGCTCAAGTGGCAAACTTCCACACCTTCCGACCTGCATTACCGCCCAGCCGCCGGCTTTCTCCCCGGTCAACACGGTGCTGCACTGGCCTGCCCTCATTGTGTTGTTGCTCCAATCTGACATGTTTGATGGCAGTTTAGCTTTGATATGACAACACTCATTGCATCTTCCTTCTCCCGTGTGCTTCATTGTGTTCCTTCAGTTCTCACAGCCTCTCGCTTTCTTTTGGATCTGAGCGGGAAAAGATGGGAAGTCCCACTGGGGACATTTCTGAGTCATCTAAGTTGTCTGAAGAATTGCTGTACATGTCTAGCAAGCTAATTGGACTCTTACAAAACCAGAGCCTCCATCTACAGTGTGTTTCAAATGAACCGCTGACAAGGTGTGACAGAGAGGCCTTTAAAATGTCAAAGCCAGATACGAGCACAATGCGTAGCACACCTACTCAGAAGCACAGCATGTGAATTGTGAAATTACCACTGATAAATATAATGAACAAGACTGCGGAGCCGCGTCTGAACCTGCTCACTGTCTCTGCTGGAAGCGAAGGCCATAGCTCAAATTGCCTCTGTCAAGGCATCTATGCACTCAATAGAGTGTGACAAAATAGAAAGGATAGCTTTTCTAAAATGTCAGACGGTTGGGGCCCCGCTGAATTTTCTCCCCTCTCTCGCTCTCTGTGACTATCTTGATCGATAAAGTTACCTTTGACAATGCTGCATGTTGTCACCATGACATTTGGTCACCCTTCCTTTTTCCTTCACCTGGCTCGCTGCTGAATAGGAATATAACAATGAGATTTAATACAGGATCGATAGCTACACTCCAATGATATTCACTCGCATAATGAATACTGATGGATGAAAACAAATACCTGCATGGGGAATTTGTATTCTGGACAGTGTGTCTGTAATAGCCATGCCGATGATGTTTCATTACGGTTCTCCGGCTTGTGTGCTTTTTCTCTATCCATACAATCAAATAAAGGATATACGCATGATTTAATCAAGGCTATGGCAGTAACGTCAACCCAACCTCTTGTGTATTTATGAAGAGTGCTGTGTGTGTGTGTGTGTGTGTGTGTGTGTGTGTGTGTGTGTGTGTGTGTGTGTGTGTGTGTGTGTGTGTGTGTGTGTGTGTGGTGTGTGTGTGTGTGTGTGTGTGTGTGTGTGTGTGTGTGTGCTTGCATCTATGTGATCTCATGCCCATGAATATCATGCCATTGTTTGCATTTCATTCAACAGATATGGGCTTAGTGCAATATGTATAATAAATACTGAAAATGAATTGATCTTTAACACATGTCCGTGTGTGTATATTGAGTTATGTTCCCGGGGTGCTTTCATTCTGTTTGTACTGCATGCATGGATTTGTGACTGGAATATACATGTGCGGTTTATCTGTATTTTTGCATTGAGTCCATACACATAAATTATTTACTGCACATGTTGAGTGCACTGTAATAGTATGTTTATACTTACATAGAAGTTTGAAGGCATGCCGTTGTATATATGGATACATTTGTCTGTGCATGTGTGTGTAACCATGTGGGTATCAGTTCTGCTGAATGAATTAACTTTTATTAATTGGATGTGTGTGTGCATTAGTTGGTGCATAGCTTCCTGCATTATGTGAGTGGCAATCTCTAACACATTGAGTATCCTCCAGCCTGCTGTTGTTTGATAGTCAGCTCAGTGCATTGTGGTGTGTTTGGGCTTTGGGCCCCGCGTCTGGCCCCCTGCGTGACTGACGCCTCGAACGCCCACTGTTTAAACATCTCTCCACGTGTTTCCCTTTTGATCAGCGTCTGCCATTCTTACTGATTTTCCAAATCACTGATGCTTGTCAAAGAATTAATTACCTGGATCGTTGCTCCGCTGACTCCGGCACCAGCTGCGGGGTTCACTAGAGAGACCTCGGCATTCTCCCAGCATTCCCGGCTAATCACCCACAATCCATTTCAAAGTCAACCTGATTGGCTCACTACCCGGAGAATAATGTGGAATTAGACTGCATCCTGACAGTGACAGTTTCATATTTGCATACAGTATACGGCAGATTAGCTTGCAGGAGCCCGTCAGTGGGAGGTGAACATCAGCATCAGCGCCAGTGCTAATGGCAGTTGCCTCCTACAGTTTATTAGATAAGTAATGGTGTAAAGCATTGTACTAAGCCCACATCCTCACTGTGTTATTAGCTCATGTGTAGCACAATGTGTTCATTAACTGTGGTAGATGAACATTCCAACACCTTTTTTTAGAAGATGTGAAAGGATGATTTGATCATAGAACTGTCTTTATTTTAGCTGCACCACTTAAATGCACTTGTAGAACGCTGACTTATTGATACCTTTTTTATAATAAACCAAACCTGTTCAGATGCCTTAAGGGCGTATGCAGCTTACTGTGAGGATGCATAGGCAAAGAGGCTATAAATACACCCGGTCTGTCCGTTGGTCTGTCTGTCGGCCTGTCTGCTGGTGTGTCTGCGGGATTGCAGCAGCATGACGTCAGCCGGGCTCAAAGCACTCGCTGACCTCTGTCACAGCGAGAGGAGCGCAGTGTGCTCCAGACAGCCATATAACAGTGTAGACGATGCAGGCAGGGCATAAACACAGAGATCTGAGTGCAGAGGGAGATGCGTTACAACATGTTGCAGTACAGCCGGGGACAGACTATCAGAGAGGAGTGCAGACAGGCGGGTTGCTGGAGAGCAGGCTTCTCAAAGATACATGCTGACAGGTTATACAAAAATGGAAATCAGTTAAGTGAGGAGGAATAATTTTCAGAGAGGGAGACATACAAGACATACAAGTTTTTCTGTTCATTAAACACTCAAAGCCACATTCAAATACAACTTAAAGTGGACCTATCATGCTATATTTGAAAAATATATTGTAGGGCCATACCTATACAAAACATGTCTGTGAAGTTTTCTTTTCAAAATACCAAACAGATCACCCATTGAAGCCATGCCGCATACTGCTCAAACCCCTCTTTTGAAGCCCTGTTAGAGAAACGCGGATCTTGGGTCCTTAGCTTGAAAAAAAAGAAAAGAAGAGGAGGCGGAGCTAATGCCTGATCAGAATTCTACCGGAGATAAAGTTAAATTCGGTTGTGATAAAACACCATCCTGTTTAAACCACATCAAAGATTATTTCTGAAACAGTATGGAGCTCAAATGCTTTTTCTCTTGCAGGTTTTTCACAAGGTGAGTTCTTTTTTTATTTCCTGCTTTTTAAACACATGTGCTCTTCAGTACAGGTTAGCTCTGAGTGTTAGCGAGGCTTGCTAATGTAAACAAAGACGAGATTACGTCCAAAACACGTCAGGCATTGTTTCTGATAGCAACTTTCTGTGGGTCCGCCGGCTTCACAGCGGATGTTAATCTGTATCCGCTCGTTGTACACCCGTTTTTAAAAGTTTTGGGTACGGAGGAAAAGAGAGAGGGTATTATTTTCTGACGCTGCGTGAGTTCCCCGACGCACCGGGGACACATATTTATGTATAAAAGACATCACAAAGTGCATTTTGCATGATAGGTCCCCTTTAATACACACGTTCTGACTGAAATTAAGAGGTTTTAGGCTAATTGTGTTGCTTGGGTTATTCTAGCCACGACTCGCTGGAACAATTAGACCATTAAGCTCTGTAGACAGCAGATGAACTAACCAGTCACAGTCATTGTAAGTGTGTGTCAATGTCAGTATGTGTGTCTGTCTGTGTGCGATCATTGTAGTCATTACCTAGTTTCCATTCCTAGCCTGAAGCAAAGTAAGAAATGGAAGTCTTTCATTCTGACAACTTGTCATTCAGGTAGTTTTTGTTTCTCCCCAGTTTGCTTCAAAGGCTGTCCGACTTTGTTTTTATAATACCTCAGAGGTTTCCGTCAGTTTTGCTGCTGACAGCAGATAGAGTTGCATGTCAACGGTAAGTAAGGTTGTTAGATTTATGCTCATTAATTAAAACTATCCACCTCTGAAGGGCTCCGCAGAACAACACAAAGTGCATGAGTTCACTCTTAAACAAGGACCCCGCTGATATTTTATGTGGCTTTAAAATGACACGAGATGAGGAAGTGAATTTAACCCGGGGCACTGTATGACCTTAAACTCGCTTTGAAGAGGTTTTTGACACAATGTTCAGCAAATAAGTTCTGTCAGGCTTTCGAGCCATCTTCCTTTAACCTTTCATAATTTTAGCTTGCTCATTTTACTCAATGTCTCATTGCATTATTCAATCTCTCATTCCATAGCAGGCTTAAAAATTCAGCAGGTCTCCAAAGGGGTTTATTTTCTACTCCAATCCTATTTCACAGAGACACTGCATTAAAAGAAAGTGCATTTTGTGGCTCAAAAATACCCTATTTTTATTTACAGTACCTCAAATGAAGAATATTGTTTTGCCATATTACCTGTGGTTGCCTCAGCACTCTGAATTCATTATCTGTAAATTCGGGCAACAGAAAGCTTTTTCTCCTCCAAATAAACTCACAGATGGAAGACATCCATAAGACCTTAGGGCCAAATGACATGCCAGGGTACGACGTTTATTTGGACGCTGCGCGAGTTTGACCGCCAGTTTGGAAAGCCGTTTTAATCTGCTGTCCTAATATTTGATTATTGAGATCATGGCTCTGTCAAATGTTTCACTTCAAATGTCCTTGAAAGGTTGTGAAATGTATCATTTTTGCTTCCAGTTAGCTGTCAAGAAGGAAGGTAGATGGTATTTTTTGCAGTTCTATTCTGTATGTTACACATTACCAGTTTTTTTGTAAAACATTTTTCTGAATGTTGTGTTTTATTGTCTTGCAATACCATGTTCTATCTATGAAGTGGTTGCAGTAGACTAACTGTTTTCATGCCGTCTATCACTTTTTGGTTACATTTGGATATCTAATTATTGAACTTCCCATTTATTTAGCCAACATCCCATCTTTGTTTTAGTATTTCAAAGCATTGTCTACCATGGCTTGTAAGCAATCAGGTGAAAACACATTGCTTGTGCATTGGGCATTGCTGTTCACAAACCTCATCTCTAGTCAGAGATATGGTATAACACCTTTTGGATCCATGAAAAAGCACCTTGCACTGAAGTGAGGAATTGGCTATGAGTCATTATGCACAAAGACCAAATGTCTTGGCATTTTCTGTCCCTGCCAAACAATCATCTTCCTCTCCTCTGTCTATTTGCAATTAATGATTGAATTTCAGTCCCCCAAAAATCCCATTTCTGCTTTGTGTATGTATCCCCAATACACACAGCTGCTACCAGTACACACGGCAGCATGCACAGCAAAGCTTATCTCCAGCCTTTATATGGGGGCCTATGGAAACAGTCTTGATTATTTCCCCCCTTCTCCAAAGCACCGCTGTGTGCTTTGGGATTAGAGGCTTTCTGTGGCGGCTGCACATGCACACTCACTGGCTGCAGGCGAGAGAGAGAGAGAGCGAGCGAGCGGGAGAGAGGGAGTTCTTCTGCTCAATAACCCCCCCCCCCTCTCTACTCGCTCAGTACTCAGCCCACCCACCCCTTCCCCTTCCTCCCTAGCTCCCTCCCCATGCCCGACACACTAGCCAGTCCTATGAGTATTACATCACCCTGATGTAATGTCTAACCAATCACAACACAGCAGCGCTAAACCTTCCAGGATTATGGAAGTCCGTAGCTCAGACTGGGTAATGAGAGAGAGAGGGAGAGAGAGAGAGACTAGCAGCATCACTCATACATATTTTCAAGAATAGCCTCTGGATCCAATTTGCCTCTGTCCCCTCTTGAAGAACAGAAATAAATATACACACAAGTCAAGGTGCCTTCTAGACTTGTACTAGGAAGTTGACAGTTTGAGGAACTCAAATGAAAAGTCAGCCAAATTATGACTTACATGATGTATCTCAGTGGGCATGTTTGTTAAATTCTGTACATTAAATAAAAGATAAATAATTCAGACTGATTAACTGGAGAAACATTCAGTATATTTGTATTCATGATGATGGACATGATATTGATAGCGGTGAAGAAATTCCTGGCAGATGATCGGGGCATTTGTGAGTAGGAATTAATTCTCAGAGGTGCTTGTGATGTTTCAGATTTATTTGTGAGGCATTGTTTTGTTGAGTTGCATTTATTAAATGTTGTCACAAAAACGTGTTGCTGGGTCAGTACTCGATTAGTTAGCTTGTTTTTATTTTGTGGCAAAAATGCTCAATTTGACACAGGGATCACTGTGAGTTTCTCATTTTTTATACAAACAGTAAACTTTGGTGTTGTTTATCTTGAATGACAAATACATGCTTAATTCATGCTTTTACTTCGCTTGCCGCAATGTTGACATATGCTGTAAACATTAACCTATATTCCCTTTTAGCATTGTTGTGTTGTTGTATGTATCCAATTCATACAAGTTTGATTATCTCATATCACTCACCCAACATGCCCCTTCAGTGAGGTGTAATCTGAGTGAAATTAGCCAATTATCTTGTCCTAATAATGTGTGTGTCTGCTCCTGGATGTCAGGGTTAGAAGGCGGTCTTTAGTGTCCTCTGAGCCGTGTCTGCCTATTAACTCACTTCTTTGTCGTCCTCTGTCTCTGTGGAAGATGAAGAGTGTCTATCATGGTGATTGGCACTGCATAATATCTCCATACACACACTACACACCAACACGCCCTCCCCCCCCAACAATCACCTTTTACCACTCAGACACACTCATGCGTACATACACCCTGCAGGCACAGACAGTGTAGCTGCAACAGCATCAGCTTGCCATTTGCTGTGGTGTGCATGGTGTATGACTGCCACACCAGTACACTGAGTGTGCCATTCTGCTGCTCTGGGCGCCGGAGGGGGGAACTCTCACGTATGTGCAGTGAATATATGTAGCTTCAATTGGAACACTACAGGGAAATTACTGCATTGTGTAGGACAGCACGGGAAAGCTCAGTTCTGCCAGCAGAAGTCTCGCTCTGGGAGTGATGAAGCACTGATGGGATACCAGTAGCCAGCGTGCTGAGGAGAAATGCTCACTTCCAGAATCAATGTTCCATACCACCTATACTTATGTGCACTTAGACTGTTTTACAGTGCAGTGGTTAAATAGCAGCTCCTTCAGTGTTGCCACCATTTCTCGTACGAAAGTGGAAGGTTCATACCAAAGTCGTCAAGGTAAAACAGTTTTGATCGGCATCGAGGGAACTTCCAATTCCAAGTCAAAAGTGTGCACAACAGTTTTGCAGGGGGCTGACATCAGGTTTCATATGTAGCCTTGTGTGTAGGCACAACTGAGGTAATTCTAACACCCTCTTCCTTAAAGCCCTGTGTGCATGTGTGTGTGTGAGAGCGTCGGTGGTGTCAGGTTCTCTTTTGCTCCAGGTCTCAGTGGGGGCGGACATTGAGAAAACTGTGGCTAGTTTACCTGACACACTCCCCACCCCCCGGGGAGCATCCACACCCAGACCTTTTGTTTTGTTTTGCTTCCTCATTTGAACCTCTGCCAAATGGGACGAGGCCAGAGAGAAACTGCCTCTCTGCTGCTACCGCTACTACATCCGGAGTCAGTCACTCTTGCTCTCTCACTCCCTCTCTTGTTCTCACTTTCATTCTCATTCTCTGTGTCTTTTTTTCCCTTTTAGATCAAACAACATGCTCCCACTCCCTCCCCCTTGTCTCATTTCCCCCCTCTCGTAAGCACCACCCCCCGCTTTCGCTGTGCAATATATGCAACTTTGGATTGCAAAACAGGTAGAAAAATGAGACATTCTGTAGCGCGGGCGTCTCATTAGAAATATATATTCAAGTCATTCCGAGCGCTGCTTTCAAATTTCACATACAGAGACGGGGAGGAGGAGAGAGAGAGAGAGAGAGACAGACGGAAAGAGAGAGGAAAGATTAATGTAAATCTCAAAATAAGGAAGGCATTAATATTTCATTAGTGCCTCTTTTTTTCTCTCTGAGTGACAGAGGAGAGGAGATAGTGGCTGATTTAATGATTTTAGAGTCTCTTCTTTTCATTCTTTCTCTCTCTCCCTCCAATGTCGCTGCCTCCCCCAGTTTCCCAGTCAGCAGATGGGCTTAGCCTCATTTTTTTTATGAATGCTCACAGACCCAGCTGCCCATAATTACAGTCAATTCTGCCTTATCTCTCAAATTAAAAAGATTAGATTATTTGTGAAAGAAATGTATGCAGCTCCTCTCAGTTGATAGCACTAGACTACATAGCCAGGTTATATGCATTATAGCCCCCCCCCAACCCTTCACACACACAACCAATTTAACTCGGTGTGCAGATCTCTACTTCATTTCAAAATAGATACCATGTCAATGTGCGTTATTATCTTCAATAAAGTCTCGGTTTTTGAAAGAGTATCACCCATGTTTTCACCTTTTCTCAGAAACCCAACATTTTAATCTATAAGTACGGTGTGTATCAAAGAATACAGAGTCAGCTATGAATCAGCACCGACTATGCAAAACTGTGAACCTTTGTGGGACTGATTCCATATCAGTGTTGTAGATATGCCACTTGCTTTGTTCAGATAAGATACAGCAAGGTGTTCTGATATACTACTCAGCAGAGATATGCTGTTTCTGTACTGCGTTGTGCACGTTTGTCCAGCCTGTGTTCACATTTGTGTGCAAAAATAAGGAAAGACGTACAGTGAACACACAATATCCCTTAAATCTGATGGATTAATTTAAATGCTTTGATGCAAAAACAAATTGATCCATGTGAATGCATAAATGATTTTTAATAAAATCCCTCAATCAAATATGCTGGGATGTGGAACAATACATCAATTTGCCTGTCTATCGATCTTCTACTGTGATGTTGTTTGATTAGTCTGCTCTAGCTTCCAGCAGAAACAGTCATTGCTGAGTGGGAATGCAATATAATCCAGATTTCCCTTGAGCCACCCAAGGGATTAGATTGCTCACTATCACCCCCAGCATAACCAATTGATTGGCTGATCGAGTGCATATTCATTCCAGGTCATGTACTGTATTCAGCCCACAGGCAGTGGAAATGTTCCTCAAATCTGCATGGATTCAACTGACACTGCTAGTATAGATTGTTCCTTTCAAACACTTATTTGATTCAAGGCTGATGTTACCGAGTTGAACATATTATCTGTTGTTTCTTTGAAGGAAAATCCTAGCTTAAACACTTGTGCAAAGGTTAGGAATGATCTATCTAAATGTAGATTCTTAGCTATACTGCATAATTTTGTTACGATAATTTAGTGAAAATAACAGTAGGGCTGCCCTCGACTAAAGATTTTTCTAGTGTGACTAATCGTCGCACGTTTATGATACATTATGATTATAAATATCTACTTTTTTTTTTCTCCCAAAATGGTTTCAGTTTCAAAGGCTGATAAAGAGTGTTATTATAACATCATGTTATGTTGTGCTTCAAATAAAATATAAAATACAATTGTAATAATGAACCTTTGAAATATAAATTAAATGTAGAGAAAGCATGAGTCACAGCGCACCGCACTGACGCAGCGGTATAAACAGCGGAAGCTCCGGTAAGGATTCTTATTGTGTGTGTGTGAACAAGCAGCGGGGACACACATGGAACATTTAGTTCTAGTTTCTATTATTCATATCTGAATATAACAACCCAATAAATACTACAGAGGAAACGGAAACACTGAAAATATGAGCGTCAGCAAAAATCATGAAATGAAGGCTTTATCGTTTTCTGAGGTCAGAATGATTATATATTATAGGTCTATATATGTTGATACAATGCTAGAATACTGCTTGACTCACTGCTGCTGTTTTCCTCCGAGTCTGAGAAAGGAACACTCGTTGTCAGGATAATTAAGCTCCGACTTTTTGCCGCCGTAGTTTGCATGTCACCTTGTGGGACTTGTCCTTAACATGCTCAGAAAGATCCACACTTTTTTTTCCTGCCCGACCAAATTAACCAGGCTCCGCTCTTTTTTTTTTTTATATACAGTATATCATTTTGTTTTTCAACTAATCGACTAATGAAAAATTGCTCCTCTCAAGCCCCAAGCCTGTTTTTCAGGTTTCAGGCTCGAAAATGACATTCCCAGAACAAATAACCATATCTTCCCTTCTAAAAGGGTTAAATTAATAATATTTGTTCTCAAAGTAATGATAAACTTGTGAGTTGGATGTAGAAAAGTCAGAATCAATATAGATGTTTTTTTATTTTAAAGAAAATTCAGATTGAACATGGTAAAAAACTGTAAATTATAGTGTCCGTCCAAAAAATATTTTGTACTTAGTGAAAACTAACCTTGGATGATGGGTTAGTAGACTAAAAGCTTTAGGAATCCAAAGTACAACATATAATAAGTACCCTGTATCAAGATTGATGCAAAACAAGTGATATTTGACCTTTTTAGACAGATTTAGCAAAAAAAAACCCTCTTCTGGGGCCATTTGGGTGGATTTTCCTTATCTCTGGCAACCCTTCTTCGATTTTGACATGTGACATCTCTTTCTGACCGTTAGAGCCAATAGAATCAAAGGGAAATCGTCCCGCACACACTCATGTTAAAAAAAGGTTGCATCTTCACACATTTAATCTTGCTACAGAGCGTAGGAATGGCCTGCTCTGATATTTTAAAACGGCATTGCAGTTTTATTGCTTATACAGATTATCAGAACATTTCAAAGGGGACACAGACACAATGGATATTAACCTATGGATTAACTATCGTTGTTATCATTTTAATGCCATTGAAGACCAGTTTTGACCAGACAAAACCAAGGTAAGCCATGTTAGCGTTGTAGGCTACCTAGCGCCACATGTTTTGATGTACGTTTTTGTTGATAACGTCACGAGTTTGTATCTTTCAGTGTTGAGGTGGGCACCGTTAGATTATGTGTCTTTACGATCATAAACCATGTGTTGGATGTGCAGCTAGGATAAGTAATAAGGGAGCTAGGAGTGATTTTCGGTGCAGTAATAGGTTAGCATGTTTCGCTCGGGGCTAATTCAAAGGCTCACTGTTAGCATTGTGTGTTTTTTTGGAAAACAAAATGAAAAAGATCAGTTAAATTAGTTTTTTCCCGTTATATGGATATAAAATATTCATAGTTTATTAAATATTAAGGTTCCTTAGACGTTGTTTCCTGCAAATGACGCGATTTCGGCCCCGGAACCGGGTCCGTGGGGCTTTTAAGACTTTATTAGTCGACTAGTAATTAGTCGCCAATTAGGGGGCAGCCCTAAATAACAGCATAGATTTCTCTACTAACAGTAGTCTCAATATTCCAAAAAGCAATGCAGGAGGATTTGGCAAAATGTCAACAAAATATAGGGTATTAGAGCAAAATAAGTCCAGCCTGGCCCTACTTTTGTTGCAGCTTAATGCAAAGTCATCTGTTAGAGCACTGCATTGGCTAACCTTATATTTGTGCACAATCCAGGCTAAATAAATTGTTGAGTTTATAACAATGTCAGTATTTCAGTTTACCTTGCAAGCATCAAAGCAGGGGAGAAAGTTATTGCTCCATACTTATTTACATTAATAGCATCTGGCAGACACTCTTATCCAAAGGAACTTAACAATGCAGCTCACTAATCATGATTGAGACACCGCCATCACATCAAGTGGAGAGGCACTTGGCAGCAATCAGATCTTCCCAGTGATTAGCTGACCATCAGTGCAAGAGGTGCTACAGCGAGCAGACTTGTGTAATGAATTAAATCAACTCCACTCATTCCGTCATTCGCTAAACTCAAAAGTAAGATTGAAGTGTAGAAGGCCTCCATTGTAAAAAAAAAAGTTTTTCTTTAGAAGGCTGCAGTCTAGCCGGTGTTTATTGACATCATAGAACTTACAGGAGGATAGTTCTTCAGATGTTCTGAAGAAGGGTGTGACTGACAGGGCTTAGGTTCAGCTTGCTGCAGGCGCCGTTCCTGTCACCCTTAATCACAGCGTGTGATTGGACAAAGACACTCATTAAGTAAAGAGGACTAAAAACACATGTTTGTCCTTCAAATACGCATTCCTTATCGATCAGCATCATTACGCACCGATTAAATCTCCTTCTAAGTGCTATTGGAGATATTTCATTGAACTATATGGTGGTTAGTGGATTGCTGATGAAACCTGTGTTGCTTTTGATGTGTTTTAAATGTAAGGTCTGCTTTGTGTTCACCCTGTTTTTATTACAGTATTATTGCCATTCTGGAGACATAGTTTGGTTATTGATCATTAGTCAGTTTCACGAGGGAAAGCACCATCAATAGAGGTGACTTTGGCACTTAAACTGTCACTGGGGAAGTATAATGAAATAAGCTCTTTAATGGTCGAGGCATCGCTGAGCTCGATGTGATAAGAAGCACTCGCTTGTGTAGGATATACAGCTTGTTGAGGAGTGGCATATTTCAAAAAGACACCTTTCATTCCATTTTAACACAGCCATTATACAGTGACTATAAAGTGGACTTTTTCCACCGCACATTATAATAATCATCATTATTGCGTAGTTAAAAATAAGTTTCTGTAATGTTGCACATAACACTTGAGCTGTTTTGCGCGGTGCAATGAGTTCAAGGATTTAAGATGGACTGGTTTAACCCTTAGTGGTCTCATGTAGGCTGGGGAGGGCACACAGACACAGATGGAAAGATGTACATACAGAAAGGTTAGTTGAGGATTCACTGTGCAAGCATTTGTTTCTTACTGGTTGATGTCTGTGAAGACAGTCCTGCTGTGCTGTGTTTAGTCTAAGCAGACATTCATGTGGAGTTGGGAGGATTTCCCTATTCAAGCAGGGAACAGTGAGTACACTTTACATTACCATGCTTCTCCATGAGTGTGTGTGTGTGTGTGTGTGTGAACTAAATATATTTGAACTCAATTGACTAGCCTCTTTTGCGGAGAAACGTCCTAACTTCCCACCAGACATCTCTTCTCCATTGATGTCTACTGAACTGCTTTTCCATCGACCCCCATTCCCTCCTCCTAACATTCATATAGTCGCACACACACAAACACAAACACATGCTGTTCTAAACAGCTAAACAGATGTGCTCGGTCACAAGATTTCACAGTTAGGGAAATGTTTCATTGATTATAAAAAATCAAAGAAATAAACACATCCCAGTAGGGAGGAAACAGGCCAGATAGAGCAGTTATGAAAATCATTTTCTTTAGTCAAGCAGGATGTTTCAGTTATCTTGGAGCCAATAGGTTGTTGTGATGATGAGACTGTCAGCAGAAAAGCTATGAAAACATTGGACAAGATACGTCCCATGTGCACAGAACATATATAACCTGCTTTGCTTGTCTGTGATAAAAGGAGAGAATGGACATTGCACAGAAAAACAATGACATCACTGCTTCAAATCTCTATTTTTAATAATAGCCTGTGATAGAAATCCTTCATTACGAATAATTGTTACCGTATGCACTGCTGCAAAAAACATAATAAATAAGCATCACTCGGTTTCGGGGTAGAATTAATTAACATCACAGCATATCTTCAAGCTATTGTTAATGTTTTTAACAGGAAATTCCAAGCAGCCCTCCTCCTCTACATTGCATATTCTTGAATGCGGGAATGAGGATTTTTAACAATATAAATCACATTTGTCGCCCTCTAAAAAGATAATATTTGGACAGCGGCGCTCATCACATTCCCAAGAATTATGGGAAGTGAAGTAAATAGAAAAGTCTTTTAATCGAATGTTTATTTCCGTTAATGAAATGTCTCCCCTATTATCTGGTCCCCTTATGATCCATATGTTAATGTCTAATATGGAACTATTTATCTGTTCCATTTGCCCCTCTCCCTCTCTCTCTCTCTCCCCTTCTCTCTTATCTAAAATGGGGCTGTAAATTTGGCACTGTGAATGATTATGCTTATCGCCCTGCCCCTAGACCTCATATTAAAATGTTGTGGCATGATTAGCCTATTTATCTATATAATTGGATTAGAGTGTGTGCTTAAGTGTGTATGTGTGAAAGCGGCTGATTTAAAGGACCCAGAGAAATAAATTCCAGGAAATATGGCCAACACAATCGTGTCTTAGATTAATGCCATTTGCATACAATCAATACATCCACCCTTGATTTTTTTTTGGAGTCTAATCAAGTTATACTGGCCTATGAGATTATTGAAAGGAAAACAACCTCGGGCATGGTGTAAAATGAGACAACATAGAATTTACTATGCTAGGGATTAGTGTCATGAGACCAGGGAGATTTGCACAGGCAAAATGTGAACACTGCAACACAATGCATTACAATAGTTTCCGGCGTGGTGTAATTCATGCAAACATCCCTAGGCTATTTATACCACTCCACTAGAATCTA
Source organism: Gymnodraco acuticeps (assembly GCF_902827175.1). Lineage (NCBI taxonomy): Eukaryota > Metazoa > Chordata > Actinopteri > Perciformes > Bathydraconidae > Gymnodraco > Gymnodraco acuticeps. Next base: position 8,462,464 of record NW_022990295.1, on the reverse strand, counting down.
ATTGTGTCCAATATATAATCCAACTAAGAGTTACAGTGGCAGGGGTTCAAGTCCTGTTTAACATGAATATTAAAGACGTGCGGTGTTGAGCACAAGTGTGACAATTTTGCGTGTGCCTCTGTTTCCCTCACTGAGGATGTAGAGGTTTGAATTGGAAGAGTAGAGCTAGTATTATTATGTGAAGTTAACTTGTGTTTTGTAATAGAAAGACAATATGTCAAACTGTTGTAAAAAACAAGGGACATTTTTAAATGATAACATGGCGTGTGTATTTGTGTGGTGAGACACCAATGCCCTCCATTAGGGTGTGGTCTGAGAGGCATGCCTAACATGAAATGATGTACTTGGCTTTTGAGTAGCACACACACTTATGTATGCACACATACTCGCACTGTTTTGGAACACAAAGTACAGGAATTTCATTAGCCCTCGAAAATGGATTGGTTAATGTTTTTCTAAAATCAATAGCACCTCACTCCGTTTACTAATTGGATTACTTGTTTTTGCTCGAGGATGTCCAAATACCAAGGTAATGTGGATTGTTTATGAAATTATTACCTTGAAAGTAGAGGCTGATGTTAGTGAGTAATGCACCCGTATGCATCTCCCGCAAACTCCAGATGCTTTCACAAAACTCTATAACAATATAGGTCGAGCTACTGCAGGCTGTGAATGCCAGTAACTGGGATATTAATAGCCTTAATAGTAATCATTAATGAAGCTGTCCTTATTGAGACTGCTATGAGAACACGCTTGCCGAGTGTTTATTAATCAGGGAATAATAAGTAATCCGTGAACATTAATGGAAATGGATGAGACTAATGGATGACGCCTGCTCTCTCCCACACTTAAGCCTCAGACTTCATTACTGACAGGCAGATTAGTGGGAAGGAGAAAGAGCATAACAGACTCCACCTGTGAACGTGCGTGCCCATGCAAACGCACACTCTTTCTCTACCCCTTGTGACAACATGATGGAACACTGTCAAGCTCATTTGCTCTTCAATAGACTATATGTAATTAACATTATCCTCTCAGAGAAGCTGCACAGAATAAAATGAATCGACATCAAATTATCGGCCAAGGTTGGCTTCTTCAATGCTTCCAATCGTATGACATTTTCTCACCAATGCCCTCGGAAGCTGCTATGGATGTTTTCTTTTGTGTATGTCCTCTGAGTGGCTGGTTTCTCACCTTCTTTCCCTAGCCATGACAACAACAGTTGCTCACCTCGCACTAGCTGTTGCAACACAAAGTCAATTTCGCCCAGACCCTGAAATGTCCTTTAACCATACTCCATGAGCACACGCCCCAAGTCTCATCATACATCATCTGGATCTATTGTAGGTGGGGGAGTTCTGTAATCCTTAACTGTTCAGATTGCGTATCGCTATCGCATCAACCAAAGGGTTAAGCACTTACAGAGAGACATGACGATACAAAGTTCCCCCTGCTGCACTATAACATGCTCTGTGAAAGTGATAAGAGTGTCTGATCATGCATCCCAGCATTCTATATCAGTCTCTCTATAATGGATCCCCCCAATGACTCCTTGCGGCTGCATTATTTAGATGGAATAAAACGCCGGAAGGGAGGAAGGAAGCTGGATTCAGTGTTCATCAACCAGGGAGTGTGATCTTCTAAATGTTGACTGGAGCCTGTAACAATGACTGTAGCTGCATACATACACTACCCAGGGGATTGTTAGGGTGAGAGACATCCAGGCTGTCTATTTTAGTGGCGACTGGTATGTGTTGTGTCAGTGTGGGCATAGGGTGGAGAGAGAAGAGCAGAACAGGGGCGAACAAGGAAACGTTTTTCTGTTATCTGTTTGGGTATGTTAACGTTTTATGCTAGACTATGTTTTGGCCCTTTGGCTACATTGACCGACTGCTGACAGTTTTACCTTACAGACATGTGGGTGGGATCTTTCTTGTCAAAAAGTTGTGTTATGGACTATTCCTTTCAAACTGTTTTTTGTAAAAACCCAGTGGAAATTTTAACAATTTCTGTATTTCGTCTACTAAATATTATTTTACATTTTCAAACTCAATACAACTTTTTTGTTTTTGTATCAGATTCAATCAGTTTCAGGTTATTTATTAAAACCCGTAGGTTGATTTAGTTTGTAGATAAAAACACATGGGATCCATCCTGACACACATTCTAAAAACAACACAGAAAAGCGACAAATCTTAATAAAAGTACACAATCTGGCTGCAATTTACAAATAATTTATCTAATATATCATATTCAATCACTTGCATATAGACTCTTATTGCACTATTCCACTTTTTACTATTTTTCTTTTTGTATTTACTTGCACTATTTTTCTGTTTTTTCTATTTTATTGTGTTGCACTGTTGGAGGAGCCTGGGACCTAAGATTGTCATCGTCATAACTACACTGTAGCTATGTACGCATGACCAATAAAAGCCTTGAACCTTGTATGATGTAAAAGTTTGTATGAAAAATGTAAGAAAGTAGTGAAAAAACAAATCACAATATACCATATGGATACATCCAGTTGACTTCTTTACATTGCATCTTTTGTCTGACCAACAACCACAAATGCAAAGCTTTTTAATTATTCATGAAATAAGTTATAATAAAACAGGAAATGTTCTTCTCACAACAAAGAAACTAGAACCAGCCTAGTATTTCAATGTGTTGCTTGATAAAACATTAAAATGTCTTGCACTATTAATCAGTTATCAAAAAAAATCTGTTGATTGACTAATGGATTATTAACCAGTAGTTTCAACACTAGGTGCAATTACACTCACTTGGCTCCATACCTAAACCTCAGACAGATATGCTTATGTTTTGAACACCCAGACAAAACACACATGACAGAAGTGGTTAGCTTTGTTTTTGCCCATAAGCTGCAGAGACAGCAGAGGCCTGTACAGCCTGCAGGTATGACACACCTGATTTGACACACTTACAGTAGAAGTGACGTCCCTACGTATCCCCGTCCTTCAATTGCTGTGAAATCATGACAATATTGAAAAAACAAACCAAAATGTACTGAATGCTGTATAGTATTTGTTTTGGTTTTTTTTTTAAAAGAAGAAGATACTGAAATCACACGACAGAGTGTCAGTGAGCTGATGTGATTATCCCCAAACTGAGACAAACCCAGGCCGAGGAAATTTCAGGCTGAACACGGGGACCTAATTTCTCTGTCAGTGAAGCATGGGCAAGAGGGCACAGACTGAGGGATCTCCAAGCCGTGTGAAAAATGCCACTGATCATCATGCTCAAGCATTTTTTTCTTTCTGTCATGGCTGTCGCCGGCGAGCAAAGCAGAGCCCAGCAGAGCCCAGCAGTCTCCATCATCAGCCTCAGACCCCGGGGACAAGAGAAATCACATTATATCTGCTGTCACACAAAGTCACTGTCAAGGTGTGCTGGAGAGAGCACACAGCGGCTCTGGTGTGATGCTGGAGACCCAGAAATACCTCAGACGCCTCATCTCAGCCCCCGGCTAGAACCAAGCTGCAATTCTAACAAGTGAGACACATTTCACAGTGATTTAAGGCAGAGAAAAACCTCTCATCTCGTTTGTACTTACAAAACTCCTGTGTCTTAAACTTCTGTGTGCCGAGGTGATGCTGGAGTTTAAAGAGTTCAACAGAAGGGATATGCAATTTAGTTAACCTTGTGTTCACTTCAGGCACTTCATCACAATTTGATAAAGAGGGTTTCATTTGAACACCGGCTCGCCCCCTCCAGGTTTTCTAATAAGAGGAACTGCCTATCAAACCTGGGCTTTGGATGATGAAACTGCAGTGCAATACTGAGCGGAGAGGTGTAGAGTGGAGCTGTGTATCAGTGTGCTTGTTCAGCACACACAGGCATGCGCTCTCCCTCGCACACACACATTCTGCTCTGCTGACCATGTTGTGTTGATGGGCTTCCAGAGGGACGGTGTCTCAGGAGGTAGAGCTGCTGCCCAATGCGAGACAAAAAAAAAAATAGGATTGTGCTGCCATGCTGGAGATGGAATTAAACACACACACACACACACAGTAACGCACAAAGCTCTGGAGGAATGTGGTGTCACTTCACTCATTCAGCCATATCTGTGAATCAATTTATCACTTTTTTTTATCAGTCACTTCAAGCTGCCGTATGTGTAATCTCTGTTCAGTTGGTGTGGTTTCGAATAATGCTTGCTTTTTTTTCTGAAGCTGGTGCAGCGAGAGAGAAAAACAAAAGGGATAGGAGTGAAAAATAGAAGAGAAAAGGGGAATAGAGAAACAAAGAGAGCTGTGGTGCGGTTACTTTTCCTCCCAAACTAAAGAATATCCAGTAGTTGAGTAGGATGAGTTTGTCATTGTTTAAGGCCCTTCAGGGATTGCATCTCATAAACCTTTCATAGAGTGTTTCCAGCGTATGTGAGGCATTTTTTAATTCCAAAGTCTTTGAATCTCTGGAGGAAACCAAGGCACTGGAACTTGCCACAGCGTGCTTCTACTGTATCTATGCCCGCCATCTGAATTCCCAGGGAACCTAAAAGCACACGCTTTGTTATTTATGATCACTGTAAGTTTCCATGGGCTGTTTGCCTTTCTCCTCCAATTTATGTGTTCAAGTCGTTAGTCATTCAGCACGGCGTGCTGGTTACAGATGTTAATGACAGATCGGTTTAGATTGCTATTCAGTACATTAACATCCAACAGTGACTGACGGCTCGACACGCCCTGGACCTCTGGCTCTCTCTCGCTCCCCCACCAGCGCCAGCCCACCTTTCACTCCCTCACCACCAGAGTGGAATCAGCAAAAACAGACCCCCAATCCCTCAGAGAGGCCAACTCTATTTCATGTCAAGAATAGCAAATGGGCTGCGTATGGTTAAAAAGTTCCATGTGCACTTTTCTTCTCCTTTATAAGAGCTAGGCTACAGACGTGTACGAACAAGGTGCATTTTATAGTGTTCCCCACAGCTGGTGATAAATACAATCTGTGTGTTGCTTTTGTTCAGCACATTATAAAGCACAGAGGCCTGTTTTCTATGTCTAATAGGAAATATATACCCATTAACTAGGAGGAAAACAATTTGTGCGTCTTTGCTTTGTTCTGCTTCAGTTCCTGGAAATGCATTTACATGCTGACATATTATTAGAACCAGGACATACATACAGTAATTGTAAGGTGATAGATAATCACCCAGGATAAAGAAGATGTAGCTTATTCACTGTGTTAAAATGAGGCTGCATTGCGCTATCCATCTAAGTTAGATTAATTTCATCAGGGGCCACCATGCTTTAGCATACTCTTTAGTCACACTCGTAAACATACCTGTGGCAGATAGTCGTATATTTATCATGGGATGCTATTTGTAAAAATTGAGAATAGTGAGCACTGCTGTGTATATAATAGTGGATGGCACTGTAGAGACATTTTGCTGTGCATGTGATGCTTTTCTCATCTTTGAATAAACGGACGAGGTTGATTAGCCGCTGCTCATTATGACCTGGCTGCTAGACTGATTTGAGCCTCGCAGATCTGGCCTCATTTCCCTTCATGTTGCTGCAAATTAAATGGATCCCATGTAGCACTGAAAGCTCAAAGCTTGGCCTTGGTCTTCATCTGATGAAATGGTACATCTGTTATGGGAAATAGGATGTGTGTGGTGAGTGTGCATACGTGTGTGTGTGTGAGAGAAAATGCAATGGACTGAGAGGGAGACCAGAAAGAAATGGAACGGGGGAAAGAGTAGGCAAATAGATCAATACACCCACTTCACCATGGACCTACTGAAAGAATAAGTGAGGGAGAAGGTGAGAGATGATGAGATTATAGCACTGTAAATTCTTCTTCTTCTTCTTCCTCGCCAGGTGCACCGAGTTTTTCTGTATGTTGAAGAGAGGCTGTAGATCATGGGATCAGTCCAGAAGACAGGACATTAATACAGTGATCCATTTCTGCTTCTTCTAGGGGAAGCAGTACCTCTTTGATTCAACTCCAGGAGCCTAGCACCTCTGGGTTCCACAGTGGCAGATGATGTATGAAATGGCTGCGCTGTTTATGTGTGAACAGTAACCGAAGAAAGGGAGGGAAGTGAAAAGGGCAAAGGGAGAAGTAAGGGGAGAAATTGAAGGAGTGGTCCTATGGCGCCATGAACAAAGTGAGGTGTTTATTTTCAGCTACTACAACAGTGGTCACACCAGCCCATATGGGGCATTTTTCACACTCCATGTACACTGTCTATGTTCTTACCTCCCAGATGATGAAAATCCCACTTTGGACGAGTAGTTTGGAGACGAGGTTCTCCTGTTCCACCATGTTTGTGCTGAACAGGCTTTTCTGAGGCACTGATTCTTTATCTCACGATTTGTGAAAAGAGCAGGCGAGCCATCCCACTACTTTCCAATGGAGGTGAGCCCATGTGGCACACTTGTATTGTATTTGTTGTATAGTGTTTTTATTGTGAAGTGTTTCTATTGTATGTACAGCACTTTGGGTCGACCAAAAATCGTTTTAAAAATGTGCTATATAAATAAAACTGGATTTGATTTGAGAAGACAATGACAGACATTCATCAAGTGGAGTATTGAGTTTTGTTAGGGAAATAATTGTCCTAGACTCTTAGATATGACGTGCATGACCAAGCCTGACGTCTGTTATCTCCTTTAAGGAGATAGGCTGCTTCAGCCATAATGTTGTTGTTCCCATTCTGTGACCGGGCAACCCTAGGTCACAGATGGTTTATTGTTGTGGGTACACTGGGACACTTCCTTCTCGGTGTTTGTGGACTCCAAGGTGTGAAATCTTCGAGGCCATAAGTGTCAGACGCAAGTGACTCAGTGTTCCCAACTGTTTAGGCTCAAATATGTTGATTACTCTCTGCGAAACCAGTTAAATGGGCTAACGAGAGAGAGGTGCTCCAGATTTGACGTGGCAACTCTACCTTGAAGTCAGAACCTCTGGCTCTTGGACTTGTGATGTGAATTCTCCGGCCGAAACTCCAAATAAACCATCAGTGTTTGACATCAAAGCTCCTGCTCTTCCCGTGTCTCTTTCCTGAGTCGGTGAAAAAACGTTTTCTACCTCAGCACTCTGACTTTTAGTCAAGATGCCTTCTAAGATTATATTCCCATATGCAATAATCCCATTTAAGCATTTTTTTAATTGACATGGATCAAACTATTACTATTATTAAAATTAATTACTGTGAGACACATTTTAGTCTGTAAAATGTTAATCTCCTTTTTTATGGTGAAATCGGCTTTCACCATCTTTGTTTTGTACAGTTACCATACAGGTGTCGTCTAAATCTAAGTTAGTGAAAAAAGTATTGTAAACTGAAACGTACACATTCCTCACGATAGCAACACAAATGTTTGCCGAGTGACAAACATCTACTTGTAAAGTTACGTTATCTCAACTTTTTTAAATGGTGCGCTGGCATGCATATTTTCATAGTTTTTTACCAGCTGTTGGTTGTCCACCCTCTCAGTGGGTTTTAGATACATTTAATTGTTGTTATTTGCAAAGAGTTCATTTATCTATTTGTACGTTTTTAACATTTATTTCGTTTTTTTTTACTTTGAGAAAATGTAATGCGTTTCGTCCTGGTTTTCAATGTCATTGGTTACTTTTAATTTATTCTGTGTCCATTGGAAATAATAAGATTTTTTTCGGTTCGCGTTTCCTAACCACGTCTTTATTCTGCACTTACTGACCAGCATTTTAATAAAAGCACTCAGGGAGACTACCTACATTTTTAAACATTATATACAGTATTTCTCCATCCCTGTCAAACACACACAGTGCCGAGCCAAAATGTGCAAGCACATAATGAACAGGGTACTATGGGTCAAAGAGAGATCTTGATTGAACTCCATTAGCACGTAGCTGAGAGAACACCCAGCACGACTCTCACCTGCTTGCTTCAAGGCCTCCCAAATAGGCCCACATCACCAGTTTCCTGATAAACATGCACAGACACACTTATGCAGGCAAACACATACACATACAGTAACCCTCAACTCTGACCCGACTAAGCTAACAGGATGTGTTGTGCATTTATAAACATGAATCTACAGAGAAGAAACGGATACACATGGAAATGCATGCACAACACTGCATGTTATGTTCAAATTCTATCCTCTCAATCACTGCATTCAGGCCACGGATGAAGTGTTTTTACCCAAATGGAGAGGAAATGAAAATAGATTTGTTTTGAAACTCGAGAGCCTCGGTTCCTTTGTTAAAACGTGCATTAATGAAAATCAGGGCAGCATCGCGATGTAGAACTTACTGCCATTGTCATTATAGAGTGGGTGAGAAGGAGGAAGAGAGAGACGGAGACCGTGAGAGGGAGTAAAAGACGATGAGACAGTTGTGTGCGGCGTGTTATGCACAACTGTAAGAACCAAATCAAGCAGCAAACCGAATGAGTGGTAGCGGTCTTCGGGGAGAGCCAGTCACTTTGCATGGCATTCAGCGAAAAGACAACCTGACAGCTAGCTGCTACGCAACATGCTGTCAGACTACCGAACCTGCATAAAACCTACTTATTAACAGCATTCAAACTTAATGTGAAATATATTAGATTTCCTTAAAATTGATACAGAGGGTTATTTTCTGAAGTAGTTACAAAGTATGGCATTTAAAAAAGGCTCGACATGAACATATAATAACAAAAAGGTTGGCACACATGGAGCATTTGTGGCACACACACACACACACACACACACACACACACACACTCCTTGTTGGTTCTATTTTGTGCTATTTCCACTAGCTGGTCACTCACTTTGTCTGATATTTGATGCTGGTCAGGTAGCAAATACTGTTTATCAGAGCTTTTTGTGCTGAAAACAGCTGCCTGCTGTGTCTGGAAATGAGTTTGAACCTGAGAGGAATGATGCTGAATCAAAATTGTGAATCTGTCGGCCATAAAAACTGAAAGATGCAAGAGTCGGGTGATTCTTCTCAGTGGGTTTCACACCTCAGGCAGCACCTATTCACAGGACATGGTGTTTTTTTTCCCATTTGTTTGTTTTATCTCATGTAGAGTAATATAAATCTCAATGAACATTGATAGTTGAGCATTGGTGCTACAGAACACAAACTGTATAATGGTAGTATTATATTAAACTAAATAAATGTATAAGGTTACCTTGAGCATTTGCAACTGCCAACATGGGCATCGTAATACTGCTATGTTTAAAACAATAATTGCAATCTAATCTTCGTGAGACCTGTTAAACTACAGCACTATTTAATAATGAATAACCGACTGTATGGCACATGTATTCACACATAAACGTTGCTCCCAAGTTAATGACTATAACTGTCACTCCGGGATCTTCCCTGTCCAATTCCCATTGCTTCCTATATGTCTCATCAGGCTGATAGCAGTGATAAAGACGAGTATCATTCAGCCCCCTCATCTCGAGTTCATCATCTTCTAATGCTTTGAATAAATCCAAAGTCATGAGGAGCATGCGACTCCATTTTGTAAGTTATTCAATTAACTAATGAGAAACGTTGTCTCGTTAATAACTGATCGAGGATCATCATTAAAGCATAATCTAACAGCTACGTTACTCCCTCTCCACCCGTTCGTCTCAAACTGATCATTATACACCAAGTGGCACAGTCATTGTGGTATAGTGGCTTCTGAAGTGTTTCATCAAGAATTTCCATCCGAGGCAAGATCAAATTGGAGGATTTTGATTGATGTCATTGAGCAGAGAACAATCAAGGATTTGTAACAAACCTCAGTAAAGTGTGCTTAATGATGTATACCTCTTTTGTTTTGCATATGTATTTGATATTCATGAAGTGTCCAAGCACACTGACTTGACATGCGTCTCCATGGTGATAAATTATTAAGAGGTCTTTTCAGAGAGGCAGTTGAAAAACAACTACATTAATAATGAAGAAGTCTGTGTACTCTTATAATTGTGTTATTTTCCCTAGAAAATGGTGTGTGCACCAGCTTTCCATCTCGCTTTTGTTGTGTCGATTTGATATGTGGACACTAGCCAGCACTTAGGAGTGTGTTCTTTAAATGGGGCCATTTGGTATAATTTCAGACGTGATGGGGATTTACCAAGTTGCTCTCGTTGGTGTTTCGCACATTGATTGTTTAAACTAACACACTTTGAATAGATTTGGTTTTGTTTGCCCCCTTTTACTCATCTCTTGGGATGTGCTTATAAACCAGACAAAAGGATGGGAAAATCTTTCTTGTCGCTGTTCAGAAATGCTGGTCTTTTCTTCCCAACGAGATTACCCCCTTCGATCATTTGCCAACCCTTGCCCTATTGTGAGGGTAAGCCCTAATGTTAAACCCTTGGAATAATTCTGGTGCTGAGAGACTTTGGATCACATTAATAGTCTTTTGCCAGGCTGTGCCACACCACCATGAAATGCTGGTAGTTTTGTGAGTGAGAAGTGTAGGCCTGTTTTCGACAGAGTGGCTCCAGTGCTGGTTCTGTGAGAGGATTGGAGAGGACATGTGTAATGTGTGTGAAAGGATGTCCTGTTGAGTGAGAGCCAGCGTCCTCTGTGCCAGCTCCCTACCTCTCTTCCTCCTCTCACTTTCCTTCTCTCTTATATCTTTCATTTACTTTTTTTTACAAGCCGACGAAGCAACTTAAACACACACTCTATGCCCCATGAAGTACAAACACACACCCACACAATCTGTCCTTCTCCTTCTTCTTCTCTCTCTTTTCCCCCCTCTTTTCTCTCATCCTCAGTCAATTATACAGATGTCTAATGCTTTCTCCCTGCTGTAGGGAGCGGACAGAGCATCTATCATCCTCGGGGGAATGGTGGTGATGGTGGGGGGTGCGAGCGAGCCCCACACTTTGCTCTTCTGCAGAACGCTCGTTCCTCTGGGCTGGAAGGACGCCAGTCGACTGGGGATCAAACCTTGGCCCACGGCCCGGCAGCAGGCTTCCACAGCTCCCTCCCTTCACCACCAGATCTGGGCCACTTCCATGTGGGCCAGCAGCAGGCAGCTTTTTCTTTTTTGCTGGTATCTAATCTGTTGTTTGTTCTTGCGAGTGTGCTGTCGATGAGCAGAGAAGGATGTTGGGGAGGAAACAGAGGGGAGAAACATGCCGCTATCAGAGATACCAGCAGAGCCTCTATGGCCTCAAGGTGATGTTTGCCAATCAGATTTCTGGGGATTGAATCAGTAGGATAAGACATACAGGCCACCAAGCACAGTGGGGGTGTGCATGCTTTACAGTTCTGTCAGGCCATGATTCGAAAAATAATTTTAACATGGTTTTCAAAGCCAATTGGGGTTTTATATAAAACCGACCAAACAGGTTAGTTTTCTGTCTTCCCCCTGCAAACAAGCTGAGATTGTGGGGTGAGTTTTAGTACGTTCTGTTTCTTTGCTGAAAAACTAAATATGGCAGAATAGTAAAAAAGACCTCCTCAATATCTCAGCCAAGTCAAAGGAGGTAATAGAGGTAAGGCTGAGTTCATAATCATAACAGACTCAATATTTTATCACTTTGCCTTATACATATCTGCCTCGCTTGGCCAATTTTGCTGAGTGGAAAATCAGACATTACTACTTTTCAGGGTAACATTCAGAAGCAAGATTATTTTAGTCAAAACACTGGTGGCCTCTTGGGGCGTTTGATGCCTTACCTCAATGTTTTTACATTTTATAGCCTGCCTAGATTCAGAAACACTTGAAAAAAACGTATTAGCAAATAAATAATGCAGCATAAAATGCTTTGTGGGATGTAATAACTGTCAAAACTTATTATGTTCACATCCTTCAGTGAAATAAATAGATATGTCCATTGTGTCAATAAAGAACGTAACTTCCTACTTAGTAAAAAAACTGCATACAAATCTAATGTACAGGACAATGCATGATATCTCAGTATAGTACAACTCTAGCTGTCCATATTCCAAGAGGTCAAGGGTTAACAAGTGAAACTGGATGCTGTGTCTGTGTGGGTGAACATAGGAGGTGTAATCAATACACAGACGCAGTAACCATGGCCTGTTGGAAACATTCCTGCCTTAGGGTGAGTAAGAAAGCAAAACTTCACAGTGTAAAGGTGGGGAAGGGGTTGTGTGGCCGATGGTGATATGTGATAGTGGTGGTGGTGGAGAAAGAGGGGGCTGGAGGTGGATACAACCCTGAAAGGAGAGTGAAATAATGATCCTGGCATCCCCTGCAGTTCAGGTACACCATAACCTCTGCCTACATGTACGCAGTGTGTGTGTGTGTGTGTGTGTGTGTGTGTGTGTGTGTGTGTGTGTGTGTGTGTGTGTGTGTGTGTGTGTGTGTGTGTGTGTGTGTGTGTGTGTGTGTGTGTGTGTGTGTGTGTGTGTGTGTGTGTGTGTGTGTGTGTGTGTGTGTGTGTGTGTGTGTGTGTGTGTGTGTGTGTGTGTGTGTGTGTGTTCGTTCAGCAGGCCTGAAAGAGCAGGGGGGAAATGGCAATTCCCAGCTGTCAGCCTGACCTGCAGGTGTTAGCCACTGTACTTCTGCCTGACCGGCTGTAAAATTAGGAGCAAACAAGGTGCTCTTTAAAAACAAGGGCTGGCATCCAGCGCTGTGTCTCTCTGGGGTAAATAATTCATATTAAAAACATCACTCACAAAAGCACTACAAATATGCCCAGGGCTCTGAAGACCTGATGATGTGCCAAGCCGAGGCATGCTTGTATAAAATGCACACGTTGTGAGGGGATAACAGTGAATCCTCTCACTTGGAGGTGTGTTAGCAGATCATGACGCTAAAACCAATCCTGTACTAATAAGCGCACATAGTAATGGAGTGTGGTTTCCCCATGTTGTTTTCTTTTTTTAATCATTTGAGATTTAATATACCCTTGATAAAAAAATGTCACTGAGTTTGGAGTGATGCTTTTGCTCAATGGGTAAAAAAAAAATGCCTTTTTTATTTTACAGCAGCGAGCCTTTTTCAATCTCATTTTAAGCATAGACTTTGCAGTGCACCCAAGAAAACAAAGCTGTTTTTATTTTCCCTGTGAAGAGCAAACTGGTATTAATAGTAGACAGAGGGAATATGTTGACCTCTTAACAATCCCTCCATGTGTATATAATATAGCTTTAGTACTACGGAACAATGTGCAGAGAACAATTGCAGTAAGGTAATGGGGCTTTGGTAAGTCTTCATATGAATCATGCATACAGAGAGACACTTCAACCATGTATTCCGGTTAGAGGACATGAGTTAGTATTGTACTCTACAAATGTTATATGTAGCTATCAGGGCCCCAGTAAAATAGGTCAATAGATTGTGTGTGCATCTAATCTCTGATCAGATGGTGTTCTCATCCGGGGCTATTAATGTGCTGATCCACTAATTGGGCGAGCTTGCTCTCTTAATGCAATGGCCTTCTAAATGTGTCCGTCCCAGTAATTTAATAATGGCCATTTCATGCTACTCTGACTTTTCAAACAGCTTGCTCGGGGCAGCTACAGGGACTGGTTATTGATTGCAATTCTGAGGCTGGCTGGGCTGGGCTGTGGCTGAGAGAGGCTGATCAGACTGCTTCCCAGAGTCCAGATGCAACCACAGCCCCCCCTCTCACACACATGCTACTCATAAACACACACACACCGAGGAACAAGTGTATACTCACTCATACGTTTGCAGATTCCTCTGAGATCCTCTGCACCGGGCAGGATCAGTGGAGCACAGATGAGGGCCTTGAATTGAAAAGTATAGTCACTGAATTCTGAAATAAAGTCGTAGGACCTCTTCGACAGCTCTCTTATTCTCCTACCTCCACGTTCAGCCCTGTGCATGGTCACTAGGGCCCGGTGCCTGTGTCTGAGGAGTAATGAGGAGAGGGCCGAGGAGGAAAGATAAGAGGAAGAGTGATGGGGGTCAGGCTGCAGCGTCGCTGGCAGCCCTCACGGACCTCACACACCACCCTCCTCCCCCACCAACAGGCTGTCCAGGACACCGTTTGTTTGCACAAGGTAATAAATAATTTGGCCTGAGCTGACATGGATTAATGTGGCCCTTAGCCCCCTTTTCCTCCCTCTGCGTTCGGTCACAGAATTGTTTGGCCCCTCAAGCTGGCTCTCCCCTAATGGCCAAAATGCATGAAATTCTTATCAGCTCTCAGAGCCAGGGACCAAGAAGTGACCCTGCTGTTACCGAGAGGCTATCATGGAACTTAAGGACGCTTTTATTATATTTAGAGCAGCGCCCTGGACATGTTACCGGAAGCATTTACAAGAATTTCAACAGAGTTTTGTGTGCACTTTGAAATGTTTTCTTCACCAATTAGGAACGCTTGGAATATACTTAGTTTGGAGTTTTTTCAACAGCGGTGGAAGTAATTGAAATGAAATAAAGATAAACAAGGGGGAAAACAAAACTCCATTAGAAACCCACAAAGGGAATACTGATTATTGTGATGAACATAATCTGGGGCTTTTATAGAATGCAGATATTTATAGAATTAAACAAAAACATTTGCACATTATGTCCACTAAGTGCACATGTAACCGGAGTTGGATGATGTGCTTCTGCCCTCAATTTACCCCATGATCATACCACTCCATGAGCGTTTGATTAAATGCTTAATGCACTGGCATCCTTATCATACTCCTGTATACCAGTGATGACAGAAACTGAGTGACGGTGAGAAAGAGTTGCACTAATCACACTCCGTAATTATAAGTACTTGACATAATTGAACTGTGCACTTAAGGCCGTAGTGACATTGTTTTGTCATGCCATACATTTTGATCATTTGGCCTCGTTTTTAGAGTTTTGTTGCTTACTTTGGGGCAAAATATGACAACTGCTTCACACCATAAAAGACCAACACTCATCTTCTGAACAAACCATCTTTTACCACTCAGCAAATTAAAATGTTTTTTCTTGTCTTCTCTCTAGTTTTTGTCTTTTCCTGGGTGTTTCTTTTCAAACTACATTATTAGAGGCTCTTTAAAATATCTAAGATGTTTCTGCTTTCAATAATTAAACAGTGTACAGCTAAGGGCTCTCGTTATAACTCTTAATGTGCATGCCCTATGGCCTTTATCTTTGATCTTTCATGCTACTCGGTGTGCCTTTGCATAATTTCAGCTGTAACGAGAAACACTTGAACTGCCATATCCTTCCTCTATCTGTCTCTCTCTCTCTCTCTCTCTCTCTCTCTCTCTCTCTCTCTCTCTCTCTCTCTCTCTCTCTCTCTCTCGCGCTCTCTCATACAGTAACGGGAAGGTTTCACTCTGTTGTTGCTGCAGATGTTTGGGGCAGAGAGCTCATCTATGATGCACAACACTGTAACACTGACTCTGCCTCTTCATAGCTGTTCACATTTGAATACTTGAGTGGTTTGAGTGGGAAGGTGTCTGTGATTGTTGTCGAGGACAGTTTGCTCTTGTGTCTATGAATGTGTGGAGGGTAGTGTATATGTTGTTGTTTTTTTTCCTCTGGGTTCCAGCTCCGACTCCACAGAGCTCCATCATCCTGAGCCCAGCCCCCTGCAGACAAGGGTCAAAGCTTCCCACACCATGAAACACTCCACACACAGCCATGCTACCACCGCCGCACAGACAGCTAATCCCAACCCACATTCTCTACACACGTCTTTGAGTAACAGGTCAGAACATTGACATGGCCTTAATCAAGCGTGTGCATATAAAAACCTCTGTACCGCCGGCAGTGAGAAGACGGCCAAGAAAAAAGTGCTACTTCACTAAACGTGTCATATTAGGGCGGTTTTGGCGCAGTGGTTAGAGCGTTGATCATCAGATCAACGCTCCACTCCAGTTCGAAACCTGCCTCGGCCGCCACTGCGTCAGGCCGTTGTATCCTTGGGCAAGACACTCTACCCGCATTTGCTCCTATGGGTAATGTCCACAGTATGGACATTTACATGTCTAATGTGTAATATGTAATTGTAAAGCGCTTTGAGCTCTTGAAAAAGCGCTCTAATTAAAAAAAAAAATGTAATCCATTATTATTATATTGAGGACTTTCAACAATATCAAAGCATCCATTATTGCAAGTGTGTGCAGCGGTGGCTTTCCATAGCATCTTCAACCCTCCTGTTGTCTTCGGGTCAAATCTGACCTATTTACTACTTTCAATCAATCAATCAATCAGAGCATTAAGGCTTTATGATATCCTTCACAGTAGATATTTGAACATATTAAATTGCTGACCACCACTGTCATTGCATTTTGGATGATTTAGTCAACTTTGTAACATCCATGGTGTTCCGGGTCAAAAATGACCGCCATAAAGACAAGGAATTAGTAACCATCCGGATCAGATAAAACACACAAACACACACACACATACTCTAGATGTGTCCGCCCCCCCCTTATGTGCCCATCCCCCCATGTGAATCACACCTGGCACACACAAACACACAGAACAATTTGATACATTTCCCGCTCTTATGTGCCAATCCCCCCACATGGATCACACCTGGCACACGTAATAGAGTGGCGAAGTCCCTCCCCTTCCGGGGGACCTCCATGGGACCTTATTTTGGAAAAATCATGTATTGAAGTCAATGGAGAGAGAAAGATTATCTTTCGATCCCGTTTGAATTGTGCAACGAATTACACATATGATGTTTGTCAATTTCAAAGATAATTTTGCAAGTCAAAAAATTAAAAATGTGTCGTAAAACTGTGAAGTAACACATTTTTTTGTGTGAAGCGCTCAATGAACTACATCTCTGGTCTTGCATACGTCACCAAGACCAAGATGGCCGTCACGTTAGCACATTTCCCCTTTAGTATTAAAAGAGGTGAAAATCACTACAAGTCTGGCCATGTTGAGAGCTGTACATACACAAAAGGGGAGTTAGTCGGTTCCGTTAGAGCCAGCATGCGGGACCGGCTTTACAAGGTTTCGTTGAGTAATGTGTAATGTGTAACGTTAATGTACTGGGATTTGTAGTCTTTCTAGTTGCGTATTTTTCATAGTCTTATATTTCAACAGACAAACTGTGACTTTTTTGACATGGAAATGATTTTTTAAGATTGACAAACATCATATGTGTAATTCGTGGCACAATTCAAACGGGATCGAAAGATAATCTTTCTCTCCCCATTGACTTCAATACATAATTTTTCAGAAATAAGGTCCCATGGGGCGGAAGTAGATGGGCGTGACTTTGCCACTCTATACATGTTCAGTGTCTATTCTTTGTATATTTACTGCAGTTTTTCATGTATACCAGTAGTCTGATACAATATTTACAGTTTGAAAGGCTGTTAAATGAAATTTGGTGATGATTAATGGTTTTTGTGTTAATGTAATAGCAGTTTAAACAGGACCGGTCAAATTTGACCGCGAACACCAAAGTAAGGGGGGGAACACAAAGACAATAGGAGGGTTAATACATTAATTCATTACACATGCACCGGTGAAACATCACCAACAGTCATTTCAACCTTCACATAGGTAATTAGAAAATGATTTAGTTTATAGCACCCATATTGAAACGGAGCTAGAAAGTGCTACACGATCCAGGATCAGATAAAAAGAGCATTAACACATGGAAATAAGATGATCATGCAATGGGCAACAAAAAAGCAGACTTCATTAGAAGAATCATAACATTGAGTGTACAAAGACAATACAAGGCACATTTCTCATTGTGTACATTTAATTAATTGCCTTAATGACTTTTTTACTAAAGTCTCTATTTTTGTATATGCTTTTTTGTAACATACTATATGGCATGTTACAGTATGTATGCTTGGTAGTGTGCTTTCTTTTTCATGTTAATATGTATACATTACATGTTACTTACTATACAGTATATGTTTGCAGTGAATGGTAATTGTACAACCTGTTATCGCTGTTTTTCACACAAAGAAGGGGCTATTTTTCTCTAATATCAGGTGTTGTTTTACAGCTTTAGCCCCAGTGCCCTGTGACATCATTGTTAGCTTCCAGGATTAAGCACACTGTAATTAACATTAAGTAGCCCCCCCCCATCTTCACCTTTTCCCCCTAACCCCTGCCTGTGTCTGTATCTCCGGTCTTTCTTTCTCCATCTCTTTCAATCTCTGTATATTGACTACAAACTGGCTGTAGCTCCGAACAGCAGGCCCACACAGACCAAAGCACCAGCGATGGTGGATTAGTCTGTTGAATTATTCAAAGCCAAATTCCCCATTGAAATGTGTAAAAGGTCCCTTGCTGGGTTTAAAAACAGAGTACAGTTGGAGCTGACAACAAAAGCTTCAACTTCAAATAAAAGGCCCCCATCACTTTACCTAATTTGCATAGCAAGTTATTCATTTTAACATTAGACTTTGTTCTGACTTTGTGGCGAAATATTTTAATCATGTTTAAAAAAGCACTGATTTTCTCGGGGTCTTCTGTTGTTGACTGGTTTGACACACAAAGCGAAACAATTGAGACCACAGGGTGCTTAGAGAAGTCTATTTTGGTTCAAGTTCTCTCCAAGTTTCTAACAAGATGCTGATGGTAAAATCTTGTTAAAGTAAATGTGCAAGGCCTTGCCATGTTTCATGGTGTGATGCAATACTGAGCCAATATTTCCTAAATAATTGTGCACTCTAGACAGTATTCATTTAGCACAACAAAGCAGGCGGAAAATACTTTGTCCGTAGGTTGTTGATGTGCTTTAATGGAGACGGAGTATGCAGAGTCTTAAAAGGTAGTGAGAAGGGTTTGGCAGCAGATTCAGCTTGTTTCACGATTTGTTTGAAAAGTATATAATTCCTACATTATTGTTGGGACTTCAAGTCATGATGTACAATTTATAGACTTGGACAACTTTGAATTGCAATTATTTGTGATGATTATTCATGTGAAGGGTGAAACATTCACCTAAACAATTCCTTTGCAAATGCTGGCCTGTGTTTGAAATAGCTCATTCACTGTATAGTCCACAGTGTTTTAACAGTTTGATAGTGTTTGAGTATTCAATTGCAAAATTCATTCAACAGTCATTAACTCACACCATGTGGGAGTTACTCTAAGTACCATAAGAAAATACTGTTTACATCCAAGTCATAATAAAGTCTGGCGCTAAGTAATATTGAGGTGTCTGAAAGAGCAAACAAAGGCTCGTCACCTTAAGTTATTCAATGCAATGTAATGCTAATGTAACAAATATGCTCACAAGACGTTAAAATGCGAACTGTTGCATTGTGGGGACAGAAGAAACAGTTATCTGAAACAGGTTATTTTAATTTTGTATTATTTTACCTTCCAACATACTATATTTTCCTCAACTTGAAAGTATAATGAGTGAAAACTGATTGATATTGGACACACCCCTGTATGAACATCAGTGCCCAAGAGTAAATAGCTGTCTTTGAACGCTTTTATATTGCCGAGCTAAACACTGCTGAGGGCTTTATCCTCCATTATGAAGGGACAGTGCAGCACCTGCGAACACATTTCCCCATGGGAAAACTAAATCCACTCGACCAATAGCACAGTATGAAATACTCGGTACCCCAGAGAGGTGCGTGTGTTTATGTGTGTGTGTTTGTTTGTACTATAGGAGTGCAGGAAAGGTGGTGTACCTTGATGAGGGAAGAGAGATAGAGGTAGTACTTCAAAGCAAACAGAATGATAAATGCTATTTATGTGTATCAATATATGTTGTGATTCCCCATTGAGCTTTCCTTAAAACACCTTCCCACTGGCCTATAATTGTACGTTTCTCTCCCTTCATCTCGTTTTATATCATATAGCGGGGATATATGTGCATATAAACACATCTTAGCCTTCCTTTTCCTGAGCAGGTAAATGAAGGAAAACTGAACTTATAGGAGAGCACTTTAGGTGATTCCTGCATACCTCAGAGACCGTGGGGCCCTGTGAGCAGATATGGGAATGTACACATACTGTGTGTCCTATTATGCCCTGAGAATGGCAGACATTGCAAATCATTTGTTAGCATGGAATATATGTAAAGGGGGTAAATATGGATTTATGTCGAGGAGTGGCCGCACCATCAAAGCATCACACTCCGATGCCAGTGGTGGAGTTCAATAAGCTTGAGAGATGAAAGCTAATGAAAGGCAAACATGAGAAGGGTGTTGGTGTGGCACGGGAGGAGGTATGGAAGGATGGGATGGCTGGGTGAGTTCGGGAGGGTGTGAGTGAGCGGGGAAGGAATACAGACGATGCAAGATGTTGTCTGGTGTGGTCCAATCAAGCCACAGGATATAACAGTAGTCAATAGGGGGAGATGAAAGGATCTCAGTATGGAGGCTGTGTGGTCTCAGGGAGGACCCAGTGCATGTGCGAGCCTTTGTGTGTTTGTGAACAGGCGCGTGTGTGTCTTAAAGCAGTGCTTCTCAAACTTTTTTCAGTCATGTACCCCCTTTGAAACATTTTCTCAGCCTAGTACCCCCTGACCGACCCCGAAAATGTTTGATCCAAAAAGCCTATACAAATAATTCCAATATAGTGATGTTCCCTCAGTGCGTGATTTATTAACTCCTTTCAACAAACTAAGGATATTTTCATTTTATGCATGAAAAAAGAAAAAAAATGTTTTTCAACTGAAGTAATATCTTTTTTTAACAAACCAATGAACAAAATGATATATTATGCAAAACTATAAAATACAATACACCAATTTGACATGTTTATGAGGTTCTAGGAATATTTTATAGAAAATTGTGTTTTCTATTTAACTTACTGTACTAAGATTATTTTTGTAATCATGCATGGTATTTTTTTAATTAACTTTTTTTTATTTTTTAAATCTCACGTACCCCCTGCAGTACCCCAACGTACCCCTAGGGGTCCGCGTACCCCCATTTGAGAATCACTGTCTTAAAGCATCAACAAGTAAGAGATTGCCAATGTGTAATGTGTTCGTGCCAAGCTGGCCCATACATTTCTATATTATAGCTGTAAATATGTAGTCAGGAATACATGCCACATTATAGATGCTTCCTGCAGTGTCCCCTGTGTACCGTACACTATGTTCCAATCAAGCCGCCTTAGATCATACCTATCTACTGTGCTGCAGCGACTGTGTGGCATGGCTGTTTGCAAATCAGCCAGACATGAGGGAACACAGTAAAAGAACAGACTCATATGAGCAATTTGATTAGCATATTGCCATTATATTTCTGTCTTTATTGAAGGTAGCATGCTTCGTGATTGCACACCTTCTTTAGAGACTTTCATCCTGTCTATCAAACCTACAGCACCGTGTGAGTCATGGGCTTGTGCTGATAAGGACATGCCTGGGATATACTGTAAAGTAGTTTTCTGTTAAAGTTGTGGTGTTTTTGTAAGTGAATAATGCATGTATTTCTGTCTTGGCTTAGCTAATGGCACACAGACACTCGTTAGCTATTTCTGGCTAAGTTTCAGGCTTTTGCCCTTAAGCCCTTAAGTGTACATGCCATTGACGAGACAAATCCAGCCTCAATGTCCACCGCTGTAAAAGCCCCACACCCTTCAGATGCACACACACGAAATGAACAAATAAATGGCCACATAAACCATCACCACTGCCCTTTTTTCGTCCCGTATGTCTCTGCTTAGTGTATCCTAAAGCCCAGTGAATGAAAATGTGGATCATATTTGGCATCTCTTTAAGCCTGCATTTCTCATAAACAAATGAGCTAACTTTCCATACATCATTTGTACTACGCCTACACTGTAGAAAACTGCTGATTATGTGAAATGTGTGCTGAGCATAGGGGACTTGAGTTAAGATAACACCTGTGGAGAAACAATGGTAGCTTTGTGTAAAAAAAAGAAAGAAATAACATTTCACTCAAATAATTGTTTCATTGATTTTCATTCTCCTATCTCTCTTGCTTTATGCTGCATGGCCTACACTTGGGAGAACTGAATGGCTGTTTTCACACCCCAGTGCTGACCTGTGAGGTGCACTGACATGGGCTGGGTAATTGTTTTTCATAGAGATGACCATTTCTTCAGAAAAGATGGCCATGTGAGCATAAATTCGCTTTAAAAAATAAAAGTCTTATTAGTTAGTTGGTTTGCTTTTTGTTAATCAATTTGTTCCCTTTGTGAGACTTTACTGTGAAATGTCATGCAGTATGATGCTGTAGTTTTACTGACTGATCCAAAATGTATACTAGTCAACCGAAACTGAGATAGGATGTTAAGGTCTAAAGGTTCAGATCAGGTTTACTTGGTTGTTTCAGTTAATGGTTTAAAATGGCCAATTGCGTCCCTGTGAGCCATAGCACTGCCGTTCACTAATTGGGGGGATCAGATAATCTCTGTGTATTAATGTATAACTAATTACCTGACCAGAGGTATTACTGCTACAAGTTTGCAGGTATGCTATGCAGTGAGGGTCACTGCCTCCGCACAAGCCTTTATTTTCTCCACTTATTACTACAGTAATGAAGTTAAGCTTTCTTCTCTTCCATCTCATATCCTGCTCATCTGGAGTCAGTGTGCTGCTGTGTGCTGCTGTGTGTGTCTCTGCCTATAATGGCTTTTAGTAAATGCTTTTGCTGTCAAACATGACATAAGTCATTGTAATATAGTGTACATTTGGGATGAAATGATGTTAAAAACAAAAACTTTTTTTACTTTAAACATAAAATACTTGCTGCTACCCATTCGACATGAAAAAGTGTCCTATTTGTTTTATGACTGTGGAAGGCGAATGACTCGACCACATTGTAAAAAGGTGAATCATTGACAACAAGGCTCGTCAAAGACAGCAACATAATGTACAGACAATGACAGGCCCATGACATCATTTACACGGCAGTAACAGTTATTAGACTAAATGTTCATGGCAACACAGATTGCCTATTAACAGAAGAATAGTGTGCTTTATTGTTATGTTGCAGCACGTGTGAGCATTTGTGAGTTTGTTGGCTCTGGGCCAGGGAACCTGTTATTTGGGCAGCCCTCTCTTTTCCCCCCTCTCCCTCCCTCTCTCTCTCTCCCTCAGCCGCTAGGCATTTGAGAACTGGAGTACTTTTACACATAGTTAAACCCTGAACAGTCCAAAACTCAGCCTGCAGGCGCACAGGCTCACATCGGATCAGGATAACAGGACTGCCATCTGCTGGTCATGCGGGGGAATGTGTTTTGTACACGAGTAAGGAAGTGGGGAGGATGGGTGATCTCACTTTACAACATTTGAAGTCATCATTGCTGACATCAGAGGAGATTGGTGTCAGCGCCTGAAATCTTTCTGTCAATCAGCCAAACACTTTGTCTATCAGATCAGATGCCTGAATCGTTTGAGTATCACATGCTCAAATTCGATTTGCAAAACAAACCTGAATCTTATGCAACAATATAATCTCCTCCACAGGACGACGAGTCTCTGTGTTTGTTTATGTGTTGGCTTTCTTTTGGAATTTTAAAACCTCTCTTCAAGTGTTTATATGTTCAAGTTTGTGAGCATGTCTTGGGTGTGCAGTTCTCTCAAAAAATCCGATCTGGAAGACCAAGCACGCCTGTCCATTTTTTTCATCATTACCAAAAAAAAAAGTTTCTCCACCATTTCTAAAACAAGAAAGGAGTGCAACCAGAAGTACAAAAGCCCTGGGGCAGAGGCTAGATGTTCCTCTCAGCTGAATATGCAACACTCCTCTGGCTTTGTTCAAAACCACTGGACCAAGAACGAGTCTTTACCCTCTTCGCTAGCAAAAAAACAGGCATATTTGCCTCTTTGCTTTTCCTTTTTGAAGACCAACCAAAGGAAGGGAGGTGACTGAGATGAGGTAGAGAGAGAGGGGGCAATGGAAAGAGAGAATTGGGATGAGATGAGGGAGGTGGGTGCGGCGCAGCTTTCGGACCCTCATTTACCCTGTCAGCCCTCCTAGCAGGGGATAGTGTTCAGGATCTATTGATCACAACTCAGTGGAGCAGTAATCCTACAGACTTGATTGATTCCGACTGTTGCCTAGGCCTCACTGCACTGCCCAATCCTCCCTCCATGCTTTCTCTGGCTCCCAATCCCTCGTTCCCTCCTCTCCATCTCTCATAAAGCATTGATATGCATGACGGCCGAGGGGCCCCATGGAGGAGTGATGCAGGGAGGATTGGAGGGACGGGAGTCGGGGCATTAAGTGTGTGTACACTGCAACAGGAAATAGCTGGCGAGGTGACGGGTGCCTTGACACAAGACGGGGCCCAGAGGTGTCTATGAGCTGCCTGGCCCCTGATCGCTCCCTCACTTTTGTCTCGCCAAAACTGATGAGTCAACCACTTTGCACTTGCCCTCTTCTGACTGGTCAGCGAAAGATACGTTGTTCTCGTCTCAAACTAGAGTAGACTGATTGTTGAATGACTGAAGTTGCTTTTCCTGGCAACCTTTCTCTTTTGTAGACTTGTTTTCAGTAAGAAATACACTTTTGGGAAGTGAGCTTCCATACTGGAGTTGTTTGGACAACGAAATAATAGCTAAGAACTTCATTAATTCAGTCATAAGCCAAGTAATAATGGAAAGCTTACCATGAAATGTACAAACCAATGACAAGTCATCCACACATTTTGTGCGACATTTACTGTATCATATCGTAATACAACATTAAAAACTGCCTAAAACGGTGATTGTGGGACTGATTTATTCATAGTTTATTTATTGTATGGCCTTTATTCTAGATTATAGTTTCGTATATTTCAGCAATGTGATATAGTGTAAAGCTGAAAATAAGGGTGTATCGGCATCCATCAAAGAAAAATAACTACTTCACAGGTTTTGATTTATAGTTGCATTTTGAAATACGTCCTTTCCACCACAACACTAGATGTACAATACATATTTTGTCTTAAAATACTGTATCACAGGCGTGAGTATAGACTTGTAGATCCGTTTATTTAAGCACTTTATTATTAGTCTGCCCTGAGCATATTACGGGGAGTGATAACTCTGTCTGCATGAATTTTGTTTAGTTTGCTTTGCACCTCGACAACAATGCGCCTGTATTTATCTGTGTTTGTGTAATGTTGGCCACGGGGCCGCCGTCAGGCAGCCCACAAGTGTTTCGGGGAGTCCTCTGTAGGTTTCCGAAACCACTTTTCAGAGAGGCTGGCTGCAGAGGGAGCTGGCTCGGTCCTGCTTCTCTCCCTGGCAGCGGCCCGTGCCAGGGTGGAGGCTGGTGCGGCTGAGCTCTGCCACACACTACAGAGAGGGCAGAAATCATCCTCACACCAGAACACAGATAAACATGGGCACTGAAACAATGTACAGAAAGCAGATTTAAATTCCATACAGAGAGAACAGGCTGTAAAGATTTCCCTTTATTCATTGCAGAAGTGGTACTAAAATCTAGTTAAGAGATATAATATATTTGTATTAGGACCTAAAAGACTGAACAAATCCATTCGATAACAGCAGAGCGGCAGGTACTGTAGGCTAGGGAAGGCTATAAGCCTTCCCAAATATTTGTCACTGCATCCTGGTCAAATTAAAATATAATGTATAATGTCTGTGTCTTTGACATTAGCGCTGCTATGCAGCCACCTGTGCCCTGTACCACGAAGCCAGTGCAACATACCCTGTTTATCTTAACTAACCCTAACAAACGAGATCTCACTAAGTGGTCTGGTTATCAACTCGGTAAATCAAGCCAGGGTTTCTCTCCAGCTGAGAGCGCATTCACGTGAAAGGGGCGGGGTTAGCTACATTTGACCAATCACAAACAGGGACAAGTCAGAGCCCTCGAGAGATAAGAGTTACGACACTCTTTGATGTCGCCGCCAGCCGGTCACGTGGTTTATGTATGCCGGGATAGTTCAAAACGCACTTCCGTTGCAATGCTTCTCTATGGCAAAAACAGCACAAACATGGTCAAAATAGTCAGATTAAACCAACGCTGTTATTTTTTAAAGATTGCTTTCATATTTACATGATGTGGTTACACTTTGTATGGATTGGCACTATTTATAAGTTTCGTTATTTAACGATATTTTGAGGGGAAAGTGTGGTAGCACAAGCAGGCTATGTTGCTGTCACTGCCAGGGCAGTCACGTCAGTAGTATAGTTGCGCTGTCATGTTCTTCTATGGGACAGACAGACAGCAGCGATTGCGTTATTGAATGGTAAATATATATATTAAAAAAACACACACACCCAAGTACTTTTTCAGCTGTAATTGCATTATTGCATACTTTTTATTGACAGTTTTGCATTTGGAGAGGCAGGGTGACAACGGAAAGCTTGGTAGCCTATTACTTAGATACGTTTTACATTTTTGGAGGGAAACGCTTGTGTTCATGTTAGCATGGATAGCATGATCATGTTAAGACTATGAATATCATTTTACCACAACAGTGGATGAACAATTGATATATGTGTTTGAACAAGAACAACAGGAAGAACAAAGTAAAAGGGACGAACAAATGTGTGAACAAGTATTAAGAACAGTGTATGGAAAAAGTGATGTGATGTGGGATGTGTGTTAGAACAAAACAAAGTAAAATGAATGAGAAGGAGAACAAAGAGGGTTAGGGTTCAACAGAAAAATATTAATTCAGCCAAAAAACACAATTTTGATTAATCTAAAGTGTAAAACAATCTTCAACACAGACCAAATTAGTGCCCTTGGACAACAAAACATATGGTGGGGCAAAGAAACGATAAATTAAATTGAGAGAGTGGGAGACTAAAAATGATTACTATGATAAATATTCAAACTATTTACAAAACTATTTACAGAAGCTCCTGTTGAACCAGCAACAAAAACAGGTTTGTCAACAATAACGAGGCCACTTTGCCAGGGGGAGGTGATCCAGCGACGAGACAATAAAGCAATTCATATTAGGTTCTGTTGAGACACTACAGAATATAAAACCTTCCAAGCCATGACCTCTGCCTGAAATCAGGACCACTCAGAGGAGAATGCAGCACATCAAACTGGAGTCAGGAGTGTGAATAACACATTTTGGCCAAAACAAATTGTTGCTTACCAATACAGTGGCTGAACATTGGACACCAAAAAGTTTGACCTCATGTCGTCACGCAACACTGTTACTGCCCTAAGTCATTTCAAGATAGAGGAGTATGATAAGGCCATCAGCTTCCTCCGGGACTCCATCCATCTGTTTCGGGGCCTGAAGATCGGTCCCAAGGGCAGCTGGAAACCAGTCCAGACAGGACTGGTGATGGCCACAACAACAATCCTGGAGGTCCAGCATGACCTGTTGAGACAAGGGCACACATTTGTTCTCACAAGCCGCTTCACTCAAGACTGCCTGGAAAACACATTTTCGTCCATTCGTCTGAGGAACTCTGTCCCAACACCTGTAGAGTTCCAATATGCTCTGCAGCTGTCACTGTGGGTGAAAAAAAAAAGTGCTAATTTTTTTTTTTAAAAAGTGTTTATTTTGTATGCATGAAGGAAGGATGAGCCTAAAAGGCTCATCCTTCATTCACTGCTATAGAGTAGCCTATTCAGTAGGCTATTATTTGTTTAAGACTGAATAATACCTTTGAAGAACAATCATTAAACTAGTGTGTATATTACAATACAAAGGAATATATCCTAGCATGCCATCAAGCATTAAAAAGTAGCGCTAGGCTAGTTGTACAGTACAGATGAGTTAACACGGAACAGTACCAAAAAAAACAAAGTACAGTCAACATGTCACATAATGAAATGTTAGTATATCCCAAAATTCAATGAAATATTAAATGGAATATTTATCACAAACGCCACCTCATTTCTACTAGTGCTAGCAGTTAAGTCATATCATACAGAAAAAGCCGACTAAGGATGGCTGACACGGTCAGGTTCAGCGGATAAAAACCAAAATAACAATAAAAACACATAATAAATCTAAATCCTGCTTGTTAGTTACCCAGCATCATTGATATATAAGCTGCTAGCGATTCATTACTGAAATCTTACCTTCAAAGCTGACGAAGTCGCGCTAGCTAACTAGCAGGCAATGCTAGCTAAATTGGTTGTAACAACCAAGATAAAATATAGATAATTACGCTGTGCATATACAAATGAAGACCAGTATAAGCATCATAAAGGGCCTCTGATACAATATAGACAGTTGACAATTAAAAAGAGTTCGATATTTCAGTAACTTACCTCTGGAACTAATCGACGCGCCGTAATGTAAGTGAATGAGGTTCAACCATGGATGTATAATAAGAACTGGATACAGCGTGGGAGGCGGGGCCTCATTCATTCCTATGAGAGCTGCTCATCAGCGCATGATGATAAAATGGCCCACCTTTTGAGAGTGAAACGTCACAGATTACCCAGCATGCCTGAGAAGTACCCGTATGTGCGCTCATAGAGCATGCGCAACTTTAACCAAAATCCTCGTTCACATCAAGCACGTCAATTTGCGTACACGTAACAGCACCGCGCGTTCATGAGAGCATGGTAATGGTTTGTTGTTATCATGGATTTGATATGAACGAGGCGGCAGTTAGCAGCTAGCGGCTAGCTAGTAATGATGCTAATGTACACATCAATCGGTATGTACTTATATTACGCTGTAACAGGATCTAGTGATATCCAACAGAGCTTCATTTAGCATGAAATAATTATTGCACTGTATATATATATATTTATATACAGTGCAATAAGCTTCTTAGTGCAATACGAAGCTACAGGGACGTTAATAATGTCGGTAATATTAACTTTATTTAATACAACATTTACGGTACAATATGTAATCATACAGCCCATGTAGTATGATAATGAATTACAGCAAACATGTGCAATATATCCATTATTACAGCTCCGTGGGATGGCAGTAAGACGATATGGATCCGTTCTTATTGTGCATCCATGGGTAAAGATAAACGCAACTCACATTGGTTTCTCATACACAGTGGCGGCGGGTCATTAGGGGCAGGTGGGGCACAGCCCCACCTAGTGTCAGAAGAAAGTATTACAAATAATGATTACAAAAAAAATACTAAAAAATAAATAAAAAAACATATAAAATATATTTTAAGGTCATGTTTAATAATCTGATTCGTCTGTACATTTCTGTTTTAGTCTGTGTTCTTCTAATTAGTGTCTAGAGTGCCGTTTTGAGCTGTTTAGAGCCATGTGGGACGAAACCCGATCCTGCCCCTCCCTCTCACAGTCTAAGTGAACGGTGATTGTAAAAACGACACTGCGCATGCTCAGAGTATTTTTCTATTTAATGTGTGTGGCAAAAAAATAATGACCGTAGGGACATAGTGCTCCCATCCCCACCATACGTCATCTCACATAATTCAGAATTGATTGGCTGTAAGTACTCACATGTGCAGTGCTGCGAAACGTCACGTGTAGTTTGAAGAGGAGACGAGAGAGCAGCATATAGCTAACATCACCAGCGATTAAAAGAAGTAAAAAACTGAAAGAAAATGAATGAAGTTGACCATTTACTGGAGCACACATTTGAGACACTTAGTCTCGGAGAGAAACTGGAGGTAAAGCGCCTCGGTGCCCACCATCCACCGGATTTCCAAATGGTCCAGACTGCGGGCAAAGTTAAACGTGGGTTTAACGCTGAGTGGTTTGCTAAAAAGAAATGGCTAACGGCGAGCATCCAGAAGAATTCCCTCTTTTGCTTTCCTTGCCTGCTTTTTGGTGAAGATCAAGGTACTTGGTCGAGGACAGGTTACAAGGACTTAAAGCATCTTTCGGAGAGGACAATGAAGCATGAGAGCAGCAACAGTCATTTGGAAAATGCCGTAAAATTGGGATTACTTGGAAGGGTGAATGTTGCAGCTCAGATTGACAGCGCCTACAGACGCGGCATTGATTCTCATAATAGGAAGGTGGAAGAAAACAGGTACGTGCTTGGTCGGATCATCACCTGTATTAAACTGTGTGGGAAATGTGAGACAGCACTGCGGGGCCACAACGAGTCGGCGGACTCTCTGAATCCAGGGATATTCAGGTCAATTTTCGAGACAATGTGTGAGGGCGATTCCAGGCTTCAACGGCACTACGAAGCTCAGCTTGTTTTCAAAGGGACATCAAGCACCATACAGAATGAACTCTTGGACTGCATGTATGATGTGTACAGGGAGGAAATAGCCAAGCAAGTGGACAACACATAATTTGTTGCCGTTCAGGCCGACGAGACAACCGATGTCTCCTGTAAATCGCAAATGGTGATTGTGCTGCGATACATTATGCCTGACCTCACAGTTACAGAGCGTTTTTTTGGAGTTTGTGGAAGTAAAGGACAAAACTGGTGTAGGTCTCTCTAACAGCATCAAGGCTGTTCTGGAACCCCTGAAGCTGAAAGAAAAGCTAATCGCTCAGACCTATGACGGGGCGGCCGTCATGAGCGGTAACGTGCGCGGGGTACAGACAGGTGATGAAGGAGACGTACCCAAACGCTCAGTTTGTTCACTGCTACGCCCACCAACTGAACCTGACCCTGCAGCAACTGTGTTCAGCAAGGATGAGCATCCTGAAGGTGTTTTTTGCAGATCTAACTGCTTTTTCCACTTTTTTCTCCGGTGCTCCAAAACGTGTTGCAGCTCTTGCAGAGGCAACACAGAGACGCATCCCACGGCCACCGGCTGTGAGATGGAACTTTAAAAGCAGAACTGTGAACGCGGTTTGGGAGACCCGAGATGCACTACTTCAGTGTATGAAGCATATACGCGCACAACCAGGATGGGATGCGGTCACCATAAGTGAGGCATACGGCCTGTCAAAGAAACTGCGGGACCGAGCATTTATGCAGCTCCTGGAGTTTTTTTCGTTGCTTATGCCAGAAGTGGATGTTCTATACAACACTCTGCAAAAACGAAGCATCGATGCACCTGGGATCAACAGCGCGCTCTGCCGTTTCAAGGAAAATGTTCAGAAAATGAGGCAGAAAACTGATGCATTGGCCGCCACTGCTCATGATGGAACAGACGAGCCAGGCCGACGAGTCAGCAGCACAGCGCCGGTGATGAAGGAGGCTTGTCATCTCACAGGTGGAACAGAGGTTCTCACAGAGTGACCATTTGATCGCTGCAAAGCTTGTTGACAGCTCATTCTTCCCACAGCATGTCCTGTCATTTCCTACACCTGAGCTTGACTGCGCCGTGAAACTGTGGCAGGCCTGCGTTGGGAAACAAGGAGAAGTTGAAGTCTGAGCTGACCACGCTCTACCGCCACAGTGAGCTTCACACTGGAAACACTGCCCTGTCTCTGTTGAAATCCATTCACGAGAACAACTTGGAGGAAACGTTTGCTGAGACTGTTATTTTGGTCAAAATAATAGTGACAACTCCGATGACGACATCCGAGTCAGAGAGGAACTTTTCCACCCTCAAAAGGATAAAGACTTTCACTCGCAACACCATGGGACAGCCGCGACTTAACGCATTGGCCATGCTTTCAATTGAAAGCCAGTTGATCCAGCAACTACAGGACTTCATCCCCAAAGTGATAGACACATTCTGTCAGAGGAAGGACCGCCGTGCCGCTTTTCTTTTCAAGTGAGCCTTCAGCTTTGGTAAGTTCATTTATGTCATATATTTTGTTGATCTTTTGCCTCTGCTGGATCGATTGATATTGTGACCTCGATGATGAGTGTCTGTGTTTTCCTTATATTTACAGTCTATGGTGTTTTAATGCTAAAGCATTACGGTTGTTGTTATTGTTAAGAATTACTTTGTGATGGTGACCTTTACTCCATGTATGAAGGTGCATTACTATGACATCCCCACGCTGTGTACGTAAATGTATGCGCTCACAGTGTTGCTCCTGTGGTCTTCAGTATGTAATTTGACACTCCCCCTCTCTCTCTCCTCCCCCCCTCTCTCTGTCCGCCCTCTCTCTCTCCTCCCTCTCTCTGTCCCCCCCTCTCTCTCTCTCTCTCTCTCTCTCCCCCGACCTCTTTCTGCCCCCCCAGTTTTGTACACCTAGAAACGCCACTGCTCATACAGCATCTCTGTAAACTACGTGTATTCACTGAATTTCACTCTCTGCCTTTAACGGCTCGTTGTAGCTCTAATAGCTTCAGCCCCCACCCTCCCTGTGAGCACAGTTTGCTCTGATTGGTCGGGACCGGGACACGTAACATGAACGTGCCGGGCGGCGCGGTCCCGTGGGTTAGATGCGCGTTCATAATGCAGAGGGAAATAACTCTCAGAATAACTTTATTAGCACATTTTTACAACTTGAGGAACAAATGTTTTTAATAAGGGCTATACAAGTATTCATACTGGGTAGTTTATTTAGTTTTTAAAAAATTATCCAACGAGTTACAGACCACTTTTTCCCCATGTAAGTCAATGGGAAAAAGTGTTTCCGGGCCTAGCAACCAAACGGAAGTGTAGTACCGCCGTTTGGCCAGCACGAATATTTTCATCTGAGTCCGGTGTCAGTATAAAAGTGTTGGCTAAAGTAACGCAGAATATATATATTTTTTAATTGTAAATAATTAGAAACATTATTTATGTGCACAAGTACATGGGACCCCACCATAGCACCCCACACATAACAAGCTGTCCCGAGTTCCTCCGGCTGCAGTTCCACAGACGGCCGGTGTGTGGCAGCAGAGCGCTGGAAGCAGAGGGAGGTGAGTATATGACGGAAGACGGATGCGACGGAAATACACCCGAACATATCTGGTAGCCCGAACATATCTGGTACTGACACCGGCGCACTTCCTGGGGGCTTGGGTTCAACGCCCAAATGACAATATTTTTGAACTATTTCGATGTCCATACCCCGGAAGTAGGCGCCGCCATTTTTTACAACGGAGGTCTATGGGAGTGTCGTAACTCTTATCTCTCTAGGGCTCTGGGACAAGTGTACTGACAGCGCAGCGTCATACTTCATTAATGAAAAGTAAACTAATATTAGACAAATATGAACTTTAAACATCCATGATTTAAACATATAATCCAGGATACAAGCCACATAGCTGCACCTGCAAGGTGAATATAGAACAACTGGTTAAAAAATAAATCAACTACCGAGTGTTTGAAAGCGTCACTGTCACTGATATCACTGCCCCGTCTAAGACACGAGTGGATCTGACTTTAATTACATTTGAGTGTTTCGTCAACTTAATGTGTTGCTTAAAATAATACTTCTGCATACAGCATGTGACACTGTGTTGCACGGCCAGATACGGCTCAAGAAGCTGACTCAGATAAGGAAATATTGTGATATTATATGATGGATGATCTGATTGATGTGATATGAATGATAAGTGCGACACGTCAGCGTCTGCTCTGCATACGGCAGTTTAAACTGTATTTGCTCTACACTGTAATATGACTTGATAGATTTAAACTCCGCACACTGAGCTCTGATTGGTCAGCAGCGGTGCTTTCACTGAGTTGATCTCTTTTTTATATGCATACGGCAGTTTAAAATGTTCTATTGTAGGCTATTTTTATTATATATGTACAGCACTTTGGCTAGACCAAAAATCGTTTATAAAGGTGCTATATAAATAAAACTTGATTTGATTTGATTTATATAGACGCCGGAGGCGGGCAGCGTCAGGTAAAAAAAAGTTATTTAGCCTTCCCAAACCTGAGCCTGACGCGCTGCCTATGCAGAGCGGAGACATCACATGTTGACCTTGTCGTAAGGTTTTCCAAAAGTATGATTGAACATGCTTTCATCAAATTTTAAGCATAATTAAAACGTACAATATGAGAAGTGGCGGTGCTTATGAACGCCGCTTTGAAGAGCTGGAACAAAACCTTAAAAGGCCTAATCATTCCATACACATAATTCATATGGTTAAGTTGATGGTACCATATGCTATAGTGTTCATTTTTGTGTCATGGTTTCTGGATGTAATGATACTCAATTAAAAAGCCATATGCGATGACATTCTTGAATCATGAAGGTCTTTTTGACATTTGAAAACCCTTGTTCCTTATCCTCGAAGTGATGTCTTTTTTAAGTCTTAATCACTTCCAACCTCTCAATGAGTGAGTTTGAACTGAGTCATAAAGAACTGTAGGGACTCTGTGATGTTTGATTTTCTGGCAATGGTGTTAGATTGTATCACTGTCTCACTACATAGTGATCCATCCCCAATGTAAAAAAGTAATACTGTCAAGTGTCCTTATATTGGTAACACCCTATAAGTTGTTTTATCTCTTTACTCTCCACCTGACAGCTCCGTCCTGACTTATGCACAGGTTGATTCTGAGACCTGAGAATATTAACATCTAGGCTGAGTTAGTAAATCCTCAAAATCATTTTTTGGCTTCCTCCTGCACACAGGATATACATTTCCCTGTATGGTTTCCTCTAGGCAACTCTCTTTCCCCTCTCAATCCCACAGTTGTTACTCTCCTTACAACCATTCAGTTTTGCTCTCTCCCTTCCAGCCCTCTCAGAGGTTCTGGTATTAGGGGAACTCCTGAGGGGGGTTTTCCCTGCTTTAGACTGTCAGTATGGCCCTTCAAAACGGTCTACTGCCAAATACACCAGTGCTGGGTATACAGGCTAACACGTTACACAGTATAAGAACAGTTTAGTAAATATATAAGTTCAAAATGCCTTGTTTTTGTTTCACTACCCTTTAGATCCATCATAAAACATACTTACTTAAAGCTTTTTTATCTCAGAATTAGACATTCAAGTGTCTTTACCTGATGCTCTCACTCTTCACAATACAAATAAGCCTCCCTCAATTGTCAAAGCAATATTTAAAAATCACTTTATTTGGTTTCTTTAAATGGTCAATTGTAACAACGTAATAATGATTAAATCTTGCTTTTTTTTGCTATGCCAAACATCCAATGTTTGATGGACACGAGAATATTCCTTTTAGATTTGTTGGCATAGGCAGCAATAGTTTTCTAAACATAAGCAGTAAAACTGGATGGATTGAATTACACAAATATCCACCATAGAGGAGCAAGGCAAATAAACATTGTGATGAATAGACCAGCTGTTACTTCTCCATACACATATATGAGCAAATATATATTGAGAGAATTGTATTTTACATTATATATCTTTATCAGAGAGTCTTAATTTCTTAATCAAAATCTATAATTAAAACTATACTATATGTTAACATGATCCTAAAAGCAGAGAATCAAGCGAAAGTAATAGATCATCCCAAACACAGAACATTATGCTTCTCAGTTCACTACACATCACATTTACTTGGGTTGTTATGAATTATGTCAATTACTTTCAGCAAGCTATGCTTCTCAAATGCAATTTGTATGTAAGCATTAATCCAGAGTGCACTGCATTTAGAAGCTTCTCTCCCACCAGTGGCCCTCTGGATGCCTCTGGCTCTTTACAACCTGCCCATCTGGAAGGACATAAAGCTGCATGGCATAACTCTGTACTACTAGTAGTTTGGAATATGCCCAGATCTGTTCCCTCGTGACTGGAGAAGCACGACAACAAGTTTTTACTCATTCATTTTGCCAACATGATCACTATAAATGGCGCAACAGTGCTGTGAGATCAAATGACAAGAGGAGTGAAAACTAGCTGTTCTTGTTGCATATAGCTTCAAATTCTGAATAACCGAACATTTGTCTTCATTAATAAAATCCACGCTGCCACACTCATTGACAACGGATGAATCATCCTGCTGCATCACGTCTCACTTTGAAACCCAACCTTTCATTGTTCATTACTTTACCACCACTCTCAAAACAGCCCTTTACAAACATTTACAGAGAAGTCACTGATTCTGTTAAACACTCTATCTAGCATCTCCACTCAGGTAGCACATTGTAAAGTCTTTCCATTCACCTGCTGTAAAACAACAACAGGCATCCACACATTTGGCTGATAATGGGACCCATAGTCACCTTTGTCAGCACCTGATTGTTAGTCTATTACCAACATATTTGCAACTGAATACAGGCACTGAGAGCAAAGACAGTAGAACGACAGACCGGCCTCGGGCAGCTTATTTTTATGGCTGACAGCTGATGGTCACTCCCTGGTAAATGTGCTAACGAGGTGATAGAATTCTCTACAAAAGCAAAATAGCACTTCAGCCCTCTTCCAATACAATAGCTGACTCCTCTCTTTCCTTTACCCCACAGATGGATAAGCAACAGTTCCGGTACTGACGACCGGGTGTGGAGGGTTTGCATTTGCTTTCATAACAATGTCTTCCACAGATGTAGGCTCTCCAAAGTGCTGATTTATAGGAGTTTGGCATCTGCTACATTTGCATGGGGTTAATCTCAAACGGTTAAAGAAGAGAACTCAAGTCCCCCGTGGCCTGAAAAACAAGGTTTGATATGCAAATGACATCCCCTTAGCCCTCACAAATTCAAAACTCTCTTCTCTTCAATAAAGTAATTGTTACTGTTGCTGAAGCATGTACAAATATATTTATATGAAAAGGAAAGCCAGCAAATGAGGGTGGGATGAGTCTTGCTGGAGTAGTCATTTTTTAAAGGCTGCACGAGGAAAAAAGAAGTCGAGATTCCTCACTTCAGTAGTCTCACTCTTTTTGAACAACAAGCAGAGCATTGTGCTTTTCTAATGCCGTCTCTGTGGACTTAATACTTGTTATTTTCTCCCTCTCCTTTCTCTCTCGCTCTCCTTCCACTTCATATTCCCAATGCGATGTCTGTGCTCTTGCATCTGTAATCACAACGTTACCTCATTGGGGGCTGCCTTTGTAGCCTGTGTGTGTAGGTGCGCGTGAAGGGGCACACGTGTGGTGGTGTGTGTGCATTTTGAGGTTCTGCTGGGGGCTGCGAGGAGGCTTAGCAGCGCACTGGGTTTCAATGGGAGCCCACACCACTGCTCTGCCAGTTCTTATCTCCTCCCATGCAGGAGAGCGGTGGCATCAAGCCGGTGGCTTATTAGAGAGGCAGGGAACGTATCCCAAATACACCCCCTTGCACCCACCCCCCACACACTCACAATGAGGCACACGGCGGTGTGTGGACCTATGTTTCTATCTGAGCCCATGGCAGGGCCCATGAGGGGAAAGTATGTCTAGGCACACAGTGAATGTTTATCGCTTTTGCTTTTGTGTTGATGATGCAAAAATAAATTGCGATTTGGAGAACGAGCAGCAGCAGGAGGAGAAGCCCCGCCACTTTATGTCGGCAGTGGAAGCACTCTGTTGTGCTTTAGGGTTGTACTTATAGTGATCAAGCAGAGAGAAAGGGAGCAGCAGCAAGCGAGACAGAGCAATAAGAAATACATTGTTTTTATATTGTTTTCTCTGACAGACGAGATGGCATTAGCGGTGATTTTGCCGTTATTGCTGCTGCTGTGGGCTGAGGTGAAGTATTATGTGGGAGGTAAATGAGTGGAATCTGGACATTACAGTTTTTACTCTAGTCTATTCTGCTGTTGGTAATGCCTTCATTTAGGAGCTGCACCTCTGCCATTATGCCTTGGCACTGTAGAATTTGAATCACAGAAAGGGAGGCCAGCAGGATCTTTCAAAGGCAACATTAAGGGCCCTGAACACAAACATCGACCATTTACCTGCAATCAAACACAATCTTACTTGATCTATTATTTCGTCTTCACCCCTGTCCACTTACCAGGATAATTTCTGAGGCCCTTTTATCCCAAAGTGCATGGTAGCAACAGGAGATGAATTTAATTGAATCACTTTCCACTGGGTTGAAGGCAGTGTGTGTGTGTGTGTGTGTGTGTGTGTGTGTGTGTGTGTGTGTGTGTGTGTGTGTGTGTGTGTGTGTGTGTGTGTGTGTGTGTGTGTGTGTGTGTGTGTGTGTGTGTGTGTGTGTGTGTGTGTGTGTGTGTGTGTGTGTGTGTGTGTGTGTGTGTGTTGTGTGGGTGGGCGCGTGCATAAAGGACGATGAGTGCATGTTCAAACACGGGGCCTTGAAACGTGTGTATTAATCTTTAGATTTGACTTCCTGTGAATATGTTGCTTTTCGTGGCTGTGTGTGTGTGTGTGTGTGTGTGTGTGTGTGTGTGTGTCTGCATATTCAAGTGTGGGAAGATAATATTATGCATTTGCATGCAGTGCTTCATTGTAGGAGAATGTCATTGATTTATAACCGTGATGAAAGGTCAGTTCACCTTATTAAACAACACATAGGTATACTGCTGCATAGTATCGGATAACCATTAGAAGCCAATCTGTCCATTCCCACTGTGACTGGTGGAGGCATTAAGGTCTCGGGTAAAAAACTGCATATAAATCATCTTTAAATGAGTTTGTTTGGAAAGCATACACCTACATTATCTTGTAAACTTGCCTTGCATTCTAGTTTATTACAATATTCTGATCTTTCAGCTTACTCTTTTGAACTGCTTTATGCAATCTCATTTCCTAGAATTGATTTAAGAGTCTCCTATGTTAATTTCCCAGCGCTGTGTTGTTAAAAGTGTGATTGTACTCATGGAGACATTTACACAGCTTATTCACAGAGTTGCTTTCAGAGATCTCCCCCATGTCCACTTATTACCCTTATTATGTCAAGACAAAAGTGAACCTAAGGGGCATCTGAGACCGGCTGTCAGTGAGCGTGCATTCAGCATCCGTCCAATCATCTGTCTAATGTGGGCTCACACACAACTCTCTTCACTCTCCATCTACCAATCCATCCATTTCTCACCCTTGCCGTGTCCCTCCCAGTTATTTTGTGTGATTAGGCATTGTTTAAACTCAGCCCTGCCGGCTGATTGCACATGCACTCTGGTTTCAAGAGCACCATCTCCTCTCCATTGGCTTTGTTGTCGGTAGACATTAGCATGTGCGTGGAACGTTCCGGGGCCCACTTCTAATCGAGTGAATGGCGACAGACCTCACACAGCTCTCATGATAGTATTGAGGTATAGCTTATGTGGGTGGGACAGATACACTAACACGTGTAACATGTGTGTACAGCATGTGTAGGAGTGCCTCTCTATATCTTAGCAGCAGGTGTTTTTTTATGGTTAAACAAGCATATATGTTTGTATTTGCATACATGCCCATGTGATGTGCACTGTGGCTGTACATCTGTGTCTTAATATAACTGCATGTGGCATGCATGAATACATACTTGCCCCCCCCCCTTGCCTCTCTCTAAATGTTAAATAACTAGTTGTACTTCCACCTAAGGTCTCCTGACAGGTGCAAGCTAATGTTCAGAGCAGAAAACAGATGCAAAGAAGCTTGACTTGGCAGGTGACAGACAAACAGACGGGCAGACCAAATATAAAGGAAAACCATCTGGGCCTGCAGTTTCTCCCCTTCAGCCTTTAGAAGCCTTCAAAAGACTGCCTGTGCCAGTCGCTGCTGGGGTGTGGCCTGGACCGAGAGATGGCACAGAGTGGATGATGAGATGAGGGATTCAGGCCCTAGCCCGGAGCTGCTCTGGAAGGGGAGCAGAAGAAAAGGCACCAGCAGGCCCTGGAGGTGATCCAACAGGCGCTCTCATCCTCTCAACTGTTGCAAAAGGATTGGTGGTTAGTGGGATAATCCACCGGCGTGGATGCTTCAGATAGCTGCCTCCACATGTGAAAAAGGAAGAGAAAAGAATAGTATACCCGACCGGCACAATGAGAGTCTTACAGTGAATGAACATTTGCTTACAGAAAAGGCAAACTCTGCCAAAATGATGTAAACAATTACAGCACAAGGCCTGGTTTTGATTATTTTGTGTGGATGATGTTCATTTTGATTGACTCATTCATATAGTTTACTAAGCTGTCATTACATGCAGTTCATGTCTAACCTATATTTCATTTAAATGGTTTGTACCATAGCACAAAGACATACATACTTTTTATACATGTACATTCAGCATGCTCAAAAGAAATGTTCATACTATCATCCTTAGAAGTCATGCTTATAGGGTTACAGTGCTTGTGATGGTGTGTGGGTAGCGCTGCTGGATTACCAACAATGGTGTTTAAACCACGGCCATTTATTCATCGTAATCTCTTTACCTGGCCCTAACCCCTGCTTGTGAAAATATTTTCAAAATGCTGCTTCTATGGCATGGCTAAAGCTACGGTTGGTATTGGTAATGTATTTTAGAATGTTTTTCCCCATCAACAAAGAAAAAAATAATGCTCTGACATGAATAGAACAAAATGATCCCTAATGAAACCCATCAAAATGTGTTTTGTGAATCCCTTGAGTCTTACAAACCTGTTGAATTCATTTCTTGCCTCATAAAACGTGCAAATTACTGAAAGGTGGGCAAATTGCAGGGACAAAGTTGAAGTTTGAAGTTCCTTCCATAAATCATTGTTTTATAGTGATACCAGTGTTTTAAAAAAGTCAACAGGCCGCCTTTAGTTGGCAGATAATGTTGTGTGTTGTGATCTGACCTATAATGGTCAAATAGCGTACTGCAGCTTTAATGAACGATGCTCATTTAAAACCTTATATCCACCTTTACAAACACGTAGTCCTTGGCTCAGGGGGTCTGTTTTACCTTTCCTTGGTCACTGAGTTTATTTGATCTCATTTCTGTTCAAGGGCACAACTAGATAATGCTCCTTATACCCGGTACGCAGCAGATGGGAAAGATCCAGGCTGGCACCACCCCCGTTACCACAGGGTCATCCCAACCATTAGACCACCAACATCAGGTCTCTGCTGATAGGAGATGTCCACCAAGGGTTCAAGGAATGCAGAAATGAGCCAAGACACTTGAGAGAGTGCCAGCTCGCTGGAGGTGGCAGCGACAAAAAGGTGTTTGGAATAACTTTACATAACGGTTACATTTGCCAGAACAGAAACACATTTTAGCTCTATAGAAAGAAAAAACATTGGATAAAATGCCAGGTTCAAGATGGCACTATTGTCCTGCAAATAAAACAATTAAGACCTCCATAATTCTAGTACAAGGACACTCCTTACATCCACATTACAATTTCCAGCAGACTCCAGCTGACTCATGGTTTTACATTTGAACAGTTGAATGTTGGCAGTAAAGACCTTTCTCACTGCAGACATTTGGACCCATATTAGCAGAAGCCCAGGTGTAACTAATAACAATAATAATGATTGTTCCATTCCATTTATCAGCATACACAATGACAGGTCCTGGCTCACCTAAATTATACCTGTCAATGAATAAATACATGTATTACACTGTGTAATGTGTTACATAAGGGTACTTTTTTCCCCATAAAGGACCCTATTATTACTTAAAGTGGACCTATCATGCTATATTTGAATAATATATTGTAGGGCCATACCTATATAAAACATGTCTGTGAAGTTTTTTTTTCAAAATACCAAACAGATCATGCATTTGAGCCATGCCTCATTTCGCTCTATTTGCTCTATTCCAGCCCTGTCTTCACAAGGGCTGATTCTGTGGCAAATGAGCTGCAGCTGACCACGCCCCCCTGCAAAGGAGGGGGGCGAGGCACGAGCGTCATGTTACCATGCTGTTACCATGCCATGCAACCTCTCATTCCCCTGATAGGTGGAGAGTTGGCCATATAGGCGGAGCACCCCGTTTCTGATGTCAGAGATATTTCAAATCTGTATCAGTCTGTATCAGATCCGTTGCAGCCCCGTTTTTAGAGATTTGGGTATGGAGGAAAAGAGAGAGGGTTGTGTTTTCTGACACTTGGTGAGTTCCCTGACACACCGGGGACACATATTCATGTATAAAAGATGTACAAAAGTGCATTTTGCATGATAGGTCCCCTTTAAGATATTAACCCACCTTAAATTATCCCCATTATTCTTAGGAGCCTGTCCTGATATTATTCAATTATAGAGAAAATATAGCCTTCTAGCCTGCATATTGTTGGTAAATAAGATTTTCCATTACTCCATCATGACATTTGCTTTGCCCCATTAGGTTATTAACGTTTATTTCACTATGCTTTTATTTTAATTATCCTTTTTCACATGACCTAGCACCTAACTCCATTTAAATACAGCTCATTACCTATAAAACCCCTGGTAATTCACCATGTGTATCTTTGTATTAGCACATGTTTAGTTTAGTTAAGTCCTGAAATTCACAGAAAAATGACCCACGACAGCTCATCGTGTGTAGTGGTAGCGAAGTCCCTGGTCAGGTTGCAGATAATCGGTTAAATAGGTTGGGCATCATGGGAAAAATGGCTTTCTAAACTGATGGCTTAGTTGCTGTTCCCTGTGGCAAGTTATATAGCTTTCATACGTCATTTATGGCTCAGTTGCACATTTTTTCCACAAAATATGTATGTCCTAAATAGATATGCCAATTACCCTAATGGAAACCAGGAAGCGTGACTGCTTCAATTAACAGGCCTGTTCCCGTTTCATTTTTCCTGCAACACCTCACAGAGTTTGTTGATGAAACACAATGTATTGTGGCGCTTATATGATGTCCGTTCTGCAGCTGGAAATGAAATGTTCTTTTTGCCTCAAACTGATCTGACACTACGACAGGATGATGTTACCGATAACACATCTACTCCAGGGGCATCAAATTACAACAGGCTGTTTGCAAAGGCATGCTGTTTCTGTGTATCTCAAACATGTTGGTGCTAGTGTAATTGGATTCAACACCATGTGAATGAAACACCGTATCAACCAGGGCTCACAGTCTGGTGACTATATAGTGCGTCAAAGTTTCCGTTGTGTGTAATTGGGCCCTTTTATGATACAGTAGACAAACATGTACACGCAGACACTATCACACATACTAATAATCACATCTATGGCTCTCTTTTTACATGTGTTATTACTATTAGCAGTCAAAGTTAACACCATTAGAGAGAATATGGCTGCCGTTAAAATTGTAGAATGTACATTTATCTTAGATTTACAGCAGAAGTTACACATGCACCTTTATGGTCCACTAGTATTTTTCTTCCCTCTAACAAGCACCAGTTATCCTCTCTTCCTCTTCCTCTCCCTTCTTCTGTCTCCTTGTCCTTGTGGCTAATTTACGATTTTGTTAGTAGACAGGCTACTTGACTTACGGTAACCAAAACATATTTCCTTTTTTTATTTAACTCTATATGCATATTTAGCAATTATGGACAGGAAGAGCCCCCAGTTTTTTAAACATTTTAAGCTGTGCTAAACTGTAATCAGCTGGTCCGGCGCTCTTGGCTTTATTTTGGAGGCTGTGTTTTCATGAGGAAACTAGATTTGGCTCCCTGCCCGTTTCCATTCTCCTCTTTCTGCGAGTCGACCGGCTGTTATGACTGTCAGTCATTTCCCAACATAAAGGGGCTCATTTGAAAGGGCTCAATGCAAATCTCGTATCTTACATGAAACAGTCTTGATTTATTTTCCCTAAGCTTTTCTTCCCAAGTCTTCAAACAACCTCCGAACGTAGTCCTCGCACCCCCTCAACACGCACCCCGCCGTGGCTGGAATCACGCCTTTCAACATCCAGTCAAAGGCATGGAGAAGTGCTCTGAGGACAGTTGCCACAATCCTCCAGCAACTAAACCCACCCACACCCACCCACCCACCCTTTTTCCTCCGGTCGATATCTGCCCACAGCAGGTGCCGTGCCGAGCCCAGAGATAGCAGTGATATTAAAAAATAAGTATCTGGAACTTCATTTATACTCCGCTCACATAACTGTCATTCATCTTATTCTGGGCAAAGCTGGATGACACTGCTTATTATCTGCAGCTGTTGTGTCTGTGTTGTTGGATGCCTATTTCTCTTTTCTGTTGATGTCTGAGAGATCTAAATCTTTCACTCTACAAACACTGAGACTGAATAAACAGATCCAGTATACAGTGTGTCTGCCTAGCTGATGTTGAGGATACATCTCTATGCTGCAAGTCCACTTCTTCACCTTTGCATGTAATCCTTTCCCCCCTACTGGCACAGAATAGCCCCCTCAGTGGTATGACTGTGTGCTGGGTGGAGGACATTTGCCAACACGTTGTCTGAAACTGCCATCACAAGAAGTTGGGATGCCTAGCCTCTTGCAGGATGGCATTGTAGGACACTCACCGCATCTGTGCCAGACGAGGCAGTGGGAGCCACCATGAGGCAGCTGTGACCTTGCAAACAGAAGCTCAGAGTCTGAGCCAAAACCTCACCCTCCTTCCCCATGGTGACGTCCAGTGTGCCAGCAACGCCAGGTGCCCCTCCAGAAGTGTGTGTGGGGTTTAGGATGGAGCTGTGGTCTGGCATTAAGAGCACAGGAAAGACAATATTGACTGATTTTCTGGTTGATAGTTCAATGATTTGCAGATTTTCTGTAGACATCTGTTGACTCGACAATACTTCTGGGTAAATAGACTTGGCTTTAATGATGTCTGTGCATATTATTCTTCCTGTTTATATTTCAAATGAACACATTTTCCTTTCCAATAGATGGCATTGATTCAGTTGTCCATCATTGAACAACTGAATCTAACTTTTACCACTTTGCTTCATTATATAACTTAAACAAAACTTTTAATTTATTTATTTTCAAGCCACTTGGGCATTGTCTTCAAGCCAATTCTACAGTGGCTGGATATTGCTTAGTTGGAGCTTATATCCCACAGCTTCAGCCTTGAGATCTCCATAATCACCAAACCTCCCACTGTGAAAAGATTATCAAAGAACGCATGTAGCAAGTCATCTCTCACCACAGAGTCCTCCAGGCTAAGAGGGAAAACATGCATACATCAAGTAAAACATTGCCGAACATAATTAGCTACCTTATTCCAGTGGTCACTGGAACCTTAAAATCAA
Source organism: Gymnodraco acuticeps (assembly GCF_902827175.1). Taxonomy (NCBI): domain Eukaryota; kingdom Metazoa; phylum Chordata; class Actinopteri; order Perciformes; family Bathydraconidae; genus Gymnodraco; species Gymnodraco acuticeps. The sequence goes on along the minus strand of NW_022990295.1, from coordinate 8,417,976 downwards.
TGCTAACATTAGTTAAACAACAGAACACACACAGCTCAGTGCATGCCTATGGTGAAAACAGGTTTCTGAGTCAAGGGGAGAGTAATTGCTTATCTGATTTTAGCATCTTGTCTTGCATTATAAATCAAGCCATTGTTGCTGTAAATAGAAGCTGCATTAGTTCTTAACATGGTTCCACAGCTGCCCTTTTTAAGCAGACTTTTTTCCAGTCAAGAAGGCAAGCGTGTTTCCCAAGCTGCAATTGTGGTTTTCGAGGTAATGCGGCACAGGCTCCCAGCCAATAAAATGTGGTTTCAGAAAACGTTTGGAACCTACAGTTCATAATCACTCACATGTTTATCGCATGAGTTACGCAGCATGGTAGGCTTCTCTGTTTTAACTTTTCTAGCTTGTCAGAATTGGTTTGTTTGCATATTGTTACAATTAGCTTTAGTGAAATTCTGTGCAAGAGAATGTGAAAGAGTAACCGTAGACACATGTAAAGGTTGATAAATACACTAAGTGATCTTGAGGTCTTTTTGCTCGGTTTTCAATTTCCTTTTCCACATTCTCCCACATGAAATGGAATAACCTTCACTGCTTATATAACCTTCTGCATTTGATTACCATATTAACGTCCTTAACAGCATGAAGCTAATTTGTGAGCTATGGATGTCTTTGGAGAAGGTCACAGTAATGAAGTGTACACCAAGAACATGATTTCAGCTTCACTTATTAAACATTTGCTAATTGTTTATATTTGCGTGATCAGAAATTGTAATAAGGAAAGAATGCTTTGGCTGTAATGAGCTGTACCTGTAGCTGTCGCCGCACGTTGGCTATCCCACCCTTCTCCTTTCACTGCCAGTGTTTCTAATTATCTCTTTTGACACAAGATACTCTGGCAATTTCACCTTGTTATATTTAAGAGACAGTTGGATGGTAGAACCACGTTTTCTGTGGTGGGACTCTGCTAATGGTCTGGCTTACTGCCTGAACAGCAGACCTCTATACTGAGGGAATTTCGGAAATGTGTTTTTTAGTTGTATTTTGTTCTTACATTTACAGTGTATTCATCTGTCATTGGTTCATTTGAAAACATTTCACTTTTCAGCAAATGTTACTTTCTGGACCATCTATATTCAAACATAATATACTAGATATCCTTGTTTCTCGCCATGTTTCCTCAGTAAATAGAAGGCAGTCTATTCTAACAGCCCAACAATAGATCCTGCCTTCGTGATATCTCTTGTTTAAGCTGGAACTTGATTAGGTGGTGTTGAATCAACTTAATGGTCATTTTGATGACTGTGGTGTGTGGTGCTGTTATAATTGTAATGTGTTAAGAGTTGCTTTTAAGGTTAAGTCTAGCCAAATTGATATAAATGATGTTGACAAAATCCTTCAGAATAATGTAATTATTTAACACAAGAGTGCATTTGTGTTATCTGAGTGTTGCTTTTAAACTGGCAACTACATCTAATAAAGAATTACAATACCATTATAAAATGTTTTAAAATCCCTTCAATAATGGAAATATGTCTCCACCGAAATGCTAACATATTGTCTTTAATATACAGAAGGCTGGATACATTGTTGCGCATAATCATTAATCAGCTGTTATATTAAGAATGTGTGATCCCACACATTGATTTAACAAGCTTAAGAATGTCAGTGCACATAGACAGAGATGATGCAATCAAACATCAATGGGTTTTAACAAGAGGCAGGAAATGCAGACTAATTACTAATGCACACTAATTACTAAGTCTCCACTTAATATTGGGGTAACAGTGGTAAAATAAAAAAAAAGACCAAAAGAGATTCATGTGTGCTCATTTTTCAAAGAGATAAATTATGTAGAGACAGACCATGTCACCAAGTGAGACGAGAGCAGACTGAACTGGGGAGTCAGAGGGGACGTGAAAGAGGATGTCCTTTAAAGAGAGTGTTTTCTTTTTAAACTAAATACATCTTCAAAAAGGAACCCCACAATGTCTTGGTGAAGCCACCTGCACACAGAGGGCAGGCTGCCACTGTTTCAATGGGCGCTGCATGCACACCCCAGCAGGCTTCCAGATAGCGGCTAAAGAGCTTATTTCCCAAATCTCTTTATCCTTTCTAGAACTGTGAGACGTTGACAGAAAGTCAGTTAACTCTAGCCAGTGGCAGCTGCATGGGTTTTGCATAATTAATTATTTATACGGAGCCAGACATAGTAATTACCATCCAGATGAATATGATATTCTAATCAGGCAGGCTTTAATTTTAATTGCCCTCCAGCATCTAACTGTCAGTGCTGGCCTGGCTTGATAAAGTGGAGAGTCTCTAAACACCATTAGACATCTGCTCTGAGAGCATTGCCTCCACTACCCACCAGCCCCACCATCCGCCATAAAAATCAATACAGGACCAGGGTGTGTGCGTGCGTGTGATCACGCTCATTTTTCTATGGAAAGCCATTTTTCGTCAATGACAAATCCGGAGCAGGGCTTCAAGCTACGGAGCCCCCTCCCTGATGATTGATGAGATCTCTAGGATTTTGTTTCTTTCCCTTTCCTTTTTTCATAGATTTTGAGACTCATCTCAATATATTGAATGGAGAAGCTTATCAGGCTTTTTTTCCATCCTCTTCTAAATAAACAGTTTTCTGACAGGTGCACGGGAAAGATGGAAGGAGTGACTTACAATGTTTGTTTCCTCTCAAATCCTTTATCAGCAGTATAGACAATAAGATTCAGAGGCATAATTAGTGTGACTGTAAAACAAATGTTTAATTTTCCCTCAATCACACACAATCTACAGTTATTTACTTTATAGTAGACGGGTGTTTTTTGAGATTTGCTGAATGTTTAACAGTTCTGTGATGATTTACATTTGTGGCTCACCAATATTTCAGATTTGGGAATTTCACATATAGTGGTGCCCAGCTCTCTGAGACCCCTTGACAGATCTCAGTACAGCAGGCACATAATCCCGACAGCTGTTGCCATGGCAAGGTTTTTTCTGTACAGTTTCCAACCACAATTCCAATAGAAAAACATTATCACACATTTCACACAGATCTTACAGTGAGAGCCTGGGCCAGCTGTATGGATTGAATTGCATACTGCAATTATAAATGTTTAGGGTATGTGATGATATGTGAATATAATATGATTATATTTTACTATTAAAGCGGATCTTTAAATGTATATCAGTGACTAACAGCACACTCTTAACCTTGCGCTAAAAATATATTCACCATCATTAAAAAAAGGATTGTCTTAACACAACCTGATGTGCCTTCTCCCTGCCAGGTGGCTTTTTATGCATCTCCAGTAATCCAGTTATAGGCAGACATAAATATACAGTATATGTGTATTTGAACAGTTGATTGGGGAAATAGCACTAGTTTGAGATATGCTTTTCTTATACACTGCACACTAAGCTTCTCTGCGCGTGCCTTGTGCCGAGTTAAGCCTGCACCTGCAGTGTTGCACAGAGATGAACTGTGTGGAAATGAAAACACTTAAACTTCTTTGACACAATCTGGAAACATATGGAATCCACAGTTATTATGGCTGTGCACCTCAAGTGAGAAGATGGATGGCTTCACAGATGTGCCTGACTGATAAACCCAGTGGCCTCGGCCCGTTTGGTACATTTCCCAGACCCTAAATGAAAATGAGAGATGTTAACTTATATCACGTGCACTGCCTTTTTTTTTTATCGCCTTTATATCTCATTTGAGTGAAACTTTTTGAGCCTAACTGTTCATTGCTTTGAGCTTACTGGCTGCCACCAGTAAGAGAAAAAGGAACAGTAATTGACAGCACTTCTAACAATATTTGAGTCCTTCAAAAACCCTTGGTTCTCACCTAAGCCTGCCATTGTTTCTCATCATCATTGTGCATTCACGGAGCGGAGTAACATTCCTCTATGCAGCTTGGCTCAAGGTTTTTTGATCTCCACACATAGCGACTGAGGTGAGGGGAAGTAAGGTCCTCAGATGTCTATGTCTCCTCATGCCCAAAGTTTGAATTTCATTAAAGACCCTCTCTGCTCCCTCAGCTACCAGGAACAAAGCCTGAGCAATGGTAATCCTGCCTGCGAGGCGCCGGTGTCAAAGGTCACTCGTCGCCAGCAGATGAATCCTGTGGTTGGGGTGGCAGAGGCTATGATGGAGAGGAGAAGAAGACAGAGGAGCTCTTTTTCTCAGGTTATCCAGGGAGAATCTAATGAGGAGAAAGAAGCCATACTGCTGCTTGGGTGGAGGCAAGAGGCGGGCTGCGGGAAAACTTCAATACAGAAAGCAGCTGAGAGGAAGATGAGTTAAGAGAGGGAGGAAAATCTAATGCTAACATGAAATAAAAAAAAGTGAGAGTGAGACATAAGGCACAATCAGAGGTTGCAATCTGTGGTGTTGCATGAGAGCCATTTAGTGCCTGAGGACATGCCCACGGCTAATAAAGCTGAAAGTTTGTAGAGGCTCTGACCTTGCTTTGGAAAGAAAAGCCCTAATAAGGACACCGTCTAAAGAGAGAACAAACTTTGCTGTTTCTCTCCAGAGCAAACACTCTCTCCACCCCTATTTCACACACTCTCCTTTCATTATAGCACAGAGACGAAGAGGAACCTATAGGCACCCTAATGAAGGGGACCGTTGGATCGGATACATTAAAAGGACGGATTAGACAGTGTCTGACATGGAAACTGACTTTGAACATGTTCGCAGTGCATGATTAGTGATAGACTGTGAAATGTCTAACTCAATTATAAGAGGCTTTCATAGTAATAGGATTTTAGAATGTGAGAGCATCAGTAATTTTAGTTTTTTTTCTGTCTGACACCGCTTTGGAGCATGTTACACTTAGTTATATGGTAAAAGAAAAAATGGAACGTCTAATGTTTAAGTGGTTTCCCTCTGACTTTAACAGTGATATCTAATTTTGAACAGTAAAATCACTACACAAAGACTTTCAGATCCACAAAGGTTTTAGAGTTGTGGTTTGGAACGACTGGTTTCCCAGTAGACCTAGCATGTTTGGATTAGTGGGTGTCCTTTGCCCTCTCTTTTACTTTGGTTTAGCATAGAAGTGTTTGGTAAATATACTCTCAATGACTACAAGGGAACGTATTCCATTTCTTAAATTAAAGTCAATGGACTTTATCTCAAATAATATTCCCCGTCGAAATAAATAATAATTTCTACATACACTAATTGACTAAATATGTCTTATTCATTGGAAAAGTAAGACAATCCCACAGGAGAAGACATTGCTGCCACATGTTGGAGTCTTGATAATGCCAAGGGAGGACATTTACATGTAGTCCACCAAATGAGGGGAATATCCATTCATTTTTCATACAATGCTGAGCCGAAATTGTTTGATTTGATATGTTTCGCTGTGACTTCTCCCCATTTCGCTTTATCCTTCTCGGTCATCTGTGACAGGAAAAGGCTTTTCTCCATGCTGTATTGGTTCCACCCAGCAGAAGGTGGATGATAAGGTAGAGGTGTTTGCATCAGAGCGGCCGTCCCAGAGCTAGCTGCACTAAGAAACTTTGACAAGTAGTCAATGTGAATCCTCCCGGGGTGTGTGTTTGTCTACTCAGGCTCAGTGAGTCAGAGCACTTTGTGGACCCCTGGAGTTTAAGAGATCTTCCACCATGCCCTAATACTGTAGATAATTTGTGCCATGATGTTTTTATAACGAGGCAAGGGATTAGGGTTTCCTTCAAGCTTTCCTTCATGAATTCAAGATTAACAACAGCACATCCAATTTAAAAAAGCAGAGATTCTGAACCTGCTTGATGCATCTGATAACGTGCAGTCCAATATCGAAGTGTTATCAGAGGGACAGAGAGGAAGTGAGGAAGCATCCATCAAGCCAGTGTCCACTGTGCTGTTCATGCAAGGGAATCCAGTTGTATAACCATTACATGCGTGTCAGAGTTTGTTTCTCCAAGACCTTTAACACAGCCTACTGAACATGCCAGAGCAAATCCCTAAGAGTTGGCCCAGCGCTCCAACATTAATCTGAAGCAGGGGTGACCATCCAGAGTCTAAATTGAGCCCTGAGAGACCATTCACCCAGAGAGGAAGAAGCGTTGTTAGGGAGCTGGAGGGACCAGGAAGCTACCGTGTGCCCCCAGTCCAACCGCTTGTGCAGCTGCTGATGAGATAAGGGCTATCAGCCGCCCGGCTCCACTGAGAGGAAGTGTCGCATTTTGATGCTAAGGGTAGCCGCAGCCGAGCTACATTTGAGCTGAGGCAGGCATCAAAGGCCAGTGTGGAGCCAATATAAGTGGGATGCCAATAGAAAGATGCATGGCACTGATGCAGTCATCTGTGCCAAATAATACCCATTGTCTCTAAGTCCCTGTTGTAGAGATAGTTTATCACTGTACTGCTGGATTCACAGTAGGGGAGTTTTTCCTTCTGCATTGTGTAAAGCTTTGCTCGCTTTTGTTCCGATTCACCTAACAAGTTATAAACCAGCAGGAATACTAACATTAGCATTTGATTAACTGTACCTTCTAGTTAAAAAAAAACATTACTAATTTATTTCCAGTAGTTAACATTATTGTTCGACCTCAGTCACTTTCTTTATTTGCCGCTGTTGCTTCCAGGGGAACCAGTGATTGCTAATCATTTTCATTTGCATATGAAGATAAGTCTAATAGTGTTGCCTGCTAATCCCCTCCCTCTAAGTGCTGGATAACAGACAATTTTTAGCTTTTAATCCATTAATGAAATTTGTTTGCTCATTGACTTGAATCATCACCGTAATTATAGGGATGAATTTATCATTTCAAGCCATTTGAAATGATGGGTATTGTACGTGGCATTTGCATATATGAATTAATGACAGTGATGTGTCATTAATTGATAGGATTTTTCGTAGTCATTACAGTGCAAACCACATACTCACGGGTGCCTTAATGAGATGCAAAGGGTTAAGGTGAAAGCTGTCTAAAAGTCAACTAATATTTGCGTGCAAGTTTTCAGAACTTTTGCATCCATGCAATGTAGAATATTTTAGATTGTGAGCATTTTATACCCATTAACTGCACCTTCAGTGATTTGCATGTAATGTAAAAGGGAGAGCCATCTCATAATTAATGTATATGAGGACCCATTACTCCAACATGAATGCATCTCACGGAGGAGAGACAAAGGTGCAAAGTGTAACCATTCAAAATTACAGAGCCTAGACCTTCACCTGACAGTCTTTAATGCGTGCAATTTTACTGGTCAGCACTTTGAAATCATTAACCATTGTTTAGTGTCTAATGCACATATTAATTATGCATGCTGGTTAAGATGTACCTCGCTGTAGCCCTTAAAATCTTCTATATTTGTAGCTGCTTTCATTGATTTCTCACGGCTTTCCACTACGTTCACAGCTGACAATTTGCCGTTGCAACATGTTTGGGAGCTTGCGTGTTCGCCTGTTACTGCAGTATGTCCCCTGTGTCTTGATTTAGACAAAGAAAGTACTCGCTCTGTGATTCAGAAAGATCTTTTGGCTTATATTGTCAGTGGTGGATGCTGGAGGTTTGTGAAGACGGCTTCCCAGTAACTGTGGATCACAAACATAGAAGCAGTCATTGCACAGAAACCACTGTCAGTTCTTATCACTCCCAAAGACCCTGAGGGCTGGAGCGTGCATGTGAGTGAGGTGCTTACTTTGTGTTCCTCAGTCCTGATAGCCACCCTTGAGGCACCTTTCATCCGGAGATGTGCTCTCTGCTATTTTCAGCCCCTCTATGTGCGCTGGAACCATCAAGAAGCACTAGATTGGAAAACCTGAGAGTGGCATCAAATAAATCTAAGGTTCCACAAGCATTTCCCCCCACCTATTACTGAGCTCCAACTGACCAGCCAACACAGCATCTCGCTAATAAATAGTTTCCACTGTGATGACTCCTGGGGAAGAAGCAGAGAAAACAAAACATCTCATCCTGTTCCACAGTCTGATTTTTTTGTATGTCAAAAATCCACAGGGAAAACACAAAATACAGCTCTTTCTGCTTATGTGATGAGACTAAAATATGTAGCGTGGTTTTCTTTTCTTTTCTTTTTTAGTGTGGCAGCAGACTAAAGGTTTTTTTCTACAACAATCAGCTGAAAAGTACAGGACATGTTTACTAAAGCCACTATCTTTTCAAGCTGTCACCAGTGCTATGATTTTGTTTCCCTTCTCCCATCATTCACCCACTGGGATGATAATCCTGCTGAATGATTAACATTCTGAGCCCCTCTGTTTGAGTTCAAAGCTATCAGGTGTGGCTAATGTGTTTCCAATTTCTTCCCATCCTCTTAGTGCAACCCGCCGAAAACGGCATCAATATTACAGCAAGCGAGGTTTTTCGCCACAATGCTGCCTGTAAGCGTACAAGACAGCTTTCACATCTGATTATGACCCCTCATAAGCAGCGACTGGAGCATCTCTCTAACTCCTGCCCCTAAACATCGCTTAAGGCTACAGAGGCGTTCATATGGCCCCAATCTCTCCGTGTCAGAGTGGCAGGAGGGTAATCGCTGGTGACAGAGCTGCCCGTCTGAGTAGCTTTCTGGTCTGTGTGCGTGTGTATGTCATTTTATGTGCTATACCCTGCCTGTCTGAGTGGCCACAGTGGCAGATGTGGATATTTCTCCATCTCCATCTCCACAATAGGCCTCAGGTCTATTGCCGCTCCTCCTCTCCTTCCCCTCTCATCATAGTGTGACCCCCTGCCATTCACCTGGGAGTACGAGGAGCCATGATGAGCTTCTTGTCCCAAGGCTGCCTGCAGGGACCCTGGGATACTGTGACGGTGTCACGCAACCCAATCCAGGCTTCTGGGAGAATCGAGCCTCTGACATGCAGACAAAGCAGTAGCCAGGCTTTTTGTTATATGCGGGTGTGTGCCTCTGCATTTGTGTGCCTGTTTGTAATCATGTCATATATGAAACATGAATGACAGAGGTGGCCAATGTCACAGGGGAGGCCCTCTCATTCTTCTACCTTTAGAAATCCCTCACAAACACACTGTTCACACGTGCACAGTCAACACACTGGCGTATAGAAGCACCTTGAGGATAAGAGTGCTTATCCATTCCCTCTCCTCTATTCCATCCAATCTTACCACCGCACGTGCTGTTTTGGATTCACACTGGAGCTCCCCTTTTATTCAGGACAAAATCTGTCTATGTTACTCTTTTGAATCTCTCTTTTGAATCGCACAGTGGCATTGCTTTATAACTGAACCCTGAACAAAGAGCCCGTCTGCCTGTCTGAAGCTCTTTTACACACTCTTCTTACTCTCACTAACACTGAGAAGGACATTTATTTAACTGGAATATAAACTATTATCGCCTGCTTTTTTTATAGACTTGCACGGATTATCAAAATATTAAGAGTTGAATCAAAAAAACGAATATAAGAGGTTGGTTTTCTCTTAAAAAAGAAAAAAACCTCCATCAGAATCATATTTGGGCTGGAATCAAACTATCTGGATGTCTTTACAGCCACGAAACTATCAGCAGCGTGTCTTTTAGTGCTGGTGATACTGTAACTAAAAGGATACAGTCGCTGCCTTCAGAATTCCTCCTCATTTGCATAACAAAAGCAGGATACAATAAGCACATTTATGAGCATGTCTGAGAGTTTTTAAGCATGAATTCAATAGATGAGAGGAAAAGAAAGAGAGGGGGGTTTACCCAGAGAGAAAAAAAAACAGATGGACAGAAAAAGGGTGAGAAACACTGCACAGGAGGGGGGGTGGTGGGAGATGGCGTGCTAGGATGTGCTTCATTATTTTGCTGCTCAGTTTATTCTTAGCTTGTATGACAACTGCCAGGTTTACGTAGAATCCAAATTTCAAACACAAAGCTACCACATAGCCTTGGGCAAACAGGCTTAAATCCCTTCATACTGCCTGCCTCATAAATAGTTAACGCTCAAAACACTGAGACAGCCCTAAAAACTTTCTCCCAATATTCATATGCTGCATGTCATACTCCTGTCACATTCTTTAGACGGACAAATGTAATATTAATCCTCCAACTAACCCTCCTCTGCTCTCCCCTAACGCCCTGCTCTCACCGCTGCCATGACTCCTATATTTGCCTCCTTGGCCCGGGTCCAACTGAGCTGTCAGGCCTAGGCCTCGTCTTAGCCCCTCCGTTGACGTAGAGTCGGTGCGAAACATTTGTGCATGGCATCTGCCAAATGGCGATGGCCTGTCAGGCTCCTCTCTCTGTCTGTCAGTGAGTAATTGGCACACATACAGTATAGCAGACACATGCAGGTGGTACCTTCCTCTCCCACCTCAGGACGCCCAAGGGGCCTGTTTAAGCAGCGGTCCTGCGGCGGCAGCCTGCTTGTGTATATATTATGGGCAATATCCTGCACTCCTTCACAAACTTTAAGTGCCAAAATAAAACATAATTGGCCGTCTGGAGTTGAGGCGTAATGGCATGCATTCATTTTAAGGATCGAAAAGTTTCCCCGCTGCATGGAAAATGATGGTAGGATATGTTGTGTTTGTTTATTTAGCAGATGGCATTTGTTCTCTGGTCTTACTAGCCCTGCACCTCCTGCAGTATGCCAGACTTAAAATTCAGCAGCATATGTGGTACAGCAGGGGTGTTAGTCACGGTGCGATAGCCAAATCCCAAACAGGTTGTAAATGCAGGTCTGCCTTTCTAGTCCCTCTGTCTACATCCCCAATGCCCTGCTAAAACCTGAGTTCCCAGTGTTCACAGATTTGCTAGAGGCTGCTCTGAGGGCTGCGTACCTGCCAAACATGAGGCAGAGTTAGTCACTGTAACACGGGGATTGTCAAATAAAGTGTCCGAGAGTGTTAGACACCACTCGGCTTAAAGCTTTGAAATCTACCTTTGCTCTTGACTGGTCACCATGATCAGACCTGGTGTCACCCAAGCAGCTCTTTATTTAAAAAAGTAGGCATGACCTGTAGACACGAAGCACGCAATTGGCAACTGGATGTTTATGGGATTTATTTTTGCAGTACCTATGTTTGTTAAGTTACATATATTTCTATCACTTGTGTTATGGCTAAAACATCTGGGAAATGTGTCCCTAATATGTACCGGCACATAAGCAGTATGATTCTAAACTCTAATCTCCCAGGATTTCTGTTTAACATGATCATTACATGATGAATTGTTTGACATTTTAAGACATGTTATCAGATCGAACTAAATTTCTGTCTTTATTCAATATGTGCACAAAGAAACTGGCTAAACCTTTCACCTTAATTAAGTCCTTCTGTTAGCTGTGTGCATGTTATGTCCAGTGTTATCATAATGTATCATTTACTAGTTTTGCAATGTTAATCATAACATCTTAATAAATAACAAGCCTTTTTCTTTTAATCTCAAATGGTCAATGAACACACACACAAAAAAAACGTGTCCGTCCTTAAAATTAGAGAAGGAAATGTACACCTCATGCTAGTGACTGCATGTTTACTCACTTGGCCAAGAACCAATACACTGGAAAATGATGCGAGTGCTCTTAAGTTGAATAGTGTTTTATAATATCCATGAACATTCTAAAGTTCACAGATGATAAAATGAGCTGGAAACATTGATTTTGGACATAAGCGCTCTATGACAGTGCCTTCTAGCTCGCCAGCTAAACTCCTAACAAGCAGCTAAAAGTCTATTGATTTGCCTCAACTTTACCCTATTGCATCCATAAACATCATCCAGTGTTGATCATTTGAGATTCACGATATGCAATCCATGTTCAGATTGCTGTGTTTTTATAGATTACTGTGCAGACCGACTACTGGGCGAGTGAAAATAAATGTTAATACTACTCAGCTCCTGTGCTGTGTGAAGAGTAAATCTCTCATTAGTATGTAAACAGGACTGTAGTGGGTCAAAACAACAAGACCCAATGGACTTCTACTCCGAATAATATGGCCTTGAGTCTCTCCACTGACAGACATTCAGAGCCCAGGAGCTGTGAGAGCCAGACCACTAGCCTCCCTGCTGACTCCAGCCGGCAATCAACAGCATAGTGAGGCCACTGAGAGGTCAATACATGATCCAGACACTTATCAACCGCCTCCCAGTAGCCTCCAGACCGTTAACATCTCCTTAAGTAAATTGCGTGTGCAAGTCACAAAGTGTTCTTCCGCCCTGACACTCCAGTGACCCCAGTAGGCATCGCTGATTTTCCCTCATCTCTCATTCTTCGAATCCATCGCTCTCTTCCTGTCTCCTCACTCGCCATCACACATTGGCTGATTGTTTGCTATTCGTTTCATTTCTCTTTTGTTTCCATCTCATATAAAATAAATGTGTTCGATATTCCAGGCACTTTCCAGATACTCCTTTCTATCTCCTCCCTTTCCTTCTCCTAACCTGTTTCTCTAGTTTCATCTTTTCCTTATGTAGATGACTGTTTCTCATCTTCTATATTTTTTCTGTAAAGTGAATAGAGAAGATTGGCTGCGGTTCGCTTTAGTTGCTGTATTTTTACATAACACTACAAATGTGCTCTGAGTGCAGAAAAATATGAATGCCTCCTGATGTGGAACACATCGGTGGACCGGTGGTAGTGGCAGCACCGCCGCCCCCTTGCCCCCGCCGATGTTATTTCCATCTTCTTCGACAAGGGAGATGGCTTTTGTACTGGCGTATGGTATAGTGCACCATAGTGGAACTAAAAGACTGAATCAAGTGGCCTGATCCAACTCTCCCTGGGGGTTCAACGCTATAGAGACGAGAGATTATAGACTCACAATTCCTGTCCTTCAGAGGACCCCACTGTGACATTCCACCATGCAAAAGCCATTCTCAAACACATTCCCACAATGCAAAACAGAGCCAGCACCATGAGATTTTTTTGATGGTGGTGAAAAGATACTGAAATCTATAAGGCTTGTCCGCACTAAAGCACACCACATTGACTGTATATTGAAAACGTTGTATACATGAGAAGAATGGGAGAGGGAAGATAACATTCCAAAGGGAAAAAATCCCATCATCCACAGGAGGGCTTCCCAGAATGTGACTGTCTGGCATTCAAAATTGATGCCAGTCTGTTTTTTATTCAGCTTTTCTGTAGATCTGCAGGTGCTGTTGACACGGCGCCTTTAAATATGTCATGCCCCTTCAACTTTTATGCGCCAGCCAATGATTCCAAGATATCGATTCACTTCACCAATCAAAACACCATGTCGTTGCCCTCACATGTCGAGGCCCCGGCTCCTGATATGCTCCCCTCGTTTTTCTACTTGATTAATCAATAAATGCCCCTGCAATGTTGCCCAATTAGTTTCACACTCTTCCCATCGATTAAATAGGGAGGAAAAACATATTCCATTTTGATGCACATCAGAGGGAACTCAGACACCTCATCAGGTGGTATTGATCACAGTCCGCCGCCCTTACAGATCCGCGTGCCAATGACCTCCATCATTCGGCCCCACGGCTGCTGGCTTATGCACTCCAGACAAGTGCTGCTGTCATCAACCCCCCCTCACATTATCTCCGACTTACTGCTTTTCTGTCCTTCCTCTCTCTTGTTCTTCATCACCTATGTCCATTCCTTTGCCCTTTCTCCTCGCCCCCTCCCTTCCCCTCTTGTTTTCCTACATTTCTGTTCCTTATTCATTCCCTCCTGTAATCAGATCATGGTGACCCCCTGCTGGTGTTAATGGAGGTGAGAATCATCCCTGGGTGTCAGGATGCATCTCATCTCTCAGGTGCTCGCCTGCCTGTAATGAGGACGGGCACTGTCAAAACCCAGCTTCCCCGCTGGGCCAGACACACATGAGGGCATAATGAGCTCTGCGTATAAATAAAGGAAAAATAAAAAAATAGTTAAACTCTTGCCTTGTTCCTCTACCTGTTATGGTATGAGCTGTTCTGTATTCAGCCTGTGTTCTCTGCCCCCTTTTATACCTCATGATATCATTCGGTGCAAAGTGTAGTGTACATTTTCCGTACAGATACATGCACTCAAATGTGTAGTGGCATTTATTGATGAATGTTGAGGACTGGATTCAACAATGCTCATCAAAAGTGTCAAGTGCTGTTCAAGAGAGGCAACCCAGTAATCAGGATGTTTTTCACAACAGATGGCATAGGGCGTATAGAAAAACAGCAACCACATATGCAGTTAATGGATGTGTTATTCTCAATTTATTCAGGGGCAACGCAGATACATTGACATCTATGTTGTAAATGTCCCGTATTTAGCCAAGTGCAAGGCTCATTCTAATTTCCTTTCCTCTGGGTAGGTTCATGTTAAATGTTAAAACACATGGAGAAACACAAGATAAAAGATACACCAATAACACTAAAGCACATAAGGTAAGGTAAGGTACGTTTATTTATATAGCACATTTCAGACGCAGAGGCAATTCAAAGTGCTTTACATGATCATTAACACATGATAGTAGAACAGAGAGGAACACAATACATAAACATAATGGAATAACAGTTTCATAAAAACAATGCATTAATGAGATATAAAATAGTTTAAAAACGACATTGTAAATACGGTAAGTGCTGAAACAAGTTAAAAGGCTTCTGGGTAAGCAGCTGTAAAAAGTAGTGTTTTTAGCCTCGACTTAAAAGAACTCAGCGTTGGTGAAGACCTCAGGTTTTCTGGAAGTTTATTCCATTTGTGGGGAGCATAAAAACTAAAAGCAACTTCAGCGTGTTTGGTTCTGAGCCGGGGAACAATGAGTAAGACAAGCCTAAGCATTAGAAAGTACGAAAAAATAAAGACAGTTCACAATATTATTAATACCTAATATGTAACAATTTCCCTTTCAGTACATTTTATGACTTTTAATGGATCAAGTTAGGGAAAGAGTAATGTCTTTGTGTAAGGACATTTAAAAAATGGTCTCTCTATTGTATCTGTATGTTTATTTAATCAAATAACATACTGTATAACTTATATAATATATGAGTAACTAGCTTTTATTGAGTCAAATGTTAAGAAAAGAGGTCCTTTTTTAATAATTGTTGAGTTTATGAGACAATTGTTCCTATATTCTGAGAAGCATTACCTCAGCATCTCCTATTTCTAATATTGATATGGAGGGGAAAGACTGAACGAACACTTGCCTAATTTTGCAACAATTCCAAAGAGTTTTACGATTTGGATTTTCCTATTAGCAATCCTCATTTTTCCTTTGTGCTCAGTAATTACTAGTAAATGTGTCTTTCTATCTGAATAAATGCCTTTACCATGTGGGAAAGCATAGCCGGGAGCACCTTTAGTCAATACAGACAGACAGATCAATATGTGAATGGTCCTTTCATTATTCATCTAATGCATGTTGGTTTTACATGCAAGGTGCAAAGCAAAGGAGCATAAAAATAGTATATCCTATAACACAGTGATTGTATCACTTGCACCAACCTCATTATACATGTATGAGAAATTAACGACAAAAAGCAATACACCATGCATTTAAAATGTTCCATTAATAAGTTGTTAAGACACTGCAGATGTTATTTCTCCACGTAAATCATATAAAAGATAATGGTGTATTTCACATCTAGATCAAAAGCCTACGCCAATATTCAACTGCTGCTCCACTCAGTTGAAATGTTTTTTATTCATTTCTTCTCTCATGGATTCTGACCTATTGCTGTAAATCATACTGCGCTTTGAGCTTGTTGATGTGTGAAAACTTTCAACAAAAAGCTTCATGAGACCTCTATAGTTTGCACTGCTACTAGCTTTTGATGGGAACTACATAAATTATGCATGGGCTGAGCATTAGGGCTGAATTTAAACCCCAGTGTTATACACCAGCGCCTCAAGATATCTGAACACACAATCAATAATTCTCCATCAGCCAGGGAGGCTTCGGAGAGGCCCACACAGTCTTCTTTGAAGCAGCCTGACAAGTTAAACCCGGTCCAGTTTTATTTTCTACTAATGGCCACCCTCTCAGGACAATAAGACAGGTGCTGTTGTAAAGTCTTATTTTAATGTGACCCAAGTGTATGTTATGGGGGTGCGTTACAGGGACAATTGTAGACTTAGTTTTGGTGTTGGATATTGTTTGTTGAAATTCTCTTTGAAAACAGCAGCAGCTTAAAAATGTAAGAAACAACATCCATATCTGTTCTTAACGGTTTGAAAAGGATATCAGTAAGGATAGGCATGAATTCACTTTATATCCTTGATTGTTTCACTCAGGATGTTATCTCCTCTTTTCTCTTTCCTGTTTTTTTTTGGGAGGGGAATTGTGCCCTTTGGCGATATTCACCAAAGGAGAACGAGTTAGAGATTTAGAACATTTGTGCTAATGAAGCAAGCCTCCTCTTTTTAATTCCTCGAACAAGCTATCGATCAATTAGCAACACAGCTACGTTTGCATCCCTCTGTGTCTCATTTAAACCTTGCTTTGATTGATACACTGATTCTGCCTACAACAAAAAGCCATTCCCATGGGAAGTGAGCCAAAGACTTGCAACACTAGCCTAGAAACATGAAAAGCTTTTTTTCCCTCCGATTATTTGAGTCTCTCTATGTCAATCTATCTGTGTGTCTCTGTTGCTTTCTTTCAAGACTTAAGGTAGTAGTCACATCTGGAGGTTACTCATGTGGTGCAACTTGGAGGCAATATTCGAGACGGCTGCCTGAGAGACACAGGGTTAGGACTAGGAGCATGAAGATGTATTTCTCTCTCTTCCATGTCCAACTTCAAACTGCATGTATGTGGTTGTGTGTGTGAGAAAGAGAGAGAATACATTTCCTTTCAATTGAAACACAAAAGGCTTTACAGGTAGAAATGTTCCACACACCGTACCAAGGTCTACCTGAGACATGTTGAACAAAAATCAATACATTAATCCAAAAGGACTGGAAGGCCATTGTCAGGATCCAATAACAAAAACTACAGGAAATAGAAAGGTGACCATTTAGAGGAATTCTGGGATTGAAACACCAAGGTCCTGTCAAGAATGAGCTTCGCTTGCTATCCATCAAATGGGCATTTATCTCACGGATTAGAAAAGGAGACCCTGCTTTCTGCAACCACACATTGTGACCTATTACTTACTTGAATGGACACATTGTCACAACTTTGAGGCATTAATAGCATCTTATCTTGAGGACATATCACAGGTCAGCATGCTGAACATTTCTCTGGATGATTTGTTTTTGCTGTCTCTTCTGCAGTCAGAAAAAGACCCACCAAGGACAACAGCAAAGACTGGACACACAATGTCATACCAGCATGATGCAAGCATCTGAAAGAACGCTCCAGCAACAGGACTAAAGGTCCCTTTCGGACACCTTTCAGCACCTCTGTCGCAACAGCGTAAGCATCAGGGACGACTTGCAATTGGTGCTCTTTGGATTGGAACCTCCACTCTGTCAGTTGCTGGGCAGAGTGTTGTTATTCTTCAAGTAGTGAACGTACATGTGTGTGGGTACAGTTATGTGAGTCAGACATTGGCAGACTACTAATGGCAAGACTTTAAAGCTTGAAGTCTTCCTTTTCGGTGTGTCAAAAATATTTTACTTCTGTCACAGTGTTAAAGGCTGACTTCACTCTCAAGTTGTGGCAGTTTATATTCAAACTGTTTACGTTCCACTGCATTTTGAAGAAACATAGGAGATTGTGCGGGTTATTTCTGTGAGTTAGGTTTAAATTCATGCCTTGTCTTGTCCGGTTGTGTCCTCTCCGCGGTGCATCTACACAGTATTGACCACAAGAGCACCCGCTGACAAACATACAATGAATTGCGGTCAAAATGAATAGGTAGTGAGTCTGGGTTTCCCTCTTAACAACCATCGCCACGGAGACCGTGAAGTGAAACAGTCAAGTAACTGTCAGCCAAGACAGTGGAGCGAGGAAGAGAGAGAGCGAGATAGGGAGAGAAGAGTATATAAACAGACTCCCTGTAACAAGTTTGTTTTTTCAAGGTGTCAGGTTCCATAGCCAAGTTTACGGTTATCTGTAAGGTCTATCCTGCTTAGTTTGGCATGCGCCAGGGCTGTGGCAATACATTTCACTGAATACTATGAACCGTTAATTAGGCTGGCAAATGGAGCTTGTAATTTGGCAGAAGCAAAAACCCACAGCTCTTTGAATTGCAGATATACTGCTACAGAAGCTGAAAGAACCTGCAACTGCTCTGATGAGGCTCTGATTTAAGTTTCCCGTGTGTGTGACTATCTGATTGTTGGATTGCGCACAAGTGTGTGGCGATGCATGTAGATATATAGTTGGTGTTTTTCTTCTTTTGAGGATCTGAAAGCTTCCTGGCAGCTGCTAATCTTCCACCAAAAGCAAGACTGAGGCTTTCACTTGGCACACCCCTCTTTTCTCTGTCTGTCTCAAATTGGATGGAAGTGAAATGGGCTCTTTTATGGTGAGCGAGTTTCTAGAAATGGCTAGACAATCGAGCGTGGCGGAGCATTGAAACAACTTGGAGGAGCTGTGATTTACTTTCATCTACATAAAATCACAGAGCTATTTGATCACAAGGCGAACCCATGCTGCATTCTGAATGAAACCTGACTGACAGGAGAGCGGTTTCATCAGCTGTTAGTGCTGTGGACTGTATGGAAAAGAAGAAATACGAGAAGAGCGAGGTGCAAATGAGACACGGGTGAAAAGAGATGCATGTAAGTACAGGCTTATACTCTGCCCATCACTATGGCCTTTGGACACAATCTGAATGCAATGGAGAGGTTAGCAAGGTGGGACGTGCTGCTAGGAGCCCAGCCAAAGGAAGATGTAGAAGACACACACTCACACATACATGTAGACTCGGTGTGCCATGGGATTCTACAACAGTACTACAGGATCAATTACTGGCTGGATGCTGGAGGGGTCATGCTGCATCGAGTGTCCAGGGAGCAAGTCGATCAATGCGTACTGCAGAGGGGTTCAACATACCAAGCACACACACAGTACATGCTGGAAGCAGGCCTTATGTACCTACAAGCCAGTATACCATAGGTTGTTACTTATTTTGTAACAAGCCCTCTGCACATTGCAGATAACAAGAGTGACCACCCGTACATGTACACATACCCCTGTAATGATCTGTGAAAAGTGTGAAAGTAATATACAGGTCAAAGATTACACACACTGCCCACCCAGTGCAACAAATAGACCATATCTCCAGGTGATGAACCCCACGCTAATTATGAATGTTGAGAGCACCACTAAACACGCCTGCAGAGAGGTCAGAGCCTATTCTTATGTTATATTGAGCAAAGAAATACTACTAAGGGAATATAATGAAAGCCCCCTAAGACACATTTGAAAATGTGATATTGGGTCAATCTAGATATAAAAATGACCTTAGATTGACTTTGATTGAAGTCAGACATGCTTTGCCCCAATGGTCAGAACCAACCAGCCATGCACCTGCAATGTCAGAGGGGACCAGCTCATTATTGATAATCTAATAATAAAATAAGAATCAAAGTGCAACCAAGTTTCTTTTAAACCACTCAAACAGTGTTGTTTGTCAGGCTGTCGACCTGTTGGTTGGTTGGTCCAAACTGAAATACGTTGCATAGATTAGAAGAAAATATGGTCTGGAGATTCATATTCCTCTGAGGATGAAGCCTAATGACTTTGGCAATCATCTGGGCTTTTATAGCGCCTTTCCAGTCCAATATTTC
Organism: Gymnodraco acuticeps; assembly: GCF_902827175.1. Lineage (NCBI taxonomy): Eukaryota > Metazoa > Chordata > Actinopteri > Perciformes > Bathydraconidae > Gymnodraco > Gymnodraco acuticeps. Next base: position 8,398,369 of record NW_022990295.1, on the reverse strand, counting down.
TACATCTACATTATTGTTTACAAACATTTACGCTACAGACAATCAGAAAATACCCTGTTGATCCCCTAAAATTCCCTATAGCCCAAGCGGCAGGTTGACATTTGTTGTTCAGAGTTAAATGTCTCAACAACTGTTTGATGGATTATCATCTAATTCTGTCCTCACAGTCTTTGGTAATGTCCAACTTTTTTTTAATATTTTCATCGTTGGGTCATTTTATAATGTCAAAATCTTTATGGCAAAACTATCAATTGCAGGAATGAAAATGTGCACCTACGTTTCAAACTTTTTTTTGTATGTCCCTGAATCCAACACAAATCTTGAATCAACACATCTTGGTTGAGGGCATTGCACTTTTTGAGACCTCAAGTGCTTTTCCTTTCACCAAACTTTGTTGTTTGTCACCTAGTATCATGTGTAGAGCTCATAAGACAACACTTGACAAAGTGGGGAATAAAAGCTGGAAAATGATTGAGGATGCCAAGAAAGCCAGCCCTTCAGCGGTAATTTGATTGAGAGCACATATCCGCAGATTGATAGGCATAATTGTGGGGAGGGGAGAGGCGTGCAGGGAGAGTGCTGTTATCACATATTGGACCCTGTAACACTTCAAGGCCCATACACCTCTAATGAGGTGGAGCTGAGGCGGAAAGATTGAAGATAAAGCCTGACAGAACAGCAGCATTAAAATACTACAGAAATTAGTTTGTGTCTTTGCATTTTGAAGGCTAAAGAAAGTCAATGTTTGGAATGTGTATTTTACTCAAATAGCCTATATTACTATTTGATTTTAACACATTTAAGAAATCCAAATAATTGTGGATAGTAAATTCAATCTGATTTCAATTGTCTTATTTATTATTATGCATTATTTCAATGCTTTAATGTATTTTAGAAAATTCTCCTCAATCTCTACAGCTACCTTTCCTCACATCATTTCATACCATCACCTTCCGTACAGCTTTCCCCTGTCATTTCTCATCTTTCCCGGTTCCTCTATTTTAAATGGCCTCTATTCACTTCCTTTAATTGGAGAGTGCAAGTTTTGTCACCATCTCATTAATGTCCAAGTCTTTGCACACGCAGGCAGTTCTGCTCCACTGCGCACATCTGTCCATGCTCATCCATGCAGCCATAGAGGTGTCAGACACAGGAAGACACACACACACACACACACACACACACACACACACATTTGCCCATATGCACATGGAAGGTATTGTCACTTTGGTTATTAAAAGTAAAGCTGGTCAGATTATGATCCCATTCAGAGAAAGAAAAGCTCTCTCGAGGTGAATGATAGCACATCGAGGAAGCTCCTGCGGAGATGGAGGGAAAAAAGAATTGACTAAAGGAGATGGGAAAGAGGTGTGAGGGTATAGAGAAAGATGTGAGAAGAGTGGAAGAGAACAAGTAATGAATGATGATGGTGCCTATGTGTCCTGAATCACCAATCACAATAGAGTAATAGGAATGTGGTCTGAGAGCAGGCTCTCCTATACAAGGTCATGTGGAAATTAAGGAAAGAGTCCTAAGCCAACAAATGTATAGTCACACATTCAGGATTACATTAACAAGGGGAAAAGAGAGTTTACCTATATTATGGTTTAAAGTTTATTCACCTGAGAATTAATTCAGCTTGGTTATTATTGGAATTGGACTTTTCTGTGTCTATTTCTGCTGATAGTGTACAACATTAGAAATGTCTCTTGGCAGCAACCTTTGATGCCAAACAGTAGCTTTCACTTCAGTACACTTCTACAGCTTTGATATGTGTCAGTGTTGTAATTTGAAGATAACTATAGGGTATACAATCTTTTCTTCTTAATAGGCCAAGCAATATCAATGGACTTAATTGTAGGAGATTCTTAGGTAAATTCATAACCAGCAGCTTTTCACATCATTCGCAAGAAATAACCACATCTATTGAAGGGAAATGTATCGTGATAATGACATTGTAATCAGCCTGAGGCTGCTACATCAATTGTTTTTTTAGATATTCAGGAAAACAGCGGTGAGAACACATCTGTTGTAAAGGGCATGGAAGATAGTATGGTTAAACAATATATTTGTATATAATGAAAACTCTGAGAAAGCTATTTTCTCTGGTTATAAGTAGTATAATAGTTCATTTAGTTTGATAATGTTTAATAGTTATTAGATTGACCTTGTTGCTCTGTTTTGGTCTCCGCCGACTCCATAGGGAAATATCTGGCTCTTTCGCTGCTTAATTACATATAGTCATTTGACCCATTGTTCATAAAGAAATATTGATTAGTTTGGCTGTAAATACAGCATATTGAAGGCTTTAGTTGTCGATACTGAAAGCATGTCCATGGAAAATTATCATTATTTGAAACTTTGCTTACACATTAATTATTTGGTATTGTCAAAGTGGTTGTTAGAGAACTTTCAACATTTGCCCTAAATGTTTGATAGTTTACAGTAACCCTACTTCTCCTGAGGAGCTATTACACACTCAAAAAATTCACATCATACGCTTTACAAGCAGGATGTAAAATATCCCATTCTCGCCACTATAACAGTAACTTACATCACCTACACTGATGCCATCCGATATTGATCACTTTACAACAAGTGGCCCAGTGAAATGCATTTGTGCTCATAAATGTCACATTTTTCAGTATGCCTTATACTTGACTCACATGCTACAAAGCAGAACATTCACATATTAAAACCGCCCTTCAAGACTTTGGGACAGCCCATGTAATAAAGGATCCAAATAAAGCGTTCCTGGAGGAAATCACAAGCATCCAGCAAGAGAGAGAGGAAGGCAGAGTGGAACTTTGAACATGTCAGCTGTTTTTTCAGGCCTGTCTCGAAGGAGAGGTTTATGTAAGTGGTTTATTGCATGCCTGCATCATGGGGGGGACAATGGAGGAGAGACGCAGTGCATTTATGAGATTAGCACAAAGTAAACTTCTTCTTAGAATGATTTCCCCCTGCAGAGGACATCAGCAGTCAGCAAGAATAGGAAGAATAGAAAGAACAGGCCAGGGCGGTGGGTTCACAATCCGTTCAGGAATCAGGGAAAGGAGCAACATCCAAAGCACGGTTTAGGAATAAGGTCAAAATGTATTAAACGTTCTCGGGGGGAAATGAGAAGAAAGAGCAGGCGACCGACAAATGTCTCACGTCTCCATTACCTTAAGTGCATGGTGACGCTGGAGGCAGAGCAGGTGAGAGTAATGTCACATGTACGACTCATCCCTGATGTTGGCACCCGCTCATTGACTTGCAGTACAAGTGTAGGGTTATCATGGCATTGTTTTTCAAGGGTACCAGGGTGAATTAAAGCAAAGGACACAAGTTCACTTTGAGTACTAACGGTTTCCTCTGCCTTTTTATAGATGTTTTCCAGATAGACTCTCATTTCAATCGAGTATACCATGTATACAAAAAAGCCACTAAAGCTGTCGATCACATTGGGTATTTGATACATGAATATAATCTCAATAATTTACAGAAAACTCCCCCAAATTATATATTTAAGAACACCAACATTTTCAAATAGTTTTTGCATCCTGTAAAGGAAAATGCATTACACATGTGGTCACAGACGTCAAAATCCATTCTCTGACATGTTTTGGCGAAAGGAGGAGAAGCGTGTCGGTGTAAGAAGCATCTGACCTGGTGATAAAGTATCAGGTGGGAAGTGGCACTACATCACTCAGAGGGAGACAAACCCAATCTGCCACTTCAGGTCCACTGCTTCCAGAGAGGAAGGGAGGGCAAACAACACACCCGGGAAGGAGTCAGCCTCTGCCGTCTCTGTCGCCAGTTAGCCATGCACAGCAACAGCTGGGCACTTTGATTAATTTGTCCAAAGGCAGTGATTTATTCGTTTGTAAGGGACCCGCGTGAACTCCACAATGGCTTTACACGGTGTGCATACAAAGGCAACATGCATTCCCGCTCGGACTCACTTTATATTTATACAAGTTTTTTTCCATCTCGCTCCCTCCCTTCCCTTCGCTCCTATTTCCTTTGCATTAATCAGTTGTGACAGCTACGCAGAAGAGAGGGCTTAATGTGAATTTCTATCATGATTAATTTCATTTGAAGGAGGTATGTCTGATAAATTTTAATGCAGTATCTGCTTTGATTTTTCCTTACATAGACTCCACTGTTGGTTGCCTCACCCCGTCCCAAAGACAGAAATTGAATACTCTCTCTTAAACTAGGATTTAGAAACAACCCATGATGAATTTCATATTCAATATGTGAAATGCACTTTTTGCACTTGCACAGATATTATATGCCTGTAAGGAGATAATCCCTTCGGTTGAAAGATCAAATCACAAAAATGATTTCCAGTAGATTAGGAGCATTCGGAGAGAATATACATTTTCCTACAGCTGGTGCCAGAGTCGCAGAATGTGTTGATCATATATGAACTGGTGTACTATGGACTCTACAGTATGTATACCACCTGTCAGAAGTAGTGCAAAAGAGCATGTGAATACCGCCCATTAACTCTAAAAGTAATCCTGTGATGGATAAACCGTCTCTACTAGGATAAACATTAAATCACATGTGGTGTATGCAGTGTGTGTGAAGCTGCTGCATATATAGACAAAAGCACACCAACAGATCTTAACTGTGCCTTCCTCCTGCAGTATCTATCCCTGTTTCTCCTCTTCCCCATGCTCTCACGAACACACACACACACACACACACACACACACACACACACACACACACACACACACACACACACACACACACATGCAAAGTGCTGACGCTGGCATTTCCTGCTCTGTGTTTTCACTCTCAGCTCTTATAATCTGTTTTATCTCAGGTGCTGCCAATAGCAGGTTTAATTAATGAGAGGATACTCCTAATGTAATTTAGCCAGCACAGGATTATAAAAGGGCACATCACTCTGCAGCCTGCGAGGCAATGAGAGAGAGATACAGTGGATAGCGAGGGAGTGGTGGAGGGGGCAGAAAAAGAAAGTCGGAATAACTTTAAAATATGATCAGACCACATCACGGCTCAAAGGGCATTGGAAGCTGATGAGTGCATACATCTTTACTGTATCTCTCTAATTGTTTGTGTATCTGTGTTTGTACGCGTGTCAGCAGCCTTACTTCAAGGGGTTAGGGATTTATCTTTGCGTACAGGGGGGAGTCCCATACTAATTAAGTCTAGGCCTATTAGAGTGAGCTCCTCAGCCTCGGGCATTACACTATTGTCACTCTCCATTCATCCTGAGAGCCAGAGAAGCAGCAGGCAGGGAACCGGAGAGACACCGGGTTACTATTAAAATCCAGATAGCTGATGTCCTGTACACACCGCTGTATGGCTGGCTGCGTTTATGAATGGAGAGATGCAGTTGGCTGACTATTGGACTATCTGACTTTCCAACAGGGAAGCACTCTCCTTTGGCTTTACAGTAATGCTCCTCCAAGGCCATTCTTTATGGAGCCTCTCGAGATGGTACATACCATAAACTATAAATAAGGAGTTAAATCAATTGGTCAAAAGCACTGGCGGGAGTTATTTTGCCCTTACTGTATATCATTGCTAAATATGTAATGTATGCATCAGATAATTTTCTTTAAACGTATGTGGATATTTGTGGGATAAACACACACATACTTTTATTGTTTTTTTTGGATGTCAATAGTTTTGTAATTGTGTATGTGTTTCTTTTGTAATCCCAATAAGATTTTTTTTTTTGTTGCATTTTAAGAAAATATTCACAAAGCATACATAAATAAACACATCTAGGTAAATAGATTAACTACGTAACAGATGACAAATCCGAAAATAAAATAATAGTAATAATAATATTACAAATAAAATAATGGATACATTATTAATACTCAGGTATACATTCATTATATTCATGTTCTATACTTGACCCATTTTTCCCACCTTTCCTAATAAGATTAATGGAATGTACAGTATGTAGTAGTTCATTAGGAAAGTCTTTAGGTTATTAAATGTAATTAAGAGAGAAAAGTATTCATATATATACTTATAGAGAAATGCACAACTAAATAATTCTAACCTCCAAACTAATTCGGGGAAACGTCTACCCACGTGGACGAATGATAACTGTCGCCCAGCATGTATTCCATGTATTACTTTCTGTGACATTGTTCAAGAACAGAAAGGCTTACTGTAATATCAGAGTTGACATAGATTTAATTAAGTGTCTGGACATGGACCTCAATTCACATTTTATGAATGATATGTCCTTAGATGCACTTGGAGGAACTAAAGAGGTTATATAAAAGATAATGAACACATTATATTCCATGTGTGAAAGGAGGCTAAACAGATGGGCTGTGTATGGTGACAATCTGACGATGTATGCATTAAGAGTGAGGATTTTGCACCTCGAAATCAGATTCACCTGTAGGCCTATTCATCACACATATGTTGGCAACATAACCATGCAGAAAAACGGTATCAACTGAACTAATGAGGCTTCATTTACCAGTTGGCATGAAAGACGGACATTATAGCTCATGCTTAAAGCTGGTGCACATGCAGTGTTGGACCATAATTGGAATGTTTAGAAGATAACTAGCTATGTTATGCTGCTTTGAGAACTCATACAAATATCTTGTACTGTATCAGACCTCTTTGAAGACACTTATTATTGGTAAAACTAATCCATTGTTGTGTGTTTCTGCCTTTGTATCTGTGTTCAATGTAAAAGTGCTAAAGTTAACTTGATAGTGATGTCATACCAGTACCAAGTCTGCTTTTTAACATCATCAAAGATATATAATTATAAATCTAGAGTCACAAATATATTGAGAAAAACCTAATTACACCACGGTTACATTTTGCATAAAAAGTTTGGTTTTCTCCAATATGGAACATAATAGCTTACAGCCTAATGCCAATATACAGTCTGACTATAAAGTTTACATTTAAAATGTTAACATTTGGCAGTTTTGTGGTTTATACTATGTCTCACTCTGAGAAATGTCATTGCAGAAAGCTCAATTTGTTTTCCAGATGATTTGTAAAAGCTGCCACACATTCATTTCAAGCCACTTAAACATTAAAGGCTATAAAATGCCGCACACATTTGGAACATCATTTGAAGAATTTGGAGCGGCAGAGAATTTTGTAATTGGCAAGATTAATAATATTTACAGCGTTGAGATGCAAATCTCCCTTCGCAGGGCCCCATGAATAATTGAGTGCGAACAATCACTCTGAATAATTCATTTCTAAATATTCTTCAGTGTGTTTTTTATGACCAGAGGGCAAGCTGAGTTTTGTGACAGCAGCAATGTGCGGTGGTAATTACGCTGAGCGTCTGCGGACCATCTTAATTGCTGGGAGAAGTTCCTTCGCGCCAGCAGGCTTCTTCAGAAAGTTGGAGGAAAAAAGACAGAGAATAGGGAGAGTGTAAACAATCCTTCTATACCTCTTTCTATCCATCCTCCCACTCATATCCTCTTACTATGCTTTCCATCACTGAGATTTCCTGTTCCAGATTTCCATGCCTGTGTTTGCTGCTCATGAGTAGAATATTGATGCTAATGAAATTAATTACTAGTGGTGTATTGTATATTCTTTAATATATATATATATGTTCATCCTTACAGCAGGCTCTGTTGGGGGGGGGAGGTGAGCGCTGGGAGAGCAGAGCAGACTTTGAAGGAGGGGGGAAATTAGAAAGGGAGCTTTAAGGAAGAGATAAGTTGATGTGTGCACCGAGGCCTCCAGACCTCAAGGACCTACTAGGAATACGGCGCTCCTGATTAAAATCACAGCTATCATTAAAGCAGCGCCCAACTCTCCGTTTTTTAATTGAGGGTTTTAAAGACACACTGTGACTTGACTACAAAATGCAGAAAAGCAGAGGCTGAACCCAGAGGCGTTTTCTCTGTGCTTCCAGCTGCTCAAGCCACTGGTGTTAATGATGGTTCCCTTTGCTTTTAAGGCCACTGGTGTTAATAATAAATACACCAATTAATTTTACAAAATAAAAAACATGTTAAATACCACGTGAGATCTGTGCACAAACATCTACAGTATGCAAAGTTGTTTTATTTACTCTGGATACTATTTTTTCTGCAGGTGTTGCACCCAGTTTACAAATGTTGTGATTTATCATTGTTGTTTTTTATCTTACTTTACAACACATGAATGCAATCACTGCACAACCAAAATCCCCCCCCCCCCCCCCCCATAATAACTCAAGCCTATTTTTCTTCACTGAGATCCCTTGAGATGTTGCCAGTGAGACATACGAGATGGTCTCTTTCATTGGCTGTGGCGTAAACTGAAACAGGATGTCAGGAGTATTGCCGACAAGCAAGCACTTTGTCAAATGTTATTATGCCTTGATAGATGATTTGCACCTGTTCTGATTACAACCATAAAACACAGTTCCAAGCTTCATCATCCATCTCTTGAAGCGGAATATGTTTGGCGCTTAACTCAAATCCCCTATTGTGAGATAATAACACAACAAAAGATGTTGTGCTTGGGAGCTTTGGCAGGATTTAAAGTTTTTTTTGGCGAGATAGATGACCTGTTTTCTGCTGTCTTCTCTTGTTAATTACCTCTAACAACAGCACGGGTGTACTCTGTCAGACACCCAAAGCCATACTAACACCCTGTGGCATCTCTCATTGCCTTGTCTCGTCTCTCTTCCCCTATACTCTCTTATTCCATACTTTTGCAGTGTAGCCAGAAACTTAACCAGGGTCCTCACTGCCCAGCTATCGATCTGCGTGTCGTAATGATGGCTGAGAGATTGCCTGCGCCGGGAAGTGATCTGGGAGCTAGTGCAGGATTAAGGGAAGGCATGGATTGCTATTGATTTCTATCTGATACAATCATTTCATTTGGGCTCAAATCTTCTTCCTGGTACATTGTGAGCCAATCCACATCGGAGATCTTTTAATTCACCCCCCTCCGCTGTTCCCTTCAGAGGATCCTAATGCTATAACATACCACTCTACTAACAGGGTTAACACCTCCTGTTGTTCTCGCCATTACTACAAAACTTATTAATTAAGGCCAACACCGAGAACTAAGACCCCAGGGCCCCAAGCCCCCTGATATGTAGACCTGAGATGAAATGAGGTCAAGGAAGATCACAACTTGACCAGCCAACGGTTAATATAGCTATGCCCTGCTGTAAAAGATTAGTGAATAGCGGGGTCATTTACTTTGATTGATTGTTTTGTGTTGAGAATGTACCATTTTCCCGCAGAAAATAAGGCCAATTTATTGAACAACAAGTGTCTCATGGGTGAGTGTTGTTTTTTTTGTTGTCTCTGCTGATGAGATGAATCACTGTCACTGGATTAATGTACTCAGCTATGCATGCATTGGGGACCTTTTAACACTTGCACGCATCGTACAGTGTGAAATAATATATCACTGATGCTCCTCTGTGATAGATAAATGAGGAGGAACCTACTTGATAGGAAACATATCCTTTTCACAACTTAAAAAAATAAAATGTGAGCTGTAATTCTACGCCTCAGACCAAGTGGTATCGCTGTTGATGCCGCAGCACACCCACGCTTATCACCTAAATGAGTGTGGATGGATTTAATCAGCCCAAACGCGAGCTAATATTATGTTTATCCCTTCTACTTTTCTCTCCAGACTTATGGTGGCTTATTATCTCCACCTCTGCACTTCTAGGTTGATGAGTTTCACATACAAGTATCATGCTGACACAGATATGCTTTGTACCCCCCAAACGGGGATTGTTTCCTAGCATGCTCTTCAATTAGTCCAATTTATGTAGCGAGGCCCGGATTCACCTTCAAAGCAGGGGAGCAAACAGCAAGGTTTCTATTGATTTGGCCCTGCTTTTCCTCTCGGCCATTGATTAAATCTCCGGCATTATTTGCTGTACAAGCCAGGGGGATGGCGTTATTGCTCCGCTCTGCCGTTACCTGTCAGTTTCCAGCTCTGCTAGACGGGGAAATAAGGGCACCAGAGGTAAAAGAGAGGGATGAGATGAAGAACAAGAGCATCCCCCACTTTTCTCTTCCCCCTCTTTTTTTTTTTTATAACTACAGGGACAGATTTGTCCCCTAATGAAGGTCTCACCACGGAAACGAGAGTGGTCTAGGGGGTCACAGGGGTTCCTGGAAACGCCCTCTTATCCCTTGCCGGCTTACCCCGACAGCCACTGGGGATGTCAGTGCCCCAGTCCAAGTGTTTGACCCCTCAGATTGATTCATCGTAATCAACTGTGGACCAGGAAGAATCCGGAGGATGCCTGTGTAGTGGGGAAAGGCACCTTGGGACCATACAGACAATCTCTAGACCCTCCATCAATTTAAACATGACAGGAACCAAAGACGGAGCGACAGAGAGCTGCTGCTGGTGAGGGTGAGAGAGTGGGGGGCTCAGGCGGTGAGCAAGCTGGAGAAGGATAGATGAATGTGTATATATGTGTTGGTGCGTGTGGATAGGTGGTGATAGTGGGATATAGGACGGAATATGGTCCCTAAGGCCAAGACAATTAATTAGCTTTGTGAGAAAACAATCACACTAACAAGCCAAACAAACTTATTAGACGACTCCCATTATCCTTCCCCTTCTCCCAGGGCCAGCGCTAAAGTGGCAGTTTGAGAGACAGCTTTTCTTCAGCTGCTATTGTAGATTTACACCGTTGCATGTTGATTCTGGTCAGGCACAGAGAACACCCAGAAACTATGTTTCCCCTTCCGGATGACTGCTCTCGTGTGGAGCGATACTCACTCTTTCACAGAACGTTCTTTTAGATCACCTCTGTTTTTGTTTTGGCAGGAAATGAGACCGGTTCAATTATGTGTGAGATACAAAGGGAAATGATTCCACAAGCACTCCTTCTCACTTTTCTTCAGGCATGACTGCACCACTGGCTTTATGTCACTGGTGTATAGTACAATCCGGCGATAAAAGTGAGCTTGGCGCGTAAAGTAGCATCTGCCTACGCAATCTGCACAACACGGAGTGGCCGGTCTTCAGCAGCCACTGGAAGCACAAACACACTCCCCTGTCCTAACAGCGCTGCAGCAGAGTAAATAATGCTCAACATAAATCCTAAAGGAAGGGAGTGGATCACCAAATGTGGACTCAACTCTCAGCAGTCGTGATTTGAGCATTTATATGCTAACCCATAAATTGCATGAAAAGTTGGCCTCTGCATGCATAAACACACACTATCTCCCATGTCAGTCTATCACTCATACACAAAGTCACATAAAACCGCATATCCAGAGGTGTATTTATCTAAGTGTATTACCAACGTCAGCGCCATGGTCTCATGTTAAAGCACATGTAGTGTGGTACCAACGGCATATGGACGCATGGGACGATATGTCATGCTCAACATAAAGAGGCCACGGTGTAGAGTGAGAGCATATGCAGTTCTCCAGGGGTGTGGCTGGCACCGGGCTGCTTTCCTTGGCCACTGTCCATGCACTCCCACTGGTGCCGGACTGTAGGAGATGCCTTTAATATGGCTTTAAGTCCCATTGAACAGTGGGGAACACAGGGATCCAATTTAATACCAGCCAGCTGCCCAACTCGCCTGCTCACGGTCTGCCATATGTACGTCTTAGTGAGAGTGAGTGAGAGCAAGTTGTGTGTCTGTGTGCGTGTTTTAATGATGCATGTATGAGTGTGGAGTTGATGTAAATGTGTACAGGAGTGTTAGGATTTATTTTTAGTCTGAGGATTTACAATGCAAACCCTCAGAGATGAGCAAAAACATTGTGTAATGTAGAGAATTGTGATCGTGTAATGTTTGAATTTAAAACAGCACACCATCTTGACACTTCATGAGATTTCTCAAAACCTAAAATCTGGTTATTTCAAATTATGTTTTGACTCAAGATCTAAGGTGATAAAAAAGTTCAGAATTGCTAAATTAATCAGATTATGAAATGAATTATTTAGACAAGTAGTCCAATAATGTTTAGACATAGACAGAATATCTCTGAAAAATCTAAAGAAGATACCTTAAATAGTGCTTGGCAGAATAATGTATATGTGATAGGAAAAACTAAAATGTAGGGTGATCATCTCCAGAAAGAAGTGCCCTTTTTGCAGTGTAAAAAAAACAAGGAGGCCAGTTATGGGTACCAGTTAGGGCTCCAAAAAATTGATGAAATCCCACTCCAAATATGCTCATTTTATCCCACGTTTCTCTCTGTTCTGGTGGGTGCGGTGTACAGGGCGGTATTAAAAAAATGTGGCATTCCAAGAACGAAAGGGCCCCTCAGTCTTCCAACTCCTTGGGCGAAAAGCCAAATCCTGCTACCCACCTCCTCCTCTGAGAGCGGAGAGGCTGTGAGAGCTGAGGTTTGACATTAAGCCACTGGAGACCAGCTAGCCTAACCTCAACCCTGACCCCCAAACCACTGCAGGAGTCCTGCGGCCACCCTCGCTCAGAACACACGGATGACATTTACTGTGTGGCGGAATTCACTGCTCCCTCAGTGATCTCATAATCCATATGTTTGTGGACAAATGGGTGCGTGTGTGTAGTTTGGGGTCACCATTTTTACAGAGGGGAGCAAACTTTTTACTACAAGCTTCATTATTTGTAGAGAAGTCTCGCTTACAAAGGCCCTTTTGACCAGAGCTGTGCCATCGTTAAAGTTTGCTGACTTTCACTAGTTCCACTGATTTAGACAAATACACAGTATGTGGAGAGGTGATGAAAGAAAATGAACAATTGCAGATAAATAGTTTGGGCTGTGTACGTATGTGTGTGTTTGCGTGTGTGTGAGTGTGTGCGTGCGCAGAGTAATGATGCGCTGTGTCTGGCCGTAGTCGCATCTTAATGATGGATGGTCGATTATAGAGAGATGTTCTTGCTCGTCCCAGGCCCAATGCGCTCTGTTATTAGCATGCATATAAATGGATCATACCCAGCAGCCTCTTTACTCTCTCTCGCTAACGCCATTAGATATGCAGCCCTGTCTCTCCATCAATAAGGCATAGTCATACTGGGAATTAATGTGTGTGTGTGTGTGTGTGTGTGTGTGTGTGTGTGTGTGTGTGTGTGTGTGTGTGTGTGTGTGTGTGTGTGTGTGTGTGTGTGTGTGTGTGTGTGTGTGTGTGTGTGTGTGTGTGTGTGTGTGTGTGTGTATTAAAGTGTAGGGAGTGAGTGTTTTTCCAGACTGATTCTGAACCCCCCCCCCCCCCCCCCCCCTTTTTTTGGGACGTAATGGGCCTGTTAAAAAAGAGTGAAACCTTGTGTTGTTAAAAGACTTATTCCTGGTTTCTTTCACATGTGTTTGAGTGTGTTTCATTATGTATCTATGTATATCATTACATACTGGCAAATGGTGCTGCTACATTTTGTGGCTCAACGTAGTGGTAAACTTGCAGGACAGTGTGTGTTTGTGTGGGTGTGTATGCATGGGTAGAGGGTACACTATTTGCCAAAAGGCATTTCCTAATTTACTACCTGGCAATCCTCAGTCTGCAGGAAGCACGCCATCCAGGGATTCATAAATCTTTGTAACACACAGGTTATTGCTCTTTTTATGTTGAAATTCTACTTGCCTTCGAATGTTACAAACAGTGTTTGCTTTAACAACACAATCTGTTCTACACAACAGCCATTTGTTTTATGGACTATATAAGTTTCCGAGTTACACTCACGAGCAAGAGACAGACAGGGAGAGATATAGCTGAGCATAATGAACTGCCTCCCTCCCCAATAATCTACAAAGTGACATCAGCACCATATTTAAGAGAGAAAAAAGTGAATTATGTAAAATATCTGGCAGTATTTCCTAACCTCATATTGCTGTGGTAAATCATTAGAGAGCATCATTGAGATTGCTGCTACAAACACGGATGTTTCATAAATCTGAGTCTCTGTAATTGTGTGTACATAATGCCTGTGTGAGTGTGTACTTGTACCATTAGAATAAGCTCTAGCCTTCCTTAATGATCCTGATGTGTCTTTCTTTTAGGGGTCACTGTCTACCGATTTACTCATAATTCTACTAACAAACATTTCTGTGACCTTTTCTCACAAAAGCAATTAGCTATTTATTTTTCCATAAGCATAAATTAAAACGTCTCAAGCTAACTTTTTTCTTACTGAATAAAAGCATTTACCAGAATGCTTTGTAGAAATCATAGACCCAAAAGTAAAACAAGGCAACAAATGCACCAAAAAAGAAAAAAAACTGACAAGTTTTGAACTTTCCTTCACCCTCAGCATCTGTAATATCTGCAGGCTTTATCCCAACACTTCCTGACGTGTGAGTGAAACGTCCATGACAGGTAGCCAAAACGTTGACACCATTCTTTGCCGGACAAATATGTGAAATGGGACGCACCGTTTTGGAAATAATGTAGGGGCATATAGTAAGATCTGGGCCTCTCTAGTTAACAGCCACCGGCAGCAGGAAAGGACCTCAGATTGGCATGCTTGTCAAGTTAAATATGTGCTCGGCCTCCTGACAAAACCCAACGGTTCCCATGTGTGTGCACTCGTGTGGCAAAGCAACTGCTGTTAGGGCAAGATTCCAGTGTGTGTGTGTGTGTGTGTGTGTGTGTGTGTGTGTGTGTGTGTGTGTGTGTGTGTGTGTGTGTGTGTGTGTGTGTGTGTGTGTGTGTGTGTGTGTGTGTGTGTGTGTGTGTGTGTGTGTGTGTGTGTGTGTGTGTGTTGTTATGGTAGTATAGAAGAGAGGACGTTCGGAAGAGAAGGATAAGGGGTGGTGAGGGAGGCTGAAGGGCAGTAATGGGGTCAGCCTCAAAGGTGAGGACTATAATCCATCAGTAACCTTTCCTCCCACATACACAGCATACAGCCATGTGCAGCGCATGCATCTGTGCACGTAAGCACACATAAACACACTCACTCTCATGTAACCCCAGCATCAAACCCCCAGCCCAGCGTCTGTTGTTTGATGAAAACCAGAATGCCCCTCCAGATCACACAAATCCCCCTTTAACTTTCCAACATCTTTAGTATAGGCCAAACTGTGTGTCTGTGTTGACAATATTTAATGCCCAGGGATTATCCTCAAAGTTCAACAAAGAATTCAGACCGCTGCCGTCTCACTGTGGGTTTACACAAGCTTTTGATGGATACCCCTTAATCTATTAACCAGCTGTGTACTGTAGGTGTAGATGTGCCCTCTGGTGTGCTGCATCACTCTTTAGTGCTCTGTAGTTTCTTGTTAATTGTACCAGGATCCATCTTGGTGCCAACTGGAAGGGATGGAATATCCCAAGCTGTCACCGGCTTGTTCTTAAGCCCCAAAACCCAGTGTTCATATTCAGTTTGTACACTATAGTATTGAGCTGAAAATGCTAAAATGTTTGCATCTCTTTTCTCCAGTCACCTAATGAGATGTTCAACAAGTACACAGCAAGCGACCAGGGTGCCAAAACCAGAGGAAAACCGCATCTGCAGGTCACCCTTGAAAAAGAGATCTTTTGATCTCAAGGGGCTTTCACCTGGTTAAATAAAGGCTACAAACAATAAGCTCTAAGGTTTGCATGTATTGTTCTAACATAGAAATGGAATGATCCCCTTTTTCCCTTTTAACAGCGAACTAAAGAGAATAACCCAAGAACGTACGATGCTGTTGTAATAATTCATTTTTGGTGGTTGCCACATTGCTTAGAGGGTGTACAGGCATTGAAACTGGGCTGGCCTTACTAGTGAGGAATGAGAGCTTTAAACCTCCGGCCAGGTTCTGCCTGGAACAAGGCAATCTCCTTCGCTCACTGAGCCTGCATTTTTAATGAGAACATCTGCTCCGGTGGCCCTCTGGTGGAACCAAGGCTTGCTTAATCACACAGTCGAGCCCCTCAAGTCCCTCGCAGAGGGATCTGCTCAGCCCAGTGATCAGACAGAGCCGGCCACTTCGGACTACAGCAGAGCTGGTGGGGAGAGAGGAAAAGGGGGTGGAGAGGGCATAGCGGATGTATTATATTTGATGCAAAAGAAAATCCATATAGTAGAAGTTAAAAGAAGACTAGAGAATATGTCTGAAAGGAGACAAAGAGAGTAGGGGAGATGCAGACAGAGGTCTATTAATGTGATAACTGCAAAGCTTATTTCTCTCATTTGGGCCTCTGTCCACACATCCTGCCCCTGAAAATTGAACCTTTATAAAAGTGCTCGAAAGAAAAGGTTGGTGTATTTGTAACTGGATGGTCTAAAAGAAAGGAAGCTTATCTAAAATGCTGTTACCTATATACATTGTTGCATAAAGGCCTTATTCTTTATACATAAACAGAAACAGTAAGAGCCTGTTTGTATTGCCTCCAGCTCCCCCCTCATCTCTTTCTGTGTCTGTTGTTATATGATTGCACAAGCATGAGAGGGTGCTGAGCCTTATTTCAAAGGGTTAGATGTATAACAAATGTACCCCCGAACAACTGTTATAAAGGGAAATTAGCCAGAAAAAAACCTTCTTCTGGCAGTGCTGTTGGAAATACAATATAATATATTTATACATTTTTTTTAATGAACAAACAGTTATTAAACTGACTGTTTTTCTCATCAGGTTAATTTGAAATATTGTCTTCTCTCTATTTTCAGCTGCAAAAGTAAATTGTATTGTATTAGGAAGAGAAAGCTGTTAAAGCTGAAATTAAACAACAATGAGCTTTCTTATTAAAATATAAATCTCTACTTTAGCATGTTGTTGGGATTTTTGCTCCAAAGCGGCATGTTAAATGAAGATTACAATTCTATATGTTACCAATTCGCAACTAGTAGCATTGGACATTTTATAAGAGGCAAGCTCAATGGAGTATATGCATTTTACCCCAAAAAAATATGTGAGGTTAACTTGTCGATATTTCTAAAGACTAAAATGCATAAAACATTTAATATTCCATATCCACATTTTATTGTTTCAATTATCTCTTTAGTTCTTGCCATGTTTTTGTTGGGCTTTAAACATCTTCCTGATGAAACAAAGCACTTTAAATTGAATCCAGTTCTTACCATAGAAGGAATGTGTGTCTGTGTGTGTGTCTGTGTGTGTGTCTGCGCATGCGCATGCGTGTCTTGGCACATGCAAAGTACATCTGTATATTAGCCTGTTATTATATGTGACTGTGGTCTCCCTGCATATCCATTATTTTGTGAACTTTTACCTGTTATTATACATATGTGCAGTTACATTTGCTTATATGCATGTGCGCGTGCTCACATTCCCGTGTGTGTGTATTAGCGACAGACAGACTGACCCTCTTAGCACACTGAGCGCATTGAAATACGAGCTGCTGCGATGCTATGAGACTGCTAGCCTCTGGTTGAACCTCCAATGAGGCCCACCTCTGCCTCCACCACCAATTAGATAGCACCCATAATGCAACCTGAAAGATGCACTGAACCTGGTAGGCTTTTATAAACATCCTCCCTGTCTGCGACCGACGCTCACAGCCTCGTCCTTTCAGCCTAACTTTGTGTGTGGGTGTGCGTTTAAGTGTGTGTGACTGTGTGTGTGAGTTTGAGTGTTGAGAGTGATAGATGGTCCCTCCCAGGGATGCACTGCCTGCCTGACAATGAGTGTTATAGTCATTGCTCTCTCTCTCTCTCTCTCTCTCCTGACTACATTATCTTATCTGATTACTCTCTCAGCCGGGATGCTCAGACATACTGGAGACTGCAGTGTAATATAACATGCCTATATGACTTGTGGTTGCTATATGAGATATGCCACCACACACATCATACCACCGGTAACATCAGACCTGTCTGCTTGCCTCTGCAGACCTGACAGCTTCATTGTTATTAACCATACACAAGAACTGAGGCACAGACAGTCGGGCATATCAATGCTGCAGCAAAACTCTGTAATTACGCCGTAAATCAAAGCAATCTCCGGCCAAGCTCTGGCCAGTTTATCTGCAGTCGTAGATTTAATGTACACAGCGAGGTTGTCTTGCCCCGTGACTTGTGTTCACCTCGCAACGGAATAAGGAACTGGCGACGGCGAGCAAAGCACAGTGTACAACGATGAGTGATACCTCTTCTTTATTCATTCCCCGTCTTTTGAGCTGAAAGATAGTTTTCCCGATGTTGGATCATAAAGTGGCAGTGAAACTGTAGCCTGCCATCAGTATACAGCACTATTAAATAATCCACGGTGTTTTCAGTGGCCTGTGGGGACGAAGCAGAGGATGGTACAAACATTAGAGCCAGGAACAGCCCTCCAGTTAGTTTTTTTATGCCATGCGAACAGGTGTGAACTCTGCCTCTCTGCTTTCAAACAATTGTTGGAAGTAATAAGAGACATCAAGCTTAGGATTGTGCTACGGGCTGCAGCAACACATTCTCCTTGAAGTATATCCAAATGACGGTCTTCTTTTTGCAGTATAACAACAGCTTGAGAATATCATCCTATAAATACTGTCTGAATTTTAAGTACATTTCAACCGCTTTGAGTCGTGTTGTATGCATGATGCAGTTGACACACTTGCAAGGCGTATTGCTATGTTGCGTCAGATTTGCCGTAAAGTAGAGGACTTAACTTTAAATGGGCCACGTGTTGCACCAATCCATCATTCTCAGAGCAGTGTGACTAGTTTGAGGTCAGGGGAGAGGATCAGTTGTTTAAAATCGAGGTCAGAGGGAAAGAGAAGAGAGAGTGTGGGAGGGAAAGTGATAAAAAGTCACGTACCTTCTTCCTTTCATATACACTAAGCTATGGTGGTCTTCATTGTCGATGCTTCATGCAACTCCTGACTTTGTTGATCAGTGTAGGCTGTAGGCGTCTGTCATCAACTGTTATAGATGAATTTGTTCCAGATTTTGATACATCAGAGTAAATTAAATATCAGTTTCAAGGGAGGGCTGTGACATCATATTTTAATTAAGACATCTTTGGCTAGGATTTAAGCACGAGAAAAGGTTCCCACATTTGTCTTCCAAGGCACACGTTCCTGTCTCCATCTCCTGACTGTAAAAGAACATTTTATTTTGTGTAATATAGATCATTTTCCATCTAATTTACCACCATTTGATCTCGCCTCTCTTCATCTCTGTGTCTCTCTGCTCCTCTCACTCTATGATCGCGCCAACGCATGCAGAAAATCCATTTCCTTTTGGCTGACTCTCCGCGCTGAAGCTTTCACAAGGTCTTGTACAACAAGTCAGGAAATAAAGTAAGGTGAGACGGGGTAAAATAGATAGATAAAGGAATTGGAAACAACTATTTGGATTAAAGAAAAACATGTGAAGAGAAAGAAGGAAAGACAAGAGAGTGTTTTCTGGCTAAATAACACAGTGTCAGATCTTTGTGGAGAGCAGTGTGGGCTGACATGGCTGGAACAGAGGAATCCAATGGACCGGTGACTTTTCAAATTAAAATGTTGCACTACGCATATTAATCACACCAAGCAAGAGGACTATTACACCCCGAGGTGTATTCATGAAGTGTGGGCGGTTGATCTAGAATTGGTTTTGGTTACATATTAAAAAGCAGTTAGATGGTTAGGAATGTTACACCAGATTATTACTCCTTTATGTTATAATGTTTCCCATCTCTATTCGCAATGGAATGGCTGTCAAACACATTTCCTCCCCTGTAATGAATGAGTGTGTGTGTGAGAGTGTGAGTGCAGGGGTAGGGGTGCATGCATCTGTAAGATAGGCTTAACCTTGTAATAGTATCTCTGCCTTTTGTTGCTAGACTTCCTTCAGGGTAACCCAGAGGTCAGTCTTTGTCATGTGTTTTTGAAACTTACCAGTTACATTTGATAACCCTTTTTGGAGAAGATTACTCAATTGCTTTTGAACGTATACCTTACTCTTTTGGAATGCTGGGTCAATTTGATAGAATACAACATATTAGCTTAATTTCCTAGGCACGCAAACTTGAAAACTGTTTTAAAAACTAAATGCTAACTAAGTTATACACAAACAGAAGACACTTTCTTGCTCAACAGCAAAACCAAGACTGTAGTAATTACAGTACAAATGCCTCAGAGATACTAGAATTTGGAGGAAGAAAATCCCAGCTCTCTTACCTAAATAGTTCGCTCCCGTAAGTGCTTCTATATGTGCATATGGAGTGGAATGTGCTGAAAAATGCATAGTGCATGCAAATACCTAAGATTTCTGTCCTCTGGCAAGATCTACACTATTTTAAATTAGCTGACTCCTCCACAGATCCCCGGAAAACATTTGAGAAAATGATTTTTTAAAGACAACAACAAGTCATTAATATGAAAGATCATTTTAAATTCACTGTTTATTCTTCTCCGTTGCTCTGCTTTGAGAGCACTTTAAATTAGGCGGAGAAGTGAATACCTTCAGGGGTGCTACTGTGTGTATGTGGTGTGTGTGTGAGTGTGTGTGTGTGTTTTAGTGTGTGTGTTCATATGACTGTCTGTCTATCCCTCCCTCAAATTAGTGTTAATGATGCATCAGTCAAAACTCCTACACAACTTGACAGCATCGTGCATTTTTAATAGGTGTATACTGTTGGTACCATATATTATCATTAATACTAATGACTTTACATTATATAAGCAGGATACATTTTACATGTAATTAAGTCCTTGCCCAAACTTAAAACCATGAACAAATATTAACTAGCTTGTGACATTAAATGTAGAAAAAATAAACATTGCTGCTGTAATTGGAAATGTTACATAACTATAATCTTAGTAATGCTAACTTGCTTGTTATGCAGAGTTTTTTTTTTTTTTTTAAAGGTCCCCTATTATACTCGTATTCAACAATATATTATAGTTCTCAGTTATATACAAAACATGTCTCTGAAGCTTTTGGCTCCAAATACCAAACAGATCGTGCATTGTAGCATCCCATAATCCCCTCTGTTTCAGCCCTGTTTCAAAAGTGCTGATTCTCTGTCTGTTACTTTAGATGAACAAAAGGTGACACTCCCCACGCCCCTCTGAGAGATATTTGGTTAAAAAAGGAGGAGATTCAGGTGATAAGGTGATTGGGGGTTACCTTGGTTGATGATTGGCTAATGGTTACTCAACCCCAAAAAACATTATGACATCACAAAGTGGCCAAAATCTGATCAGCTCATTTTCAGACAGGTTTTTATATAAATGGATCAGGAAAAAAAGATCAACACATGTATGTGCTTGGGTTTTTTATATCTACTGCAATGAGTTGTTTACTTCACTATATTTCTAACATGACTTTTGCAATAGCACAAATCCCACCTCAGCTTGATAAAAAAGCATTCTACCCAAACATGATGCTGCATCCAATAGGCAGGATTAATCATAAAGCTGCTATAGTGGGCTGCTCCATCTTGGCCCGCAGGAGACATCAAACGTACTCTCGCTGCCTGCCTGCCTACTGTTTCCCCTGGAGAGACAGAGATGGGTTAGAGAGTGGAGACTGGCCTCTGGTAGTGCAACTCTCTGTGGAGTCCATATTGATTACACCTGCCACTGGCGGCTAGCTGGAGCTGTGTACTCTGACAGCTGGCAGCACAGGGCGAGATGGATAACTGCTCCAGCCACGCTGTAGCCAGCTACATCATCACTTGGCTTTGTAGAGGGTGTTTGGAAGACTTGCTTTTTCTTTTCTTTTTTTTGTCACTGGTGCAGTTTTAGTTTGCCTCTTTACAGCTGGGTTTACCTGTGTGGGACTGATCCAATCTCAGGGCTTGTTTTCTGAAAGTGAGGTCTCTTGGCATTTCTGTCATACATCATCAAAACAAGCTGACTTTATCTTGTGTGTTTAAATGGCTGCTAATTATAGGACTACCGCGCACACACAAGTGATTTAGATCAATAAGCCCCCTGTGTTACCCTGAATACCTGAAGAAAAGTTGTTATTCTTGCTTGTCTCCAGCGTTAACGAAGAATGAAAAGACAGAGAGATTAATTTTTTTTAAACGGATACTGCTTTAAACAACAGCAAATCTATATAAAAACTATATTACTAAAAATGTTCTCTTAAACCTTACCATGTAATACTTTTGATGAGTAGCATGCATACACAAGAGCAAGACTGCAAAACATTTTTTATTTCTTTTTGTGAATATGCTTGGAAATTAGTGAGCATACGATGTGATGGAAACAAATTGGATTTTTACTACACAGGTTGTGTTTGAGTTCATGAACTGTTGTTTTAATATATATTTGCTTTTGTTAGATGTGGCCCCCATTTACCTTGTTTCATTAAGACTTTCCTCTTTCTTTATTCTTAGTTTATCATGAAGGCCAGCAACAAAGACTACATTTTCTTCAAGAACTTATGGTCATTAATATAAAAATGATCATTTATATATGGTGATTATAGACTAATGAATAACCAGAAATGAATTCCCCTTAATACTGGCCCTTTAACGCTGAGATAGAAGCCCTCCTAAAAAAAATATATTCTCAATATTGTATTCTACACATGGATGACCACAGGCTTGAGTTTAAATGTTTTCTTATCAGAGATGGACAGCATTGGAAGTGCTTCAAAGTGAGTTAGTATGAGACTTGTTGAGACATTTTTTGCTCTTTATATCACGCCCTGAGGACGTTTGCTAAACTCCGCTCTGAAAGCAGGAGGAGTGACTTGTGGGAAGAGTTGGGAGGTAAAGCCACTGCCAATCCTTTTCCCCTGTGACCTCGCAGTCCCTGCTGTAGGCTGCTGGGTATATGGTGTTGATTATAGTGATGAGCGGCTATAAACTCAATATTTTCCGAGGTGCGGTGAGAAGACTGTAAAGTAGGCAAATGCCTCTCTCACAGGAGAGCCATAGAGTGAGCAAGCTAAATGGGTGTAGAGGGATTCAGATGGCTTAGTCAGGATAAGGAATTGGGATCTCGCAGTATGTTTCTCTCATTTCTGTCTCCCTCTCATCTTCTCACTCTCTCTCTTTATCACTATTGGTTTTCACACCCCTAAGGCCTTATTTACAATCCTTAACTTTCACACGGCAGTCTGTGACAACGGCAGTGGGATGCAGACATTGAAACGCAAGCCTTGACAAATCCCTGATCATGTATTTTACAAAATGCACTCATGAAGTCCCTTAACTTAAGCAAGCATTGTTAACAGCGTTGAAATTAAAAAAGTAATTTGATATATGACAGTGTGTGTTGCAATTGAAGAGTCTTGTCTCACTGAAGTTGGCCAAACATTTGCTCTGCTTAATGATTCATATTTCTCATTATTACGCTCACTTTCTTTGTCAGTGTGCACATTGTAATTTCTTCTTCCCCTGTGAGCGCAGCTTCCCCCAACATCTGTCTTTAGTAGTGCTCATCAAAGACCAGCGGCTCCCCTGACACCGTTACAAGAATCCCAGATCAAGTTGCTCTACTTTTATTTATGTGTAGTGCCATGTGTTTAAATATCTTCATGCGATCTCAGAGCTTAGCCTGTTTTGACCCAGCCATTATTTCTGTGGTAAGGACCACAAAAAACCAGACCTGGGTGTCTCATGAGAGATCAAATCAAAGAGTTAGTCCAGAACCGGAGAGAGGGAGAGAGAGAGAGTCAGTTTAGGTATTTAGAGTCAGTCAGCCTCTGTCAAGCAAGTCGCATCTCAGCTGTCTGCTGATGCCAGATGAAGTAGGAGACATGCCTAAGCATTAATGGAACTGAAACAAAAATAAACTATTTCAAGTATAAAAAGAGATGCACACACACAGCTGCGTAGAACTTGGCAATGTTGCCTTTGATTTATTCCTCCGGGGGAAGAAGGACGGTATTTGTGTGTTTGGAGGAGGAGAAAAAAAAACATGGCACACAAGGAACATTCCAAGTTCGCCACAGGAAATCAATTTATTTGAGAGGGCAGCCAGGCTAAAAATAGAGAAGCCCCAAACAATAGAGTTGAAATTAATTGCCCAGATTTTGTGAGAAGGCAAGAACACTCCAGAGAGCCAAAGTTTGTTCTCAGTCTTGTTTTCATATGTGTGTTATGGAAATATTAGTCTGGTCTAGTTGTCATGTTGTTTTGTTTTAGGCATATTTTTGCATGTTTGCAGCTGTCAAAACAGAACTGAATTCTCAATCATTTCCCTCCCTCATATGACGACTTACCACTACTGCCAGCTGCCTTATTTGACAGGATATGATGATTTATCGCAAGTTCTCCACAGTAAATAGACAATAACTGTTTTGTCACACTCCACCGAGTTCTAACTGGGTTTTCGGGAGTGTGTGAGGGAGTGCTTTAGGGGCCTTATGGGGGCTGATGTGCCGTTTTTAATGAGATCTCACAGCAGTGTTTAAATATTTAACCGTTCCTGGTGAAGCCTCCCCAACAGCCGCAAGGCAAAACTGGTGAGGTTTCATGCAATCATCACACACTATACAGCACCTTTCCCCTGAAAACATCAGAAAATAAGCACAACCTGAATCTATAATGGCATCCTGAATACACAGCCTGCTGTGCCTAATATCCGCACCTATCGACAGAGAGGCTGTCTTCGCCCCTGCAAATAGGTGTTCACGCACCATGACAAAGGGTGAGCATCATGATGAAGAGCTGTTGAATTATACATCTGAATTTTGATGGGATATTTTCAAAACTTTATTTTTTATCCCCACAAAGTAATCCCCCCCATATCTACCTCGCTTTTTACCTTTTCCACCTTATTTTGAGCTTTGCTTTGTGCTTTTTGACAAACATTTCACCACCGATCAGTTCAACTCCTACACCCTTCATGTTTTTACATCCCACCACCCGTCATTCAAAGAGAATGGGGCTGGGGTGTCTTCCACCCCCTGCTGTGTTTAGAAGAAGGGGGTAGTGCTGTGCATGCATGTGTGTGATGCTGGAGGAGGTTGGGCTGGTTGGAGGAAATAGTGGTAATGCATCAAGAAAAGGCTAAGGAATTGTAATTAGGCCCATGTACTTTAATTAAGTCTACTGGATAACTTAAACTCTATAATATAATCAGATTATTGCCCCTCAATCGTGTTTAAAGGTCTTTAAAATATGAGGGTATACTTGGATCCAAATCCACATTTTTAAATGCCCTCTTAAACATATTTAGTTTATGCAGTCACTCTCTTTTAATTAGTTCTAATCCAATTTGATGTAATTCCTTTACACACCAACCCTGGCATTTGTTTGGGATGTTAAAGAGGTTGGTGGATATTTAGGAAATACCTCGGATGGTGTTTAAAGCTGCTTTGGGAACGCTACATACTGCATTTAGGGGTGAGAATAGTGTTTGGAAAAAACACTATACCTGCCAGCTGGAGGAATCTGGAGGGATTTTAGCCCACAGATGACAGCATCCACAACATCCCCCTTCACTGCCTCCCCCCTCTATCCTCGCCCTCTTTTTCAGTCTTCCTCACCAGCTCCTCTTCCTTCTTTTATCCCCCATCCCCCAACAGAGACCCATCCCTGCCTGTCTAGTCAACAGAGCTCTCCCCAAAAATTCCCCATCACATCCAGGTATTGCTCTGAGGCCCCACTGATTGAAAGGAGCATTATTAGCCCCTGCTAACCTGCTCATTCACTCTGTAAAACGTTGTTTATTTGTCAAGGGATGTATATAGACATTGCTGTAGGGGTCTTAAGAGTTTGGCAGACACTTGGTGCCAAATCATATGCATGACTCCTCTTGCCATGCCGCTTCATGTGGCTGCCAAGTGAGGCCCAATGGGGTCTTTGCCAGGGGACCCAGACTACTATTCTAACCCCCGCCTCCCACCCGGCCACACTCCTCACACACATACATAAAAACACCTTGTGCTTTCTCGGTGCCCTTGCTCCCTCCCCCAACCTGTACCAACCCTATGCCCTCCCATTCCCCTCCCACCCCTACACCCTCAGTCTCCGTACCACACTCATTATTAATGATCTGAGGGACAGCTTTCATTTGATCTATTACTTAGGATGGGACGGCGGCTGCTGTGCTGCTGCATCCCTGCTGGATCTTTAATTATTTCATGGAGGGCCTTCCTCCTCTCTGCTGCTCCTTCTCTGTTGTGCAGATGAAATATTGAAGTTGAGGAGTGTAGTGCAAAGTGGCCCCATACAGGGTGAGGTGTGTGTGTGCATTTGTGCTGTGTGGTTCAAGTGAACTGTATATTTGGGTGGACGGGCATGTGTGTGTAAGGCTTAAGCTTTCCCATAAATGTGGTTTGGACTTTTATCTTGCAACTTCAGTAGTGAGGTCACAAATTGGAAGCAGATTAGTTATTCACTTTTTTGTTCTCAAACCGCAGTTCAACTTTAAAACACAAACATTCAATGTGCGAGTTGTTGTTATTGTTAAGACCTCTGAGTGTATCCTGGCCATCTGACAAAAACAACCGAACAGTTGCTTAACGTTTCAACATGGGAAAACACTATTAGAAAATGTAAAGAGAATTATTTCAGTGCATGTGTAATGTACTGTGATTATGGGCCATTAATGTCATATTACAGTAGTGTTGAGGGGCAGTAATGGCATGGTGTCACCACCCACTTTTTGTTGCCAAGAAAAACAAAGCATAACATCTGACATGGAAATATGGCTGACACCACAGGCACACAGCTTTGCATTCAGGTATGATGTATGGCGTAATGTTTAATTGCTTTACTCTCCTACTTCATACATGTTGGACTCTCTTGAGACAGAGGCTACTGTGTTAATGGCAATCACAATTCCACACAGCTCTGTGCTCCATTCATTTTGTGTCATACAGCCCATGCATAGTGTCACCCAGCAGCTGAGGGCCTACGGATTCAATAAACCCTTCTGAGATACTTACCTCATGTTGGAATCTATACACCATAAACATAATGACACCATATTTTAGTTTATGTGATTACATGTGATGGTATGATTTGCATCCACAGCCTTTCTCCACTCAGTAAAACATTGGATTGCCGTAATTGGTAGTAGGAGTAATCCATGCGCTTATGTGGGGGAGCGCTGGAATGACATTGATATACAGCGCTCCATTAATTGCCATATGAATAGGGTCTGCAGTGGTTGGCGCTCTGCTGATGCATCACAGTAAAAGAGATGGGTCACTCTGTCTTCTCCAGCCCGCAGCTTTGCCAAGCTCATAATTACTAAAACCACCAATTAATCTTCCCATCACATAGGCCAAATATACACTTCCTCCATGTATATGTGAGTTACAGTATATGCTCTTAGTAAATGTGCATGCTTGTATGTGTGTGTGTTTACACAAGTGGCAGTTATGTGTGCACACTTGTGAGGGTCTGTGCCCATGAGAACATCAAGTACAAACAGCGCTATATGTTCTCAGTGTACTCTATAGCTCCCTTGCCAGACACACAGGTTATCAATACAAGTGGCATCAGTTGTGTCAATATCACACAGTCAAACTATATAAAATTGCCATCTGCAGTTCTAAAAAAGACTTTTTTTGTGCAAAGAAAAACATTGTGTTCACAGAGGGTTAATATGCACTTATATAAGCACATACAGTACAGTGTGTATAACTTCTTTGGTTGCCTTATGTAAGATAATAAGAGACCACAAGCAAATATTTAGTGTAATTTTCTTTAATTTAAAACGTTTTTTAACAAATTAAAAGTGTGGTATCTGAGTGTAAATTGAATCCTTTTTCAGTTTTTTCCTTTTTGCCTGATTTCTGGGAGGTCAGAACGGCAGTGCACACTTCTTCTTAACAATACTTTTGTAAATGTGTGTCAGAATCAGTGCATGCATGTGTGTGTGGCTACATGAATATGTATTTCTGATGGTAGCTTTCAGTTCTGGCCCC
Source organism: Gymnodraco acuticeps (assembly GCF_902827175.1). NCBI lineage: Eukaryota > Metazoa > Chordata > Actinopteri > Perciformes > Bathydraconidae > Gymnodraco > Gymnodraco acuticeps. The sequence goes on along the minus strand of NW_022990295.1, from coordinate 8,370,726 downwards.
TGGCCATTCAACCTTTACTCATTCTGAAAAGAGCCTCTTCTCTACAATGTATTCTGGTCAATACTCCTCCGACTAGCTCATTCACAACACCTTACTGGCACCCAGTGCTGACAGCAGGTACTGCATCCACTTGATGCATGGGTGACAGCATGGGAGATGGAGAACTGTTTACAAGTGGCATTTGCCCCTAATTAAAAGGAGCACTTGTTGGAGCACTAGGTCTGCAGGAGGACCTGCATCCACAGTCACACACGCTGGGCCACTGATCCTCTGATAAGCCTTCTCCACTCTGCACAACACACAAACACATTGGTCAACAAGTGAAGAAAACAAGCATATAAACACAGCAAATTACACTCTACATCATTACAGTGAATAATCTGTTTCATGACACCTTTGAGTATTTTGAATGCTAATGTTTTGTTTGAGTGCACAACATTTACTCCAAGAAACAACACACATGGCTTATAGCGCAGCCATTCCTGAGACAAATGAAGAATAGTCCTTGTGATAGTGATTGACCAAGTCTGCAGAATCTCTCACTTCCTCAGCCCCAAGACAGTCCATTCCCTCCCTTTTTTTCTAATTCTGCTGGCCCAACATCTGGCTGTCCCGTGTGGAAAGGCCATTATGTCAGGAAAGAGGATGAATGAAAGTAGCCATCGACCTGTCTGCGTAGCGACTATCTGGGCAGCCAGTGCCTTGCGAGTTTTGACCAGCTTAATGGAGCACAACAGCTCAGCAACTAATCACCTGTTCTTTCTCATCAGCTGCTTGCCCCCCGGGACAGTAATTGATTGTTAAGTGTTTGATAGATCTGACTGAGACTGAGCTGACCTGACTCACTGGAACGTGCAGTACAGCTTGTTGCCCATCTGTGGTTTCATGTTTTCACACTCACTGGGAACTTTTTTCATCACAGACTGTGGAACATTTGTCCACATGTCACATCGCTGAGTGTGTTTCAGTCATTACCCACTCTGTGTAACAAACTGTTGTTCTGTCATGCTGGACCTAGGTCAGATTAATAGAATGTTTGTATAATGTAATCTCAAAGACTCCTAAAGAATTACATTTATGTTGCAATGCATGACTACTACAGATTTTCTTTTTGTCAAATTATTTATTAATGCTTTCTGTATATGGGATTTATTGATTTCAGTCCTAAAACAGGTGGCCATTTTTTATGAAATAGTTGTTTCTAGTGCTAAATCACTGTTTCAGGGATTTTCTAATAAGGGAGTTGGTATGATTGTTACAATTTAAGGAATCTTTTAACCCTCCTGTTATATTATAGTGTAGGTTGGTCAGAAACAAGTACTTCAGGTTTTTCCTTGGATTGAGGATATTACCATTAATAGCGCCCAAAAGATGGTTCATAAAACAATGCTTAAAAATGAAATAACTATTAAGAAACATCAAGCAAAATTGGGTTTCTTATCTTATCAAATCTGAGCATCTGCTGCTTTTTTCTGATTTGTATGACAGTAAATTAATTATCTTTTAATTAACTTTTGGACACACATTACAAGCTTTTTAAAACATAATATTGGGTTTCTGGGAATTTGTCCCAGCATTTTATATCATCAACAAAATCTATTTTTCAAATAGCAATCAACAGATGAATTTATTATGAAAATAATTAGCTTTATCTGGTATTATAAATGCCAAATGATCAGCTCAAAGGTGTATGTACTGCACACTATACATATAAATATGTCTCACTTGAGTCTGAAAAGCTGGTTGTGGTCCAGCTCTTGCTCTTCCTCAGTCTTTCCTTGCCCTCTGTCCCTCAGCCTCCTCCTCCTCTCCTCAGGGTCCAGCGTGAGGCAGACCACCAGGCTGGGCTGGAGCAGGTCACTGGGCCAACAGTAGACCTCGGACCCCTCTGCTGGAAGGTTGCAGACTGGACCGCTGACTGCTGTGGCAATGGCATACGCTGCTGTGCTGTGCCAGAATCTGAGAACAGTTAATGGATGGTGGATTGAAAGGGGAATGATGGATTGATGTATGATCAGGTAACTAACAGGTGGAGTACACACAATGTTTAACATTGAATTGTAGGTCTAGATCCCAGTGGGATGTGTCTATTGTCCCCTCTGACTCAAAACAGGTCACAAAACTGGCAAACGTCACAACACCTGTGACATCTCAGCTCTCTTTACCTGTCAACGATGACAGGTGTCTTCATACCCTCCTGGCCTATTTGTTCTGCTGTGATGTAGTTCCCCAGAGCGTAGAAAGCCCTGCGGATGAGGGGAGGCTCCCGATCAAAGCGGGCCCTCATGGGGGACAGGCAATGGGGAGGGGACCGCAGAAGAGAGGCCCCGAGAGCATCCCGCAGAGACTCAGTCAGAGTTGTCTTACCTATGAAGGTAAGAGGGAGGAAAGAAATAGTTACTTCAGAAGCAAAGAAGACACACAAAGACTGAGAGAGATTTTAGAGATCAGAAAGAAGAATTTGTCATATTTTCTATAAATGTAATAATAGGCTTAAGAGTCTCTTGAAAATACAAAACTCCCATCCTACCTACAAGGTTGAGTTTTATGAGGTTTGAGAAGAGTATTAGATGAGCGAGCTCTTCAATAAACCATTTTCACAGTGATGTAACTTTCCTGAGGTCATGATACATGATATTCCATTAGGCGAGGCTCGCTGGCAGATAATGGCTTTAGCAGAGAACAACTGGCCATCACTTTAGCGAGACATCTATACATCAAGCTGATCTCATATTTATTTATGAAGTAATGGCATTAACCTGTGGCATCCAAGCCTTCTATGACAATAACAGGGAAGTCTGGTTTCCGTCTGGCCTCCTCTCGGCTGGGCAGCAGCTCCAGCACAGCCCTGGCGTCTGGGATGATGTCACCACACTGCAGAACAGACAGAGTCAGTTTGCTGCTGAGAGAGCAGGCAGGAGGGAGTCAGGGACTGTGGTGCGCATGAACACACACTCTACTGTGAGCCACCTGGCACTGATAGATAAAGGGAAGCATTAAGAGGCCTTTTGGACACACTGCTATACCTTCCTTTACCACAAGAGTGTGCAATGTTAGCCATAGCTTGCAAATGAATCAACACTTTATGTTCTTAAAATCAAGCAGTGGTGAAAGAGGTTCTTAGATATGTTACTTAAGTTAAGAAGCCATATACTTAAATGTAAAAATACTCTGTTACACGTACAAATCCAGCAGAATTTGACTTAAGTAAAAATACAAAGGTGTACCACAAGTGTCCCATTTAATAAACAATTATATTAACTTGATTTTAATTATTGATGCATCAAAGTGTCTATCACAGCTGATAAAGTTGGAGCTAATTTGAAATGCTTTGTATATTGGTGATGGATAGCTTAACCTATGATAATATTATGTGAATGTTTATTTATAATTTGATGCATATGTTTAGTATTAGTTTTTAATATGAATGTATAAAATATAGTAACGAAAGCTGTGTAGTAGGTACATTCAGTGGAGTAGAAAGTACAATATTGGCATAATGGCATCCAAAATATAGTGGAGTAAAAGCATTTGAGTATATGATACAGTAGAAGTCCTCGCGCAAAGTACAAGTAGAGTTACCTTCCACTATACTGTATAAAGCAGATTTATATCATAATGTCATAATAACCTTTTCTAGAACCTGGTAGGCCTCCTCAAAACTGTAGAAAACATCCGAGTTGATGATGTTGAGAGTGGATGGGTGGTGTTCTGGTGCTTCTGCTGGTACCACATAGTAGTCCTTTGGCATATGCATGGTGTGGTTGTCTCCATCAGACCACAGGTGCTGAGTCCACACTCCACCTGTCTCTCCTCTCAAGTATGAACACACTAGCACCGGGTCACGCTGTGTTAAATCTCGCAAAAGACGCTCTGTAGGGGACCAACTCTCGGAAGTATCTTTCAAAAAGTAACCCTTGAGGAGAGAATCCTTGATATTTGGTAGAAAGGAGCACATGGGAGACAAATGACATTCTGGAGGCAGGTTTGTCAACAGTTTGTCTTTGAGCTCCGCGTAAAACTTTGCACGTCTGATTGTGTCGCTGCTGCAGACAAGCAGAGAATAACACCGGCCATCATTTCCTCTAAACACCCGGGGCACTTCGTCTCCTCGGTGCTTCTCTTGTGTTGAAAAGTAAAAGGGGGTTCCATTCAGCTCCACTGAAGAAACACGAGAGGACCAGTGAGGAAGAAGAGACATTGTCCGCCGTGCCATTTCTTACACCAGACGCATTGGTCTGTTTCCGGTCTGGTTCAAGGATACTAACTGCGTAGCATTGCATCATCTGGCCGCTGAAGGGAAAACAAAAGTTAACTCCGCTAAACAGAGAAACGAAACTTATCCTTCACTGTCAGATGGGTTATCAGAAAACTGCATTGTTGTTTCCGAGAAATGAAATCCTTGGCTCCAAGTCATGTTTATGGATAAGTATGACACACCATAAGAAATAACTTCTGGTTGAGTCACTGTTAAGTTTATCTTTGACGTCAGTTATCTCTTAACCCAGGTGTTTATTGAAGATTTAGGAAGAACATAAAAGTCAACTTTGCTGACAAATAATAAACAGAACAGAGCAGGCAATCCATTATAAACATGCATTTCACTTGTTTGCCTCAACCCACGTTTTATTATTATCTTTAATGGCATGCAATCTTACTGAAACCCATATTATTGTTATAGATCTGTTAAGCCTCCAATAAAGTGTCTTATATCGTATCATTGTTGCATCTGTATAATGACTATAATAAAACATATTGGAGGTATTTTAACTTCACCTGCACTGTCACATTTGATCAGTGCCTGGCTGCACGTGAGCTGCACCCAGCTGAGTTCCGTTTTCGACGTTTGTAAACAGAAACTTAACAGCTCAGCTGACCGACTTTCCTTACCTCTATATAAAGCCAGTGCCCTGCCGACCTCAACATTCACACTGATAAGAGTGATACGGCTGGTTTGAAGATGAAAACCTCTTATTTGATCGCTTCTCCAATGCTGCTGCTGCAGCTCTGCATCAGCAACCTGCGCCACATTTTTACGAGCGCCTTTTCTAAAGTTTTTAACTGGACACTCGGAGTCGGCATCCCGTTGACATCCTCTGTCTCACAACTTGACAAAGAAGAGGACCAAAGCAAAGACAAAAATGCGACGGCTCCAACAAGTGTAAATTATCACTTTACAAGACAGTGTAACTACAAATGTGGATTTTGTTTCCACACTGCAAAAACATCCTTCGTTCTGCCTCTGGATGAAGCCAAAAGGGGGCTCAAACTCCTGAAGGAATCAGGTAGGCTGCATTTTAAATATCAATCTATTCTGTTATTGTTTGTGTAGTGTAAGACATGTTGTTTACAGTTAAGCTAATTGCTTCTTTAATTAGGCATGGAAAAGATCAACTTCTCTGGAGGAGAGCCATTCCTGCACGATAAAGGAGACTTTCTGGGGAAATTAGTTCAGTACTGCAAACAGGACCTCCAGCTCCCAAGTGTCAGCATCGTCAGCAATGGAAGCATGATCAAAGAAAAATGGTTCCAGAAATATGGTAAGGCTCCAAATTAGCTTCAGCTTTGTAGGACAAATGCATCCTTCTTCTTTTATTACCATATTGCACCCTAGATAGAGGGATATTTTTAGTCTGGCACAAATGCAAATGTTATGCATGTTTTAAAAAATGATGCTCTGTGTCCCACAGGGGAAGATCTGGACATCCTGGCCGTCTCCTGTGACAGCTTTGATGAAGCAACAAACCAGCTAATTGGCAGAACTCAGGGCAGAAAAAGCCACATTGACAACCTTCACAAGATTCGACACTGGTGCCAGCAGTACAAAGTAGCATTCAAAATCAACTCCGTCATCAACACCTTCAACATAGACGAAGACATGACGGAGAACATCCTCCAGCTCAACCCAGTCCGCTGGAAGGTAATGACAGAAAGGGAGAGTGTGTAGTATGTTTGCTTAAATGACATCGTGACACATTAACAGTACTCACGCTGTCTGTTTTTCCTGCAATCAGGTGTTCCAGTGTCTGCTTATCGACGGGGAAAATGCAGGAGATGAAGCCTTGAGAGAGGCAGAGAGGTTTGTCATCAGCGAGGAGTTGTTCCAGGAGTTTCTGGATAGACACAGCAGCGTCCCCTGCCTTGTTCCTGAGTCCAATGAGAAGGTATGAGAGGAGATCATTATCAGTGTGTGAACAGATATTAATCTAAGTAAGTTTACATGCCAAAACGTATACCCATTCACTCAATTTGTGGATAGGCATTGTGACCTTTGACACTGTCATATAAATCAGTAAATCAATTTTTGTATTCGCAAATGTTGTGTTATACAACCAAGTTAAATGTCAGCCATGTTCATTGGTGCACAGCCTGATGAAGCTGGAAAATTACTGTAGGACTAATTTTGAGACTGTAACCATGTCAACAGTGTTGTTAGCATGTGTTACCATGTCAAAAATAGATGCCAGGTCCAAGACAAACGTGTGCTTTTCTTTGTCTTTACAGATGAGGAATTCCTACTTAATCCTCGATGAATATGTAAGTATTGTGTGATACTTATGGAGTAAAGCCTCCCTGTTGCCTTATAAGTGTTTTATACATAGCTTACCACATCCGATGAGTATTTAAATGTGTAACCAATTGACTTTTTAATCAAATTTCAGATGCGTTTCCTGGACTGTCGAGAGGGAAGGAAGGACCCGTCCAAGTCCATCCTGGATGTGGGTGTGAAGGAAGCCATTTGTTTTAGTGGCTTTGATGAAAAGATGTTTAAAGAGAGAGGAGGGAAATATGTGTGGAGCAAAGCCGACATGAAGCTGGAGTGGTGAAAACACTGCAACTCAAATTCGATTTACCTTTGATGAGGGGTTGTACAGATGATGTTTATAGTGTGTGTATGTTTTTATTGTTATTTCTGTTTCTTACTTACATCACTACTTTTGTTTTTTGAAAAAAAAAGCGTTATATTAAATAAAAGTTTATATGATATTGCACATGTTTTGTTTTATATATATATATATATATAATGTTGCACTGCAGATAATTTTGTTGTAAAAAATTACAAAATAAAAGGATTTTATCCAGTGTTTTGTTGCAATTTATTTGGGTCAGCATGTGATCTCGTAAAAAAGTAACTTTGTAGCCAACCCTGTTACTCACCTGATGGCACGGTGCCATTTTACGAAGGCTGAGCTCTTATGGCAGAGTCGTAGGTTTGAATCCAACCTGCGGCCCTTTTCTACCTGTCAGACCCCTCTCTTCCCCTTTTCAGTATATCTGTCCTATCCCTGTATAACAGGCAAAAAAATACATATTTTCAATATTATTTCAGTATAAAGGCATTAGATAAACAACAATATGCTGATGTAAAAATAATAACATGACTTTTGATTAAACAACTTCAATGTAACTTCATGTTGCACATGACAAATGTCTGTCCTGACTTTTTATACCACTAACGTAGAACGAAACACCAGTCACATTAGCTCTATGAATGGCATGTGAGTAAAGGGATTAATAATATGTTGTTATCTATAAATATAGATGAATGTTGTCTAAAATAAAACATTCCTGTGAGGTTAGAATTTAAATTTCACAAGAGTTTCACTCTAGTCCTGCAACTGAGAGCCTATGTATGTCATTGTAGTGAATTACATGAAACTCAACTGGACCTTATTTTGCATGAGGACTATCTCTAGACTCAAGGGCACATGGAGTTCAAGATTACATGATCAGAATCTGGTTTATTGGCAAGTAGGTAATAACTCACAAGGAATTCATTTTTGAAATACAAGTACACAAAACAAAAATAAGAACAAATCTAATTAAATTAAATAAAAAATAAAGTAAAGTAAAATAAAGACGTTTAAAAATAGAAAAGGAGAATAATTTACATTCTATAAAATATGTACCGTTTACCTAAAATGAAATAACTTTGCAGCTTTATTTATTTGTATTTGTTTGTGTAAAAATTGTCCAAGAAACTTGCAAAGGTTCATAACAAGAATAATAAAAGTTACACTGTCTGTTCATCAATTTATTTCACATTCAAATTCACCCAAAATACATTGTTTCAATAAACGTTTTTAGTGTTGATGGTTTTCAGTTTGTGAAGCTCACATTGAAAAATGAAACTAACAACTATATTCCAATCATCTGAATTACATTAGTGTTGTATTGTTTATCTAGAAAAATAAATATCTGCAAACGCCACTGTTTACATGGATTCCACCACTAGAGGGAAGTATGGAAATGTGTTCATTTGAAACCGACCGATGACGGTGTTCGGGCAGCAGAGGGCGCTGTCGCTCATGGGTAGCTGGTCGGTGCTGAGCTCTCCGGTAAGTGGCAGCAGAGGGGAAGCCTCTCACGAACAAATGGCGTCCCTCCAGTGCGGAGCAGCTGATTTCCAACCGAGCACGGCAGCACGGACGATGGGGAGGTAAACACACCGCCCCCGGATTTCTCTGCAACAAGATAGCCGCTTACCCTTTGCAGAATTCGTGTAGCAGAGCCGGCTGGACGTTGCGTTCTTCAGTAATCGAGATTAGACCGGTGTACAAACAACCCTGGTGTCAAGCAAAACAGATAGGCGAGTGTCAGCCGCAGCTTTCGCTTCCCCTCCGGTTTGCTTATTTATCTTTTCAGCCGATGGTTGTTGGTGTGAGTGTTTCACCAGGGCCTGGTCTCAGCCGCTGTAGGCGACAGTAGCAGGTCAAATGTTTCCACCCCGACGTTGGAGGGACACATAATGGACATGGGCATCACCCCTTCAGATATATCCTCCACCGCCTCCTCTGCCTGACTGGTTGGTCGCTTCTTCCTTAATCCAATTTAGGAGATCAAATTCCAACCTTTTTGCTGAGGGTACACCATCGAGACGGCGTTATCTCAGAAAGCCAGGTAAGGTGTCCTGCTTTTATACTGTTACACAGTAGGTGCTGTAGCAGCCTGTGGTCTGGCTTCATTATAAACTGCTGGGTCGTTTCATTATTGTTCATCGACATTTCGTTTTTCATACCAATTTATGCTGTACTAATTTGGGGTATAGCCAACATACTGTAACGCTGTGAGTGTGCACCCTTTGTTGGTATATTTTGGAGTAAACCGATGTGGTGAAAAAATGACGAAGCACTGGCTGCAGGTAGATGCTTCATAATGACGTGTGTGTGTGTGTGTGTGTGTGTGTGTGTGTGTGTGTGTGTGTGTGTGTGTGTGTGTGTGTGTGTGTGTGTGTGTGTGTGTGTGTGTGGTGTGTGTGTGTGTGTGGTGTGTGTGTGTGTGTGTGTGTGTGTGTGTGTGTGTGTGTGTGTGTGTGTGTGTGTGTGTGTGTGTGTGTGTGTGTGTGTGTGTGTGTGTGTGTGTGTGTGTGTGTGTGTGTGTGTGTGATTGTTTTCTCCACAGCCCTTACATCTTCCTAGTTTCTCATACAGCAGCTGCAGAGTGTTGCATCTGAACTCCCAGCATAACATTCAGAATGGATGTCTCTGAAAGGTCACTCAGTGTCTTGCTATTTCCATTTTAAGCAGCAAGTCCTCCCTCAGGGTACAGTCAGTCAGATTATAGGCAAAGCTATGAAACCAGGCTACCAGACAAATAGAGCTGCTCAGAAGTGTGAATTCATTTCCAATGGATGTCTTACCTGTACATAATGTATAATTCTTATATGTCTGTTATCTCCTGTCAGGTTACATGTTTGTATCATATCCTTTTAGGCAAAATAGCATATCATCTTTCTGTAAAGACGTTATGTCCATTAAATGACAGAGGTCAATATTTGTGTGTTATTGATCTACAGTTTCTTTCCTCTCGCTATATCACAGGAGCTACATAGTGAAACACATACTTTCTCTGACACACACACACACACACACACACACACACACACACACACACACACACACACACACACACACACACACACACACACACACACACACACACACACACACACACACACTCTCTGTCTCTCTCTCTCTCTCTCTCTCTCACACACTCATGAACACACATCTAGTTCCTTGTGAGTTTGAGTGACATGCAGGGGGATGTTGTGATGCACTTTTTCCACTCTGGACAGAAACAGCAACTCCCATCGGGGGAATAAATGCATCAAGCCGCAAAACTTTGCTGCTGCTGCAGATTTGTTGAAAGCAAGAGAAAGCTGGTCTTGTACAAAGCAGTAACACATTCCTCAGAGTGACCAGCAGCAGCCAGCCCTTCTCCCAGAGGAAAGTAGAGATGAGTTTACTTAAGAGTGAGAAGGAATGAGGTTATGATGCCCAGAACTCGGCGTGCCACTGCAGTCCCGAGAGAGTACAGGTCAAAAATACACACATAATAATGTACGTAAACGCAGATGTATACAGGCGTGCACATATTATCAAAGGCACTGTATAAAGACAAGGAGGATATTGGATTGTTTTGGTGTGCCTCACAAAGCAATGGCTCTCTCTCAGTAAACAATTAATGTTTATCTAAGCCTTTCAAGGGGCTGCCTGACCTTGGCATTGCAATGTGCTGAATAAATATTCCCGCTGTGTATTTCCAATCTTTATTCCAGACTCAAGGTCCATATCACATACAAACATTGAAAAGACTCTGCTGAATATGTTATTGTGATGGTGATGATAAGGCACTATAGTAAAACTAACAGATATTCTGATTCCAAGAAATCTGTATCTGGGTTTGTTTTACATAGACTCAAATTTGGGTTGGGCCTTTTAAGCAATCTTTAAACAGTCTTTCAGCAAAACAAAGCCCCTGACAGACTTACAGTTTTAATGATGGACATAATACAGTAAGAGTTATGACTGAGTATTGTTGCAGATAAAGTAGATACTTTCTTGTGCCTGCGGTAGGATGTCATTTTGACTTCTGTTGCAATCACACAAGTGTGTCTGGGGAATAAACAAGGAAGTGCTTTGGTTTTTTCCAGTCCTGAAGAATCCATCCGCGTTTTTAAGAGCTATAACTCTACCGTAGATCACACAGCAACACCTCATGTTAAGGAGATTAGTCCACCTGAGAAGGAGTTGATCTATACATGTGACACCCATGTTGTTTTAATACTCTTAACCAGTAATTAAAACTCAAATTAGTGTCCGCTCCTCGTAAAGTCGTATTAGAGTGGTTTTCCTGAATTGAGGAGGATTTTTAAGGGCACTGAATCTAAATCGTCTGTGGTTAGTTAATTGGCATTTCTAAAGACATTCAGCTGTCTCGTATATACAGAACATCAATGTGGTGAACACTTGTTGAATCTCTCCTTTTATTCTAGTAACATTTACATGTTTAGCAAAGTCATTTTGGTGTAATCTGACTCCAGGGCTTGGAGTCTTTTGTGCAGTTGGGCTGCCAAGGATTATGCAACATCCTAAATGCCATTTCAGCAGCAGGGTTTTTAGGAATGAGTGTTCATGCTGGTTTCCAGGTGCAGTGTGTGTGTTTGTGTGTGTGGAGGGTAGTTTAATCTCCAGACAGTCAACAAAGCAATCACTTGACTTCTAAATGGATCCTGAAAATGATGTTCATTGCTCAGAGAGCGCTGTATCTCTGTGTGTTATGGCTTGTCTCCAGCCAGTTAAATTGCGTTCGGCTGAGATAGGGATTGTTATGAGCATTAAGAGTCGCTCGTGTGTGCCGTGATTCTTCCAGACGGCTGCTTGGCCTTTTAAAATGCTCTTGCAGGCTCCATTTTCTCAGGTAGGGCTGGTAAAGTGAGACACCGTTATGTAATAATAAGTGAACCACAGATTCTGCTGACCGTCTGACCCTTTCCAAAATTGAGCATTTCAGGAATGGGTCAATTGAAGCAAGCCCCCGGGGTTGAGTGAGTGTCACAAACAAGCAGCGAGAGTGAAATCATTCAAGGAAAAAAGGGTTGCATTTTTGAAAATGTCAATGAGCTCATGTTTTTCTGCTCATGTTCTTAGGATATTAAAACAGACGTAGGCGTCATACGTAGGCGTATGGCCTTCAAGCTGTGATACTTTAGCACCATCCTTCCAAACATAATGACTGACTTCCTAATGAGGGCCCCAGTGAACTAGCTTTTAGAAGCAGATGTCAGTGCAACTCTGGATTCACTTTTATGTGGTGGCAGATTTGACTGACTCCTGAGGAAAATGCTCTGAAAATAGATAATGCAACATCATTATGTCAAAATATTTAAAGTGCAGCTGTGATGGATTTCTAAATGAGAAGTATTTCTAAAACATTTGTTCCTATTCTGCCGTCCATCCCACACAATTACACTGCATACGCCTCCGCCTAAAGTAACTCATTTGGGAGAAAGACAGGAAGGAATATTTTCGAGGACAGAGTAGTTTTCACACCGACACTAGCTGCAATTGACTAAAGGCCAACAACAAATTATGTTTCATGTTCATTAAAGGGCTTCTACTCACACTCCAGCTCCACTGAGAATAAGCCAACACTTTGCTCTTACTATGTCTATATCTTATAGCTGATTCTTCCAACCTACACATACAGTAGAAATGGCAGAATAAACATGTCCAGGCTCGAAAACTGCTGAAAGTTATTCTCTGAAATGTTGGATATCACTAACTTAAATCAAAGTAGGTGAGTCAGAAAGAAGGCCGGGATCTGGGAGTGCCAGTGGTGAGCTAAAAGCTGGAGCAACCTGGTATAAATGCCACAAGGGAAGAAAAACAGACGACTATGTAAAGGAGGGAGGAACAGATCTGATTACTAAGTGATGACTTTGCATGCTGTCCGTTGTTTGGACCTATCCTCCTAAAATCTAAATCTGTTGCTGGTTATTTGTCTCTCTTTGGAAGATCCTGACTAATACTTTGAAATGACTCACAGTCTAAATGCTGGAGGAACTTTTTAGCATGTTAACGAGACAAAAGGTTTGGTCTGTTTTAAAAGTTGTAATCCTTGAGTATTTGGGCCTGACCAGTAGGTTATTGTCGCACTTTATCAGAAATACAATAGAATATTACCTCTTGACAACTTAATTAAGAATTCGGTCACAAAAATAATTCCAAATGCAATCTGATGTATTGCTTTGTGTAGTTTTTCACACAACAGCAGGACACAGTGAAGCTGTGAGGAGTTGTTTCCTCTGTCCAAAATGAAAAAGAGCCAAACGGTTATCATGGTGACAAAAGCATTGTATTTTCCTCTGGCTGTTCCACAATAAAAGGGTAGCAGCAGGAGAAGCAAATGTTCTGTTTGCATAAGCAGTAACTTAAAGTGAACAGTAAGACTGTTATCATAACATAGTGGATTACATTCATGCATCATTTTCTTTGGATCCCTCCTAGGGGAGGCAAACTCAAATGAAAATGGTCGCCACTACCAATACAAACGACGATGTAGAATTTCTTTTTCTTATTTCTGATACATTTAAAGTGCACCATATCATGCTATTTTTAGGCAATAGCATAGGTCTCAGATATATACAAATATATAAAAAACATGTCTAGGAAGTGTTTTGCTCAAAATACCAAACAGATCAGCCATTCTAGCCATGCCTCATATCCCTCTATTTCACTTCCTGTTTCAAAAGTGCTGATTTGGGGTATAAAGCTTCTTTTTTTTTTTTAAATAAATTGATTAAAAAAAAAGGAAGGGGCTGAACTCATGCGGGAGATTCTACCGGCAAATATTGCTGTGATGAAACGCCATATCATGGATTATCAAGGATTATTTCTGCAACATTATGGAGCTCAAAGGCTTTCTCTCTTGCCGGTTATACCACAAGGTGAGTTCCTTTTTATTTCCTGCTTCTTCACACACATGCTCTGTGCAGTACAGGTTAGCTCTGAGTGTTAGCGATGCTAATGTAAACATGCACAGACCATATTACGTCCAAAACAGTCGGGCATTGTTTCTGATAGCAACGTTTCTGATAGGGACGTGTGTGTAAAGCCAGCCTACATGTCCGATATTATGTCATTGGACGCAAATCTGGATCAGCTCCATTGTAGCCCCATTTTAGAGATTTGGGTACGGAGGAAATGAGAGAGGGTTTTATTTTCTGACGCTGTGTGAGTTCCCTGACACACCGGGGACACATATTTATGTATAAAAGACATAAAAAAGTGCATTTTGCATGATAGGTCCCCTTTAAAACCTTTTAAAGAAAAAACAGCTGACGATATGTTACATCAGGTTTGATTTCATGATAATTTCGTTTACTCAAATCCTATAGCCTATAGTATAGAAAGCTATTTTATTTTTGCCTGCAATGTCATGGCCTATGGATGATAAAAACACCACAGCTCTATCACAGCTCTATGTTACTTGTTAGACGCTTTTATCCAAAGCGACTTACATACTCAATACTATGGGCAATCCCCACAGGAGCAATTTGGGGTGAAGTGTCTTGCCCAGGGACACAACAACATGCTGACTGCAGTGGGACTCGAACTTGCTATCCTCTGACTCGAAGATCAGCCCATTAACACACTGCGCATTTACCCACTGCGCCACACGCCTCACATTATCATAACATCTGAAATAAAAGTTGAATCAGTTATTCCGATGAGAATTTCCTACCATGCTTATTATTATAATTATTGTCTGATGTCCCAACCCTGACAGCAAGTGTCGCATTTTGATCTACAACCTACAATCGGACATACTGACGAACTTAAACCTTTAAAAAGAGAATATGTCACATCTGATTAGAGTCTTTAATAGGGCAAAACAACAAGAAAAGTGTATGCTCTGAAATTCCATCAGTGAAAAAGATGAGTAGAAGAATGCAAGTATTGCTCATACCACTCCCTTGAAATGTGCCACCATGGTGTTGTAACTTCTCTTGGCCTCCCTCTTTTGAAGTGTGAACTCACAAAGAGACATCTGCTTTTGGAGTGTTTCCTCAGTTTTATAGGCTTTACATCCTTTGAATATCTGCAACACACCCAACAACAGGACGCCAGCGTATTTCCTAAGGTAGTTCTTGACTTCCTCTTTCCCGTTCTCTTGTATTGAAACGTAGAAACTGGGGTGGGAGCAGCTCACCAAACAGCATGGATGAGGGTGAGGGGCAGAGAGAGACAGATTGTGCTGTTGTGGTGAGATAGCATTATATAAAATGTGAGAGAGCTCTCTGTGGAACGTGATGTGTTGCAGTGTCCATGGAGACTGAAGGAAGGTAGCAAAACAAGAACCTTGTATGACACAGGACGTGAAAATTATTAAGTCTGGTAGTTTTGATTTTTGTCTACATTGCCCCAGCTCGTCGATTACCAAAATGACTTTTTGAATTGTTCTGCTCACTGCTGGTTAGAGTGTCACCGTACCCTGCAGATTAGGCTCTGAGTGCCTCTCTGTTGGAGTGGCTCTCTGAATGAAAACTATTTTGTCCAGTGGAGTGACGGCAGACCTGACCGTGCAGCAGTCACACTCGAATTTAGTATTTGCTAAATACTTTAGTGCTGTAGTGTTGTAGTGTTCTCACCAGCCATTTCAAGGACACAACTGTTGACATGATATGACTCCATTTAAGTCTCAATCAGCATACAATCACTTTTGAAGTGAAATGGCACATATTGTACTTTACTTTTTGCCGTGTTATGTTCAAACTGATTGCAGGTCCTTTCCCACTTGTGTAAAGATACCTTACATATCTGTGCCATACTGGTTCCCTTCAATCAAGTGCCTTGACATTCAACCTCCTCACGGCGTGTAAAGGAAATCAATTGCATGTGCTCATTCCTGTGAGAGTAAACACACACATTGAAGTGACCTCCACTAATATGAAGTATTCATAAGAGACCCATTCTCCTATGAAAAAATATGCAAGGAATATTCTGACTATGGCATTTGGTGAAACATTCCTTTATTCTTTGGACAGAGATCATGTTGTTAGTTGTCCATTTAATATCATGCAAATCATTATACATGTTTTAAACATGTCCATCAGGTGAACACCCTCACATTAGGGTAAGGCAAGGCAAGTTTATTTATATAGCACCTTTCAACACAAGGCAATTCAAAGTGCTTTACAAAAAACGAAAGACATTAAGAAAATGGCATTTAAAATCAGTCATTAAAAAGAAAAGATAATAAAATAAACATTAAAAGAAAAAATACATGGATAAAAGTTAGTGCAGTTTAAGATGTGAATAGTTCAATTAGCAGTGGCAAAAAGAAAAGTCTTTAGTCTGGATTTAAAAGTAGTCAGAGTTGCAGCGGCCCTGCAGTTTTCTGGGAGTTTGTTCCAGATATTAGGAGCATAATAACTGAACGCTGCTTTACCATGTTTAGTTCTGACTCTGGGGACAGAAAGCTGACCAGTCCCTGAAGACCTGAGAGATCTAGATGGTTCATAATTTAGCAGGAGGTCAGAAATGTATTTTGGGCCTAAACCATTCAGTGCTTTATAAACCAGCAGCAGTATTTTTAAATCTATTCTTTGATACACAGGAAGCCAGTGTAAAGATTTCAGAACAGGAGTGATGTGATCCACTTTCTTAGTGTTAGTGAGGACTCGAGCAGCGGCGTTCTGAATTAGCTGCAGCTTTCTAATATATTTTTTAGTGAGACCTGTAAAGACACCATTACAGTAGTCCAGTCTACTGAAGATAAAAGCATGGACAAGTTTTTCCAAATCCTGCTGTGACATTAGTCTTTTAATCCTAGATATATTCTTTAGGTGATAGTAGGCTGATTTAGTAACTGTTTTAATGTGACTGTTGAAACTCAGGTCAGAGTCCATGACTACACCTAGATTTCTGGCTTTATCTGTTGTTTTGAACATTGCACACTGAAGCTCAGCGCTAACTTTTATACGTTCTTTCTTGGCTCCAAAAACCATTACCTCAGTTTTATCTTTGTTTAATTTGAGAAAGTTCTGACACATCCAGTCATTGATTTGTTCAATGCACTTACTCAGTGTTTGAATTGGAGCATAGTCTCCTGGTGAAATTGTTACGTAAATGTGTGTGTCATCTGCATAGCTATGGTAACTTATTTTGTTGTTTTTCATTATCTGAGCCATTGGTAGCATGTAGATGTTAAAGAGAAGAGGTCCCAAGATGGAGCCTTGAGGTACCCCACATGTCATATTTGTCAACTCAGATGTGTATTTACCTATAGAAACAAAGTTGTTTCTGTCCTTTAAGTAGGATTCAAACCAATTTAGAACTGTTTCCAAAAGTCCCACCCAGTTTTCCAGTCGGTCTAGTAATATGCTGTGGTCAACAGTGTCAAACGCAGCACTGAGATCTAATAATACTAACACTGAAGTTCTGCCACTGTCTGTGTTTAAGTGGATGTCATTGAAGACCTTTACAAGAGCAGTCTCAGTGCTGTGGTTTGGACGAAAGCCTGACTGGAACACATCGAAACAACTATTTAAATGCAGGAAATTACTCAACTGTTGAAAAACTACTTTTTCAATGATTTTACATAGAAATGGGAGGTTTGATATGGGCCTGTAATTGTTCATTACTGAAGCATCTAGATTATTCTTTTTTAAGAGTGGTTTAATGACTGCAGTTTTCAGGGCCTGTGGAAAAATATCTGAGTGAAGAGATTTGTTTACTATATGAAGTAGATCTGAGGCCATGCAACGAAAAACATCTTTGAAAAATCCTGTTGGAATAATATCAAGGCAGCAGGAGGAGGATTTCAGAAGTTGAATAATGTCCTCTAGGTTTTTATCATTAATCTGATAGAATTGTGTCATTTGAATTGATATTAGGTGGACATAGGGACAACACATTTGCTGTACCTGATGCAGAGGCACTGACTGCTTGTCTGATTTTCTGAATTTTGTCAGTGAAAAAGGAGGCAAAATCATTGCATGCCCTGGTGGATAGAAATTCAGAGGCTACTGATACTGGGGGGTTAGTTTGTCTGTCGACGGTAGCAAACAAGGCACGTGCACTGTTTTTGTTTTTGGTAATGATGTCAGAGAAGAAAGACTGTCGTGCATTTTTCAATTCCAAATTATAAAGGCCAAGTCTCTCTTTATAGATTTCAAAGTGAACCTGGAGATTTGTTTTTCGCCACCTACGTTCAGCTTTTCGACACTCTCTTTTTTCTGCTCTCACGGTCATGGCCTTTCTCCATGGAGATATTTTCTTCCCAGTCACTTCCTTTACCTTAGTTGGAGCAATGGCATCTATAACATTTTTCATTTTTGAATTAAAATGATCTACTAGCTCATTTACTGAGATGTTAGCAGGGGCAAGTTCTGAGTAAACATTTCTCTAGTATTTTCAGTTAAATATTGCTTTGTGGTTACCTCTTTTTGAACATTTTTGTGAACAGAAATAGAGCTCTCAAAGAACACACAGGAATGATCAGAGAGTGCAACATCAGTCACCACAACCTTAGAGATATTCAGACCCTTTGAGATAATTAAGTCCAGAGTGTGCCCCTTATTGTGCGTGGGCTCCGTCACATGCTGAGTCAGTCCATAGTTATCAAGAACACAAAACAGTTATTTGGCCCCTCTGTCCTGGGGGTTGTCAACATGGATGTTAAAATCACCAACAATGACTAGACGGTCAAAGTCAATACACACTATAGACAGCAGTTCAGTAAAGTCATCAAAAAAGCTTGCACAGTATTTGGGTGGTCTATAGATATTTAGGAACAGAACTCGAGAGGAGCATTTCAGCTGAAGGGCCACATATTCAAAAGAAGCAAAGTTCCCATAAGATGTCTTCCTGCATTGAAGGGAATCATTGAACAGAATAGCAACTCCACCCCCTTTCTTATGCATTCTTTCCTGACTCATAAAACTAAAGTTGGGAGGGGTTCATTCGATAAGAACAGCTGCACTGTTATTTTGTTCAATCCAAGTTTCCGTTAAAAACATAAAATCAAGATTGTGCTCAGTGATAAAATCATTGATTAAAAATGTTTTTCCTGCCAGAGACCTGACATTTAATAAAGCTAGTTTAAGTTTGTTAGATACACTATCAGTAAGATTGTTTGTGACAAGCTGTGGCTGACATGGAATCACTGCTAAATTTGATAAACTCACACAAACGTTTGAGCACTTCCTGTTTCTAAGCTGATTCACCGCTCTTAATCTATTACCTATCAACACAGATATCGGCAAAGCTACTGGCAGGCAGGGCCCTGGCATGTCCTGGAAAGAGTTGAGAGTGCCATACGCCCTTGAGCCTGGACCCAGGGTAGGAGATTAGTAGTTAGTTTAGTCGTTGCATTATTCATGATTTGACTAATGCAGTGTTACATGTAAATGGTATAATGGCCAGTGGTGTTGTAAATACAGAATACATTAGTTAAAAATCAGAAAATATCCCATTTATCCACTGTTTTGATGGCTCTAATAATAGGGTTTATATGGGCTGCCACACAGTTTTTTGGCCAGCAGCCATAAGGCCTCATTTTTTCAGATTCGCTGCCAACAGTGTGCTAAGTGTCCACCCGTTACGTCACTCTTCACTCGGTCAGACAGCCTGTGAATGCAGCCATTATTTGTTGGTTTTCAGCCACTGCCCTCGGTGGGTGTGACCTTGTCTGTTGTGCTGTGTTACAAGTGAGAGCTAGTAAATCTATTCTATGCCATAAATAAATAACCTGTTTGTTTAGTTTTATTTTTGGAGAAGGGGCGCTGATTCAAGGAGATTCTAATGAGGCTTACTTCAAAGATGAAACTGGAAAAAAACTGGCAGTCAAACCACTTATGAAATAATCTAAAAAAAAGCCAACAATATTAACAAACAAAACTGATTGAGTTTTTAAACAGTAGGTTCTGCCAGTTATATGTGTTGGGTTCTGTTTGGCATGGAAGTACAAAGGAAAATAGCTTCTAATGAAAACACAATGAAGAGAGCAGTTGAGTCTAAACTTGTTCACAGCCAGTTGAGTTGTGGACTGTTTGTATGAAAGATTTTGCTTCTATAATTACAGTACAGGTAACTCTTCCAAGGTTGTCACAACATCCACATTAATGCATTTAGAGCTTTATCAGAGTTTTTTACTGTCATCTTGCTATGGTGTGCATGTAAACACAATGACTGAAGTTGTGAGTGACAACAGATAGCCACCAAAGTCGACCTCTTTGGCTCTCCGCATCTGTCAATAGAAATAGGCTCAATGTGGCTCGCCTGTCATCTTCACTTAGCTTCTGAGACACTAAAGTAAGGCTAGGTGGCTTTTTGGGAGGGGGGTGCAAGCCTACTGTCCCTGCTCAAAGCCTTGTTTTAAGCAGGAGTTGGCAATATATGACTAAAATAAGAGTTGTTATTGTTATTCTGTGTTTTTATGTTCTTTCGTTATCTGTTGTTTTGTAGAGAACAGAATGTTGTCACCCTTTTTCAGCACAGTCTGGCTATTACGCTCTAAACAATAAGATATTGTGGACAAGTTGCTTCTTGCCTCAGCCACTTGGCCAAAGGTTTTGCACTGTGCTTTTTGCTCACAAATATATCATCAAAAACGGCATTATTTGGTGTGAAGGCAGAACAGCAGGGAGTATTATCCCTGGTTGCTAGCTAACCAGGGGTCCATTGAGACACACATGGAATGTATAAAGTTAAGAAAGAAACTCATACAATTTTAAATGCTACTGAATATCAATAAGCACTGTCAAAGCCTCAGCTTGTTAGTGCTCCACTTACAGGGGACACTTAGAACATTTTCCTTTTTTATAAAAATTTCAGAGGATTTCTGGTGTTTTTTCCCATTTCGTCTGTTTAAAAAAAACAACTTTTGCCCAATTTCCCTTTTTTGCATTATCCCTGAACTTTTCTTCCCCTTCTTCTTACCTTCCTCTTTTCTTTTTTTGGCCCAACTCATTTTCTGTTTCTGTTCTGCTTGGGTTTGCCGCTGTAAGACTCTTATCTCTGCTGGCAGACATGTTTTCTGCTAAATGTGATATAGCTTTTCTACGTTCACAGGGCTCATCATTTTTAACCTGGAGAGACTGTTGAAAATTTGATAAACATTGAATCAATATAAGGTCTGATCTGACTCGTTGAATCCTGCAAAGTTGATATTTGTGGTCACCAACAAACCAAAATAAAAATAAAGTAAATACAAACCAGATCAAGCAGACCAATCTTAGTTTTTCCTGTGTACTCTGATAAGAGAGTTGATATTTTTCTTGTATTGCTAAAGAAACATGGCAAAGGTCCAAGTAGGTATGAAAGTACAGGTTATACCCAGACATGACCTCTGACCCAAATTGCCAAACAGGCTTTGATTTGATTTTCACCTCATCTCATAAACATGTAGCCTCTCCACACGGCTAACAATGCTAAAATACAACTGGGTTATTGTGTAACTTCTCAGGGCACGAAGAAGTAGGCCTATCGCCTCTCGGCTACCCTAAGCGTACCCTCCATGTCAAAGACAGATGGAGACTGTCACCAACCACTGTCCCTCCATGAAGGCATGTAACCTTTCACAGTCAGTGATTAAGATTTCCAAATATAAAACCCCTATGAGAGTGCTTAGGTGTATGAATGTGGGTGAGTGGCTGGAGTCATGTCTTTGTATTGTATTGTATAATCTAAATCAACCTATGGCCCATATACACCCATGACCTAATTCCTGCTTAAAAATAAACCCTCTCAAAATAGACACTGGCATAATTTATCAATGTTATTTTTCCATCAGTTGTCGGCATTGACGTTTTCTTACTGATAGTGACGTGTCTCACATCGACTTTATTTGAAAGGTGCGCCAATGTTGTATCTAGAAGGAGATATATTGAGAGTAGTACATTTACTAACAGGTAATTCTTTTTGAATATTTCTGACTTGATCGTCAACTTAAAAGTACCTCTTGGTTTTACATGTGCATGATTGTTTTAAGAGGAATAGTTTAATACTGTATGCAGGGTTTCCCACACATAGACTATACCTGGGCGGGCCGCCCAGGTATATTAACGGCCGCCCAAGTATATTTCGCGACCCATTTAGTTTTTTTTTTTTTTTTTTATAAAGTTTTTTTTTAATGTTTTTTTTTTTTTATTCGTCCGTGACCACGACGCCATCTGCGATCGATTAACTTGTAGACAATGATCCCTCGCTCCCTTGCTCTGATCTCGCCTCCTTCTGGCCTGTTAAGTGGCCTGCCTCACACAGGGTGACTGGCTGTCCACATGATGCCGACATGGTCACTGTCATACAGATCATAAATCAAAGCCCTCGATTGGTCTCTGTGTGTCATTCAAGCTCGGGATAACCTCAGCTCAGGTGAGGTAAAGGACTCTCTGAGTGTTTAGATAGTTAACTTAGTCTAAGTTCTCAGTGGGTCTCAAACGGTGTCGTCACCATTTATGTAAACACATATTTCCATTTGAGAGGGTAGTGATTGGTCTAATGGAGAGTGAGGTGGGCTGAAGATCGGAAGGCTGTGAGTTCAAATCCCGCCAGGAACACCACCACTAGTGTGCCCTTGAGTAAGGCACTTAGCCCTTAGTTACTCCAGGGAGAATGTCC
Source organism: Gymnodraco acuticeps (assembly GCF_902827175.1). Classification (NCBI taxonomy): domain Eukaryota; kingdom Metazoa; phylum Chordata; class Actinopteri; order Perciformes; family Bathydraconidae; genus Gymnodraco; species Gymnodraco acuticeps. The sequence goes on along the minus strand of NW_022990295.1, from coordinate 8,348,320 downwards.
CTGTAATCGGTTATTATAAGTCGCTTTGGATAAAAGCGTCAGCTAAATGAAATGTAATGTGATTTGTAAAATATGCATGAATAAATAAATAAAAAGTTAACTAGGTGAAAAAAGGTAAGATACACTTTTAAAACTTGTTGAGAGAAAACTAGTCTTTGCTGCTGCCTCAAAGAGGAGGGGGGGAGAGGAGGGAGACAGGAGAGGCTGATTCAGGAGCACAGACACACTCACAACTATAAATGAACCAAAAATAAATTAATAAGTTTCAGTGTTTTTTTCATATTGGAAATGGTATGTTATTGGTTATGGCCTTGATTTTATGATTATTGAAATGTATACAGTTCTGTTTCATATAGGTGTTTCCATAGATCTAGTCTCTTTATTTCCCCCTCAAAATGCACCAGATTGATGCATTTAACTCCAAAATAAAAAATAAAATCTTACCGGGGGGGGCATGCCCCTGGACCCCCCTAGAGGATTTGAGGTCGACCCCCACCAAAAATCACATGGATAGGTTCTGTTAGAGATTAAAAGGGATATCTGATCCGCTTTTCAAATCTCCGCGCGTTCCTATGAAGCTGGTTATAATACAGGAAGGAATCCATATCTACAAAGTAAACGTTAACAATAATCTACTTTAATGGCAATATGACAATGCAATACAATCATTACAATACAACATGATATATTACAGTTATATTGTAATGCTTAAGGAGTAATACCGGCTTACTCCTGCCCTGGTTCGCATACTGCAGAGCTACTTTCACCCGAGGGCAACATGTGAAGAAGAGGCCGAACGCCAGGGATCCTCCGGATATATACCAGAGTAAGAAGGAGGGGTTTGGTGTTAGGTCAGCTGGTCATCTTTTCAGGTCATCTCATTGGGAGACGCAACGCTGGCCAGCAGGAAACCAAACAGGCTCACCTTACAACCAAAGGTCTCAAGGCCTGCATACCTACACCTCCCCCACAGAGCAATAAAACCCTGTTTACTCCAACCAGCCCAGAATGTTTATAGCCATTTGTAGTCCTTACATTTATGAAAGGATAAAACAGAGAAATCAATATAAAACACAAACACAGGTATTATTTGAACAGTATTCACTTAACTGCTACTATTGATAAGCACCAGAGAAACCCAAGGGACCTCTCTTAATATTACAACCACTGTAGCTTGTTCTAAGTTGAATGCAAATCAGGACATGCTCTCACCTTCCCCCATCTTCCTTTGTCCTCAAAAACACATGTCAACAGGCCCCAAATGCAGCTCACAGTTTTACCCAAATTATTCCCATTTTAAGCTTATCCATAGTTTGCTAACATGAATAAATACAAATATAACTCTACAAATCCCCCTTTTTATCTCCTTCTCCAGAGATAAACTTAGACAAGGCATTTTGAAATATACCCACTGTCATTCTTTTCTACTGTGTCCGTAAATCCATCCGAAGCTGGTATTTAGAGTACTTGAAACCTTCATGGAGACAGAACACCACTTTCCATGGCAGTGAAGGAACCATGAGGGGGTAGCTGAGTGCTAGAATCATCAGCCCCCCCCCCCCTCGGAGGAATAGCCCACAAGGACAGCTAATAGGGAGGGGGAGATGCAGCTTTCCCTTCACGGGTAGAACTGATCAGAGCGAAGTAGACTCCTCTGCTGCCTCGAAAAGTCCCCTGTGCCGTCCTGGCTTGCCGTGTCTTTGTCCCCCAATCCGCTGACGGCAGCTTCTGGGCTGCCTGCTAGAGAGATGTCTTCCTCCTCCTCGTCCTCCGGCCCGCTGATGGCGGCTTCCGGGTCGATGCTGTAGAGATGTCTCCAGGGTCCTCCTTCTCCGGCCCGCTGATGATGCCTCCCGGGTCGTCTGCTGTAAGGATGTCTCCAGGGTCCTGATCCTCCAGTCTGCTGCTTCCGAGTAGTCCACGTCTGCCAGGGCCACGTCCGTCCTGATGTCGTCCCCTGGTCCTAGCAGGTGGTTTCCCCGCCGCACACTGGCTCCCGTGGTACGAGCTGTCCCCCTTTTCTCCCAGGCAGACGGCATAAGAGGTCCGCTGGGTCACTCGGTCGGGGTCGGAGAGCCTGGGGTTGAGCCACTTTGTCCTGATGACTTTCAGCCAGACGAACACCGCTGTGTCGGCCTCGTGCTTCTCGGGTCCCCCTTTTGGCGCCAGCGACCTGTGTGGAGAAATCTGATACAACTCCCTCAAGCCTACGCTCAGCTGTTTTGACCCACTTGGAGCCTGTTGGTGGGGTGTCTTGAAACAACAGCCGTCTGTGAACAGGTTTTCTAAATCAATTGTAGACCTCCTATCTGCCAGTGCAGCTTCAGAATCTTAATACTTGGATTGTGCCAACTAAATAAGAACCCCAACATCTTTAGGTAAACTAAATAACATATTTCAATAGCTCTGAATTTCTGACAAACATCCGTGTTTATTTTTAAATGAAATCCTATTTAAAATCCAAATCTAATATGAACTGCTAATGTTTCTGGTAAAGAAACACACTAATGTTATGGATTCAAAAACAACCAAAATCACGATGCTAACAAAGTGAATGATTTCCTGGTGATACTGCTTCTACCTGTCAGTGCTTAGATATTATCACGCTGAAAAAATGAATACAGAATTCCAACAAACTGTCATCAAATGTCTTTCTATTATAAATTTAGATGAAATGTATATCCCCATAATGACCTAAACAATAAAGTCTATGGCTTTTACTTCTTTACCAGGCTAGTTACATGATGTTGTCTAAATTAAATTCTGTCTCATTACATTACTATGTTTTAGCTTTAACTGTAATATGTTCTTTCTACATTTCAAACCTCAGTTACTCTAATGTCTGTTAAAATATTACAAAATTGTTTCATTATCACAGGTCAACTTCTTCGGTTTCACAGTAGCCCCTTGGCCACTGCTTCTTTGTTACCTGTTATAATTCAAATCAATATTTAGAAACATCTCAACATTCATCAAACAGTATCTTATCCCCAGATATGGAGCAGGTTAATTACATTCAATGCTCAGTTTGAACATCTGGGTTGGGGCGGAAGGTTTCTGTCAATCCTTAAAAGAAAAATTTAAATTGTGAATTTTACAGCCATGTTAACATTTATACATTATACTCACTCCCCCCTTTTACACATGAAATAATGGGTAACAAAAGCCTGTAATGGGAGGGGAACAAAAACTGTCAGGTAATTGGTTAGGGACATAACGAACATTATTATCATTATTTCCACAGTGAACACTTCAGTGAAAAGAAGTGTCCCTCTCCGTCCTTCAGGCCTAAAAGAAACAGAATCTTCAGATTGTAGTTTTACATTTGCAAACCGCCAACTCATGTGAGAGGAAAATATCACATGTGCGGTTTCCCCTTTTTGTGGAATTTTTAGGAAACCTCTCGTTTCCCTTGGAGCTCCAAAATAATATGTTAGTCCAAAAACATGCTTGGTTAGTTATTGTTTTAGAATCATGCAGTTACACTGATCACATGTCGGCATACATTCACACTCACACTGTCTGGTTGTCATGTCAAGTTTGGTCAGGTACACCCCAGAGTCAGTCATCCACAGTGCCTTGTCAAGTTACACTGTCGGTCAGGGTCAAAGGTCAGTTGGTCTCCGTCTTTTTTGGCCATGTGTCGTGCTCTGCAGAGACTTTGACATTTCAGCATAGGCCAGTATCCTTTGTCTACAAAAATATGTCACGATTTCAACTATAATTTTCAAGATGATTCTCACTTGTCATTGGGACTTCCGCCTCCCACTTTTCCTGAAACTTGGTACAAAACTCACTTCCTTCGAGTACTACTACTACTGCAATCCAATTACACCTAATTAGTATTAAAATGTCTAATGATCTATTTCAGAAACTTTTGTACATAACTATTATCTTGAGTCAAAACATTACTAGGATCTGTGTCGCTCTGCATTTCATAGCTCATTATAATTCTGGTCTACTTAAAAAACGATGTTAAACTCTTTAGCAGTGTGTGGAACCTTGGGTGTCCGAACATGCAACAATTACTCCCTCCTTTATCAAGGATTTAAAACCGAAGTCTGGTAATAACTATGCCACAATGGTGAAATCAACACTTTAGATTGGAATTTAATATGTGGCTTGGCACTAGCCATTAATACAAACAAAGATTTGTCCTATAGAGTGGTTCCTAAAACTATCCTTTTAATGGTGATCAATATTGTAACCAATGAGATCACTACTTTATTCACACGTGAATAAAAATGTCTTAAAGAATGAATTGTTAACATGATGAAAATATTGAAGAATATGGTTATACTCTGTCAGTGTGTTTTAGGATGATTATCATTTTACTTTAATAGTTTCCTCTTTACTGCTATTTTTAATTTACCAAATGATTAATAAATCTTTCTGTCTTTATGAAGTTAATTCAAGTTATTTAAATGTGCGTTTCGTGAATAAGTGTGTTTATGTATAACTCACTCATTCCCGGTCTCCTTTCCTCCTCCCCTGGTTTTCTCAAGCCGTGACCCCGGCCTCCTCACTTCTAATCGACCATGCCAACTCCTCTGATTCTGTCTTCTCTTCAGTCCATCAGCTGTTGAATCCATCCACTGTAACTTTTGTAGGCAGCCATTGGCCCAGTCACATCTGCAGCCCCATCATGCCACTGTTGTTGCACTCCTCCTTTACAGTCTCTCTGCTGTTTTTATGGAGGGCGGATTCTGCTCTCATGTCCTGTCTGAGGGGCTGATGAGAGTATCTCTCTGTATGTCAGCATGCTGGTTTGGTTCTGGATGCCACAGGTGGAGATAGTTCTGGCTGCAGTCTTGATGTAGTCTTGTTGTTGTTGTTGGTTCAGCTCTGGTTCTCTGTCTGTACGATGGAGAAGGAGGAGTCTCCTGTTGGGTTAGGTCTCGTTGTCTGCTTGGAGGGTCGGGATCAAAGCCTTTCTAACTCAGAGGGGGAGTCCAGGTCCCGGTACACATTACCTATAAGAAGTCTAGCACACTGATGTTAAATAAATCCAACCCTTTCCACTCTGTCTCTTTCTAATCATACTATCTGTCTTAGTTGTTAAATGCCATCTAAACAACATAATTAATGTCTACTTATGATATTACAAAAACTAACTCCAAAAATTGTTTCATCCATTGTTACATATTTACCCAACACAACTCTGAAATACTTACATGTTTCCAGCATCACATATTCCACACACTATGAAAGAACATCTCCATATCTTCTCTCATTTTAAATCCCACTGTTACTTCGAACAATAGTAAACCTGCAGAGCACACCAATCGGATCACAGTAATGAAATTTGAATCAAGTGTAGGCCTATGTCTTCTTTCTGAACATTTATTTATATTGTCTACATTTGCAAACAGTTCGAGTGTAAAATGTGTTTTGCACAATGTATTTACACTCTACAGATTCTTGAGTTTACTCATCTCCTGGTGCTGTCGTTGTAAAAAATGTTCAATCCCTTATTGTTTTGTACCAGTTTACCAAAATCAGTTATAATTAATATACTGGGAACGTGCTTCCCGTCTTCAATACCGGCCAGCAATGTAATGATTAAACTCTAAGCTCGCATAAGTTTCAAGGGTGTGATACCCCCTTTCAGCCACTAGATGGCAGCAGCAGAAGTTTCAAGGGTGTGATACCCCCTTTCAGCCACTAGATGGCAGCAGCAGAAGTTTCAAGGGTGTGATACCCCCTTTCAGCCACTAGATGGCAGCAGCAGAAGTTTCCAGACAAAGGGAAACGCTCTACCTTGGTTTAATATATAACAGACCTCTGGCTTTAAGCTTTTAGCATTGGTCTGTTATTTAAACCCCAGTTTTAAACGGCGAATCGATCTGATTTATCGAGTTTCCAGGTTTTGCCGTGCAGGATTCAAACCTCGCATTCACACAAACTGCACCATCTCTACGCCACTCAGGAATAATCTACCTGCAGATCCACGCCAAACTGCTCTATTTTACGTCACGCAGGACTTTCGTCTACCTGTCGATCAACGTTTACGTTTTGTATATAACTTTCCTAACATAGTAAAATATGCATTGTATATTCCATTTAAACTATAAAAACACTGTGAAACGCCTACAGACAATCCTAAAGTTTTAGCGTATCCAATTACAGACAGGCGACTTTCATCGTCTGCTTACCTTATTTGCAAAGTTGCAGAGTCCTGCTGATTGTCTGAGATGTTTGAAAGCGTCTGAATTCTTCCTCAGCTTCGTTATCTCTAGACGTCGGGTCACCATTTTGTTAGAGATTAAAAGGGATATCTGATCCGCTTTTCAAATCTCCGCGCGTTCCTATGAAGCTGGTTATAATACAGGAAGGAATCCATATCTACAAAGTAAACGTTAACAATAATCTACTTTAATGGCAATATGACAATGCAATACAATCATTACAATACAACATGATATATTACAGTTATATTGTAATGCTTAAGGAGTAATACCGGCTTACTCCTGCCCTGGTTCGCATACTGCAGAGCTACTTTCACCCGAGGGCAGCATGTGAAGAAGAGGCCGAACGCCAGGGATCCTCCGGATATATACCAGAGTAAGAAGGAGGGGTTTGGTGTTAGGTCAGCTGGTCATCTTTTCAGGTCATCTCATTGGGAGACGCAACGCTGGCCAGCAGGAAACCAAACAGGCTCACCTTACAACCAAAGGTCTCAAGGCCTGCATACCTACACCTCCCCCACAGAGCAATAAAACCCTGTTTACTCCAACCAGCCCAGAATGTTTATAGCCATTTGTAGTCCTTACATTTATGAAAGGATAAAACAGAGAAATCAATATAAAACACAAACACAGGTATTATTTGAACAGTATTCACTTAACTGCTACTATTGATAAGCACCAGAGAAACCCAAGGGACCTCTCTTAATATTACAACCACTGTAGCTTGTTCTAAGTTGAATGCAAATCAGGACATGCTCTCACCTTCCCCCATCTTCCTTTGTCCTCAAAAACACATGTCAACAGGCCCCAAATGCAGCTCACAGTTTTACCCAAATTATTCCCATTTTAAGCTTATCCATAGTTTGCTAACATGAATAAATACAAATATAACTCTACAGTTCCTAAATACATTAATAAATACATTTATTTTTTTAAATAGTAGCCCATTTCCATATGTTCATGTGTGGGTAGTAGATTTAAACTATAGGGCTATCATTATGGGCCCTGCCTGTACCTGTACCTGTTTGCTCTGCCATCGCGTGAAGGGTCTGCTAACAAGCGACCAACAGAAAGGTTAATGTTGTTGCACGTCACCTCAACCCCCCCCCGCTACCACCACCCCCCAAAGTATATTTCAGATCTGTGGGAAACACTGGCAGTTAATGGACCAGCACCAGAGGCATTCCCATACACACAGGCGTTGGAGCTCTTCATGAAATCCCAGAAGGATGAAGTGCTCTGACAAACAGTGCCATCTTTGCGCAAAATGATTATACCGGAATGAAAAGTCAATAAATAATGTTGTTAAAACTTTTTTTTTTTCTTCGCGCACCCCCCCCCTCCTTGCCACCACCCGCCCAAGTATATTTCATATCTGTGGGAAACACTGGTATGAATAATGCAGAAAATGTTGATTACAATCCAGGCTAGAGCAGGATTTGCGTATTAAATTAATGTTCACTTTTGGCGATGTGCCGTCGACCTTTTTGTAAGGCTAAAATATGGAAGACTGTTGATGAGGGAGAACAAAATTAATTTCCAAATATGTTTTGATATGATACAGGTAAAGGTTGTTAACAATAGGCATGGGAATTTGAAAGCAAATTAATATTCGAATATTTGACTCCCCAAGAAACCGATTAACCATATTTACATATCATATACATAACTATTTTTAAATGTTTCAAAAAAAGAAAAGTTTTAAAATAAATATAGACACCAAACCAAGTTATTTTTGATATTTGTCTTAAGATGTTTAAAATGGCATTGTTGTATACATTAATAATAATAATAATATATTTTATTTCTATAGCGCTTTTCTTGAACCCAAAGACGCTTTACATTTGGGAGGGAGGGTAGACAAACAAAACAAAAACAAAGCCAAAAAGAAACAAAACAAAACGGAAAAGCAGTCAGGACATTGAATTAATCCATTTGATAATATGTAATCAACTTAGGCACCCCTCCCATAAACATTTTTGTTATTATTCTATTAATCATTCCCATCCCTAGTTAACATCGTACCATGTTTTTGTACTCAAAGTTGATTGACATCAGTTATACTCCAGGCGGCCGTTGAAAGGTAAAACGGTGCTGATTAATGAATGTCTTCTTGCAAGATAATTATAGTTATGTATAGAAGTGGGTGTGTGGCAGTGGCGAGCCGTGACTTTTATACCTAGGCCCTCTGACCCCCACCCCTTCTCTCTCTCAAAAAAAAAAGAGTTATTACGTCACAGCGTATACTTCAGCGGAATATCAAAACAACGGGGTGCAGACGTATCAATGAAAGCGACCCTCTACCACACAAAACAACATCTGTAAATAACCCAATTTGTGATCTTTGAAATTGAAAAGGATATTGCATTGTATTTGTTACAGTTGTATGTCTTAAGTGTAATTTGGATTGCTTTTATTTTGAAGGTGAGTTTACATTGTTGACAGGAAGATGTTGTTGCTATGGAAACAAGAAAAGCTTCACAGCGGGCGGACCTTGTCATAAAGAGGGAAGATATGATTGGTCAATTATACTGTCACCTTGTGGTACCGCTGGGGTTACTTACTCGCCTGCAGAGGTGGTTTGACGGCCTTCGTTTGGATCCCAAGAGGCCTTAACGACGTCTGGTGACCACCCCCCCCCCCCCCGATGCTGGGGGTCCCCAAAGCATCTGCGGAGGGGAACTACGCTAGGGCGGGTGACCTCCTACGTCACAGGGTCAAGATGCATCCGTGACAGGATGGGGGGGGGGGGGGGAGGGGGACCTGCCTAGAGAGAGCTATAGGTAGGGTTGGGTATCGTTTGAATTTCCACGATTCCGATTCTACTTTTCGATTCCGGCTCTTAACAGTTCTCAATTCCGATTCTTTGAGGGGCCGGGTAAAAAAATGATACATGCTTCTTCCACTAAAAAAATTACATTTATTCGAGAAACTTTTATGCAGGTTAGTTTACAGTAATATTCACATTAATCAGTCTGTTTATATTCACTGCTATGTAACTGTAATGTGTTGCTTAAAATAATACTTCTGCATACAGTATGTGACACTGTGAGTGTTGCGCGGCCAGATACGGCTCAGCTGACTCAGATAAGGAAATATATGATACATTATGATGCATGTGATATGAATGATACACATCGACGTCTGCACTCACAGTGCCGCGGACTGTCGGCAACGTAATTTTACTTTGATCTGGTTACTTATGTTGTGGCAGATATTTAATTAAGCTTTCTTAACATAGCCTAATAGTATAATAGTTATAATAGTCCGATTGCTCTGAAGATGGGAGGTGATATTCTATTCATTTTCACGTTCACACAGTCGGTGATTTTGGCCTGCCGTCTTTCCTGCAACCGCAGTTTAAACTGTATTTCCTCCGCACACTGAGCTCTGATTGGTCAGCAGGCGTGGTGCTTTCGCTGAGTTGATCTCTTATCCTGGAACCTATCCTGCTTCGGAGCACAGACTAGGTTCCAGGATAAGTCACCATGGAGATCTAGCCCGCTAAAAAGTTTACCAGCTTCGTAGTACCGGAAATCCCAGAAGTTATCTTGCTAAACGAAAATCCTGCTTCGTAGTATACCCCCCAGGCCAGAAGCTGTTATCCACTGCTGTAAACACCACGTCAAACCCTATGGTCAAACCTCAACAAGCACCTGCAAAGAACACATGCTAAGGTGAAGCTACCGCACACGCTATTTGTTGTTTGTTTATATCACGTAGTCTGTTCTTCTTCTCTGTCTTCCGGTTGTTGCCTGTTTTGAATGACAAATACACACTAGCGCCGCCTGCTGGTAAGGAAAGTTATTGCCACTCACGCATGCGCAGTTCGTACGTGTTCGGCGAGTAAAGTAACGAGTTACTTTATGTAGATAGTAACGAAGTAGTGTAATATATTACTTTTTTTAAAGTAATATGTAATATATTACATTTTTTAGTAACGACCCCATCTCTGGAGTTGGCGTTCTCTACTCTGGTTTACATGAAGAACAACAGGAGGTCACGGCTCTCTGTTGAACAGGACTTGCGAGTGGCCCTCTCCTCAGTGCCACCAAGGATTAAAACATTCTGCGCGCCCCGACAGGCACATGTATCTCACTAATTTGTAAGTCGGCAAAATATTTACAATAGCACATGTTTCAATGCTGATTGCTGAAATGTTACATTTATAATTTGTAGTTCAGGACCATGGACCGTGCAGCTTCCTTGCATTGACAGTTCTCTGTGCTGAATTTCTGCTGAGTTTCCTTTGCCTCATTTTTTATTGTGTGACCTGTCTGGTTTAAATGAGTGTGTTGCTGCTTTGATGAAGCCTAATTTGATAAAGTTTCAAATTAATTTCTGAAATATTTCGTTAATAAATATTTCACGAGTTTTATAGTTGTCTTTGTCACATTTTATTTGGCATTAGTAAATAAGTATGCACATTTACAGATATTTTACATGGTATGAGTGATAACACGTGTTATAAGGGCTATTTTGCACAATAGGTGTGCCTTGAGATTTTTACTTGTCCTTTGGTGTGCCTTGGGCACAAAAAGTTTGGGAACCACTGCACTAGGCTACGGAGAGCGGCGAGAAACATTTCCTCAGGCATCGAAAAGCGGAACCGAAATTCACATGTCTAAATGATGCCGTTGGAATCGAAAATGTTGGTTCCGGTTTGGAACCGGTTCTCGGTACCCAACCCTAGCTATAGGTGGTGGCTGGCCTCTGAAACTCGGCACATCAACCTTCTAGAGCAGGGGTATTCAACTAAAATTCAACGAGGTCCCTCGCATGTGGAGAAAATCTCCACATGCAAAGGTCCGGAACTTCAAAATGTCTAACTTGCTTTATGAATTAGTGTGATATATATTGAAGTAGCCTGTAGAGATCAACGTCTGCATGTAATCAACAACTGACTGCCAATCAAATAAAGAAAGTACAATTCATAAACAACAATATTTATTGTCAATTAACATTGAACTATACAGATATATAGTAAAATACTGTGGATATGTGTAATGTTCCTCTCGGGCTGCATTTAAAAATAAAATAGAGAAAATAAACAAAATAGCTTTTGAAAATGTGTGCATCTTAAAAGTGCTTAATTTTAGATCAATAAAATAAAGTGTAGCAGCAGCTTGAGTTTCTCTTTTTATTTGTTAACCGTTTCACATCATGACATAACAGTTTCATCATAACAATTCAACAGTTTTAAAGTTTCTCTTTCTTTCCCTCTTATATTGCAGCCCCTCGTTCACTTTTTTTTATTCAGTGCGAGAATTGAGCTGGAGCGTGTCCTGCCAGGAGTTTAAATCTGGGCTGAAATGGTGTCAGGGCCATTATCATACACACATGCAGGTGCTCATTGGTTAGCCTGCCCTGGAACGATATTTATTTTTTGTGACCTCAGTTCTGACTTGAGAGGAAATGTTTGGTCAAACACTTTGTGTTTTGTCTCATAGTGGCATTTTGGCACTTTTAATGAGCGCCACGGTCTCTGAACAAATGAGACACACTGGTTCTGTGCTCCCAGTGGGCAGGATGAACATGAATGAGTCCGTCCACTCAGGGTCAAAAGCTCTGTTCTCACTGTCCACTTTCATCTTCTTGGAGAGTGCCATGTGTAATTATTTGTCTCTCCCCGTCTGCCGCTAACACGCCTGTTCACTCTCCTCTCCGCTTCTCTCCCTGTAGAGCTAATTATTCTCTTCACTCACTTTCCTCTCCACTTCTCTCTGCCGCTATCTCGTCTCTTTTTCTGTGTTTCTCTCCCTGTATCGCTCACTCGTCTCTTTCGCCCCCTGTTGGCAGCGGTTAAAATAGAATCGCCCCGTCAAAATTGAAATCCCCTATTAATGTATTGATTATAGGTCTGGGTCCGTATAGGTTCGGATCCGGACCGCGGTCCGCCTGTTGCCGACCCCTTGTTCTAGAGCTACGGGCAGTAGTACTGCTCCTACAGCACTGCAAACCCTTGCTACAGGGCAAATATGTCCTGGTGAGGAGCGACAAACGCACCACAGTGGCTTACATCAACAGGCAGGTCGGAGTCAGCTCCGCCGCCTTGTTTAGCACAGCGGAGAACCTGTGGTTGTGGGCCTCAGAGAATGTTTTTATCTCTGAAGGCCCCTCACATTCCGGGACTGGAGAACAGGGCGACCGGCCTCATGTCAAGAGGCGGGCCCCTGCCAGACGAATGGTGGTTCTCCCTGGCTCGGCAGGACAATCCACCTTTGGGGGTGGACATGTTTGCACACGAGCCATGGCCAAGATAGTTGCTCTACGCCTTTCCACCGCTGTGTCTCATTCTCCCCCTCCTGGAGAGGGTGAGGCGAGAACGTCTGTCAGTCATCCTAGTGGGCCCAGGTCGCCGTGCCGTGGTACGCAGAGGTGACACAGATGGGCCACGCCTCCTCCCCGCAATGGGACCTGCCGTTGGTGCTCGAGACTCTGGTCACAGAAGCCTCTGGAGCTCTCCTCCCTGAAAGCACTGTCATGGAAGACAGCGTTGCTACTTACCTTGACTTCAGCCAAGAGAGTGAGTTGCCTGTGGATCTGGGGTGACCGTAGCGGGGCGACACTCGGGCCGAACCCCTCCTTTGTTCCCAAGAACTTAAGGAGTTTGTTCAGGTCAAGGGCTATACAGCTGGGCGGCTTTAGTCTTCCACCCCATATTGGGGACAGGGAGGCTAAACTGCACCTCCTCTGCCCGGTGCGTGCGCTGGCATGTTATGTGGAGCGCACGGCTGTCATTAGGCGCACTGAACAGCTGTTTGTGTGCTTCAGGGGGGGTGTGGCCGGTAAAGCTCTGTCCAAGAAACGCCTGGCAGGATGGCTCTGCGAGTGCATTGCACATGCCTACGGTTAGGCAGGGAGAGCCTTCCCCACGGGGGTCCGTGCGCACTCTACACAAGCTATGGCTGTGTCAACAGCCTTATTTAGCGCCGTGAGTGTGAAGGACATATGCACAGCGGCGTCTTGGTCCACGCCAGGCCCCTTCATAAGGTTTGATCTCTTTGACATGTCTGGCTCCTTCTCATCGTCTGCGCTTGCTGGGGCAACACAGGACTGGTGAGGGGGGGGGGGAGGCGGGCTGTGGGTCAGTAGGTATCTGACCCCCCCCACCCCACCCCCTAGACATGATGCACTTATGGTTTCCCATGCTCCTTAGGGACCTGTGAAACATGGTGCGCAGTGAGCCCCATACAGGGCGGAAGGATTATAGGCAGGCATAGGGGGAGCCTTCCTCACTATTTTCCATGCACACTCTTCATGAGGTAAGCGTGTCTGAGTGTGCTCTATCAGCCAAGTAAACTGCGGCCCCGACTCCTCCACGGTCATGGCCGAGGGAGGAGAGGTTGCGGTGCAGTGGCTGCTAACCAGAAAGCCGGTCAGGGGCAGTGTGATGGGTTGTTGGACGACAGGGGGCGTGTATCCATCAGGGCTCTACCCACTGTACCCATAGAGTCCAGTAGAGGGCGGAGCCTGTGAGATATAACGATGGGTTATGTATTGTAATCCTAGTTATATAATAAATGTAAGGAATTATTATTATTATTATTATTATATAAGCACAGGCGGAGCCCTCTACTAGGGGCCCTGTCTGTCCTATGCTGCTCGCTGAAGAGGGTGTAGGATGACAGTCGGGAGGCGAGGCCGCCTTACATACTGTGGGCCTGCGCGCGCACTCAGGTAAGCCCACCCCCGGGGGCCGGCTACGTTTATAAATATCTCAGTAGGTGAACGCTCGCATAGTAAGGTCAAGGGCAGTACCCATAGAGTCCAGTAGAGGGCTCCGCCTGTGCATATATAACTAGGGTTACAATACGTAACCCATCGTTCTGGGCTACTGTAGAAACATGCTACAATACGACGCAGTGCATCATTTCAAATTATCATCAGGGCACCATCATATTTTCTTATACTTTATATCTTCCAAATAAATCCAAAACCCCCTGCGAATTTTGTAGAATTTGTAGAATTGCATGGATGTTTTTTTTCCTGCCTGTTTTTCTGCTGCTCAGGGAGAGTTTTCAAAACAAGTTGATACAAATGATTCGCAGGCAGTAAAGGTGAGCCAAGGGAGTCAGAAAAAGTGGACCAAATTGGCAGGTTGCCCCTGCCCCCTCCCGTTTGACTCTGTCTTTCCTCTTTTCTCTGCAGCAGTGGACAGAAAGAGGATATGACATAAATGAAACTTAAAGGCCCTACTAATTGGCCATGAAGAGCAGGGCTGGGCTGTTGGGGGGGGGGGGGGGGGGGGGGCTAAACGGCAGGGGGAGCAGACCTCAGGATAACTAAGTGCTTATTAAAGACCCTGAGCTCGCTCTGATTAAATTGCTCTTCAGCATACCGTGATTTCAGGTGATTGAATATGTAGAATTTGAGGTGAATGAAATCACATGCTTTATTAACATACATGTGTTTTTGGGGTGTGTCCAGTTAAACCATAGCAAATGCTATTTGCAGTATGTCTGACAGAAATGTTGACAAGAGTAAACTTGGTTTTAGATTAAGTTTCGCTGATAAGGCCTGTCGGAACAACGTTTGTTTGAGTCAGCTGGTATCATATGGTACTTTTCACTACAGTAATTATAACCAATCGAACATCTTCTGGGTTGGCTTGTCCCCAGACTTAACGTAGAATATTATCTGCATAGTCTGTCCTTTTTTAAGCCCTGCCTTCGTCTTTAGCCGGCCTTCACTTTCTTTTCTCTCTAACTTCTCTAAGTGGTTGACAGCACATTCTTGTGAATTTGCTGAAGGACAGCTTTGTGCACGTATTGAAAGAATGGTTCGCAATAGAAAAACATGTGGGCTGCTCCCTTTCCCAGATCAGCTAACAGTTGCTTGCATCTTTCTTTCAGCCATAGATGGTGAGGTATATAAGGACTTATGCAATGCTTTGATGTGACATTATATAATTACGAACGGTAAAGCCAGACCAGGTGAAAGTTAAGGGCTTGAAGATTGTTTCTCTCTTTATTTTCCTCTTTCTCAAATATGTTGAAGGAGCAGATGACGAGATAGAGTGTACACACTGGTGCAGTGAGAGCACTTAGTTCCTGGTGAACCCTGCACTGCAGTGTGAGGCTTCCTGCTGTATCCCTGTCTGAGTCTACTCTCGTGAGAATTTGCATTTTGTTCCTTTGGATGTTAGAAAGCAGCATTTATTTGAATGCAGAAGAGGCTGTATATTGTGTAAGCATTGTTAGAGTAACAGCCAATACAAGGATGTAGCATTAAATAACAGTCTAGTATCGATCTCAATTGACTTGAATAAACATATTTTTAAATCGACATTTTATTGTCCAGAGCCTGAAATATGTATGCCAAGTTTTGAGCACCAACAATCCTTCACAAAACATCGTTATATGTTCAGTTCTACCAAAAAGCTGATTAAAAGTGTTTTTTTTATCGACTTCATTTGTGAATCATTCAGTACTCAAAAGATTATAGACAATTGTTAGAGTTGACATTTGCGGTGATAATAAATCAATTATACGTTTTGCTGGCGTATGCAGCCATGAGTGTTTTTAATATTTGATGTTATGTGTGCTGTAACTGACCTATATTTCATACAACACATGACGTAGCTGTAGATAAAAATAAGAAAGCTTAATGGATGGTATCATGTATACTGCAGCAAAATAATCTCTCACACTGGAGTAGTTCTCCTCAACTGCTCCTCCATGCCCATTTCCACCCCAGTGGAGAGTTAATGGTCGTCTCTGAGTGTATACGCCAGTTATGGAGCCATAATCGCGGAAGTGCTGCTGTAGCCAGTGAAACTCTGAGCCTTCAGACTGGTGACTGACACATGGTGACCACTGCTCAGGATGGATCTAAGACTTGTGACTCATTCATGACTCCCGCTCTATTCATCTTTAGCTCTCTGACCTGACCTTCCTAGACGTATAGTATTCTGCAGGGCTATATCTGAAATGAGCGCACACAGCATTAGAAACCTGCATGCACATCTCCAGTGCTCAGAATATAATGTCTATGAGCGTGTTTGTGTGTGTGTTTCTCAGTGATAATGGACTATCTAGTTAATAATGCAGCAGTGGATGCACTGCACCACCTTTTCACATGAAAACTAATTTTCGCTTTCTCGCTCTCTCTCTCCCTTCCCCATCGTTCCTCAGGACATTCTTACAAAACTATTTCATTTGTCCTCATCGACCCGGTCTGTCACTATTAGCCAAAGCCAATATAAAGTCTGCAGGGAGAGAAACTGATTTGAATGTAAAAGCACACACTGATAGTCCATTAGAAAGTCCTGCATGGTACAGTGCAAATTACTTTCTACCGTCAGTTTATTTTTCCTGCCACAGGGCTAATGAAGTTCGGCGGCTTTGGCATGAGGACACAGATAAAGAAACACTCATTTCAGTCCGTGTGGAAATGCTGTCTGTCAAATCGTCAGCTGTCAGTTAAGACTCTGCTGTGTTATTGAGGCTCCCCAGGCCTTCATTTGTATTTTTCAGCACATGTCGTCTGTCACGTTCCTCATAAGTGAAGTTTAACTTGCAACTTCATCATTAACATTCAATCATTTTGACATTTAACGACTGCTGCTCCTGTTACCAGCACTTTGTCCCCTTTGTGACTACCTTTATGCTGCTTTGCCTCTCAGACTTGTGTTAAACTGACACATGACGAAAAGACACATTCTTCTGTTCCACTTTACATCTCTGAATTTGACTGTTCTACAGTACTGTAATACTACCTTGTACATGTGTTTGTCAACTGCTTTAAAATCAAAACTGCTCCACCTGATAAAAATATGCTCAAAGATTGTTGGTCAGAGGATGAGCCTATATCATAATAACCTAGTGAGGCTGTCACAACAACATCATCTCTGACTCAAACCATGTTCTGAACAGCGAATATGAACTGCTACCATCTAATCTGAGATACAGGGGTTCCACAATTCAATAAAGTCAGACTGAAGCACTCCTTTGTGCACCAGTCAATCCTCACAGTAAATACAGAGCTAAATCCCAGATCAAATGCACGCTAAAGGGTCTTTGAGCATGTTTTCTCTCACTGATTGTGATGTTATGTTAAAGGTCCCTTATTATACTGTTTTTCATCAATATATAAAAGGTCTCAGATATAAAGAAAACATGTCTCTGAAGTGTTTGGCTTGAAA
Organism: Gymnodraco acuticeps; assembly: GCF_902827175.1. Classification (NCBI taxonomy): domain Eukaryota; kingdom Metazoa; phylum Chordata; class Actinopteri; order Perciformes; family Bathydraconidae; genus Gymnodraco; species Gymnodraco acuticeps. The sequence goes on along the minus strand of NW_022990295.1, from coordinate 8,330,986 downwards.
CACCAAACAGATCATGTATTGTAGCATCCCATAATCCCCTCTGTTTCAGCCCTGTTTCAAAAGTGCTGATTCTCTGTCTGTTACTTTAGATGAAAATATTTGGATGAGAGATATTTGGTTAAAAAGAACACAATGGTGATTGTTCAGGTGATAATATGGGGGGGGGGGGTTACCTTGGTTGGTTATTGGCTAATGGTTACACAACCCAAAAAATCGTTATGACATCATAAAGTGGCCAAAATCTGACAGGTTTTTATATAAATGGATCAGGACAAAAAGTGAGTGAACTTAGTGAGGGGACACATGTTTATGTATAAAAGACATGAAAAAGTGGATTTTGCATAATATGTGACCTTTAAATGTTAGTTTGTTCATGTATTGTGTCTTGCTATTTGTCCATGTTGATGTTGCAAATGGAGCTGCTGTGATGCATGTCAAATTTGAGACTTGATCCGACCATTAAAGTATTATGGTATCGTACATGCCACTTGTTTGCACTGAAATACCTAAACATGGCTATTTTCCAACTGTGATTAGACTTCTTCGGTTGTAAAGGCCGTCTCCATGTCATATTTTGGACCACCAAAGCACATTCACTCCCCAGAGGATCATGTTTTTAAATCTGTGGCTCCATCCTGATAACAAATTGCCATTTAAGCCTTTGTAAACGAGCTGCGCACCTACATAATAAAGCTTCCTCAGCACTCTGGTCAGTGTGATGGATGGTGGATAGATGGATGAATGCCAGGTGATTTGAGTGAGTCAGACATGAGGTTCATCTCATGTTTTCCTACTTTGCAATACTCTCCTCTGTCCTCCTACCTGACACGATGAAAAGATGCAAAGGAGGAAGAATTGAGGGTATCACATGTTATCAAGTAGGACATTTTTCCTGGTCAAGCACGATCTAAAAGGATCATTTACCGGGAACACAGCTGGGTCACCTGAGAATAGGCTTTTAGCTTCTCTGTACCGTCTTTTGTTACCACAATGTCATGAAATGCTTTGCATGTCATCTGATAAATCAGCGATTTTTGACAAGCCGATTTGTTCCTATTAATTGGCTTTTTATATTCGCACCTGCTGTTCGCACATATTTATAGTTTCCTGTCTTGCTAAATGTGGGTGATGATGCTCTGTCATTATGTGTTGAAGAATCTCTTAAGCGAAAAAAAAGTTTATTCTGTTTCTGCCCAAAATGATAGGGGAAACTGGGAAAAATAAGTGGACATTACATTTCTTTGACCATGCCAAGATTCATGTTGTGAAAAAAGCAGATCTTTCTTCTAAAACTCTCATTTGACGTACTATATATATCCAGCAAATGTCCAAATGATGAATAAGAAACATCCTCCCATACCTACATTTCTGCTGCTATTTCTTCTGTCACTTCCTGTAGTTTAACCGCAGTGAAGTGTAGTGATGCTTCACCTCATCAGCTGCAGCATTCGATCGCTCACAGATTTCCAATGAGTGTCTGTCTAATAATAGACTCCCACTAGGATGTACTCATGTATCCTCATTGAAGTACCCATTGGGAATCTTCCTCTTTCCTCTCTCCTTGAGCTGCATTAAGACAAGTGAGACTTCCTTACTGAATGGAATACCTAATATTGTTCTGTATTTGGTGTGGAGCAAGAATAGGATATGAGATAAAAGAAATTAGATGGAGACACACCATCTGGCTAACACCAAAGGCCACAGCCTATCACATGGCTCCCTGCATTCGCCTCATTTTCACAGCAGATTATTCTCTGCTTTATTTTTATGTATATTTGTGTATGTGTGGCTTGCCTTCACCTCGCACCCTATTGACGTTCATCCATGGTGGATGGCTTTTTATTCTACCCTCGAAATGCGTTGTGGTATGAAATGATATAATTACTGGTAAACCAGAACACACTGTCTCTCTTTTTCTCTCCACTCCCTTCTCTGGGTGGCATATATATACAACACAATGGTCAATGAAGGCAGCACGTGAACTCTTCAACCTCTTTGCTCCCATACTTCCTGTATGTCTATGATCAAGCAGCTGCAAATTGAGGCCGACTATACCATGACTAGTGAAAGGAAATGTCACCCTGTCTCTTCTCCTCGGCCTTGCTTCTCTCCCTCCTAGCCATTGCCCCTTCCACCTCTGAAAATCCTCCTTCAGCTGGTTGCTAAGCAGCACGGGGGGAGCATGACGGTGTTGACGTTGTGTGCTCGGTACCACTTCCTGTAAACAGCCGAGTGGGTGCTCTTCGCTCTCAGCTGCAGAGGGAAGGAGAGTGAGACGAGAAGGCCTAAAATAACCCTTTCTGAATGTCATGACGTAGCGTAGAGAAGAAAAAAAAAGTGTTGTTTAATCCAAAAGTGGAAATGTAACAAGGAGCTGAGAGAGCTGATAGGCAAAAGAGATTCAGGAGTAATTATTGTCTTTACCAGAAGAATAATGAATGGATATAAATGTGTGTGTGTGTGTGTGTGTGTGTGATGTGTGTGTGTGTGTGTGTGTGTGTGTGTGTGTGTGTGTGTGTGTGTGTGTGTGTGTGTGTGTGTGTAGTGTGTGTGTGGTGTGTGTGTGTGTGTGTGTGTGTGTGTGTGTGTGTGTGGTGTGTTGTGTGTGTGTGTGGTGTGTGTGGTGTGTGTGTGTGTGTGTGTGTGTGTGTGTGTGTGTGTGTGTGTGTGTGTGTGTGTGTGTGTGTGTGTGTGTGTGTGTGTGTGTGTGTGTGTGTGTGTGTGTGTGTGTGTGTGTGTGTGTGTGTGTGTGTGTGTGTGTGTGTGTGTGTGTGTGTGTGTGTGTGTGTGTGTGTGTGTGTGTGTGTGTGTGTCGCTTCATTAACCATAGCCCTCTGACCTTTTTCCCCTCTTTTTTTCTGTGTTGCAGCTCAGTGGCGGTGAAGATGACCACGGCACGGTACCGTCCCACATGGGAGCTGGCCGTGGACCCCCTGGTGTCGTGTAAGCTGTGCCTTGGAGAGTTCCCTCTGGAGCAGATGACCACCATCACACAGTGCCAATGTGTCTTCTGTACACTGGTGAGGAGGGCGCTCTGGAAACAGTAACACATATCCTGTATACTAGAAATATAGGATCTACAAATCAATTTGATTAAAAGTCAAAACTATTTTCCGTCTAGCGATATTGAAAGATGTTACAACTTGATTTTTTCAGAGGTAGAGTTAATTAATCAGAGCCACACGGGATTTTCCTGATTTAAAATGTAGAAATGACCTCAGGATCTATATCTAATCTCCATTCCTACTGTGTTACGGTGGTACCGTGTGAAAAGGCTGGGACAAAGCAATATAACACTCATTGGCTGTCAGATCCAATCTAGTCCAGAGATGAGGAAACAATGTCCAAGAGCTAAAAATAGAAGCCACTTCCTAGAACTCAGTTTGGGCGGTGGCAGAAATCACCAAAGTTCAAGTGGTTCAGTTTATTTCACAAGAGGTTAAACAGCCTTTATCTCACTCAAGCTACTTTTATCTCAAGCTGTTTTTTTTCACACATTTCATGATTTTTCAGCCTTTCTAAGTATCTGTTTTTTCCATAATTGTACATTTGCAACCATATATATCTCACTGATATGCTTCAAATGCTCATTTCATGTAAAAAAAAATTAAGATCTATAAACACAACATTGTATAACATTATAAAGTTGAACAGTATATTTTAACTTCCAGCTTGGCAGCAACATCCTTTGTGTTTGTTTTTGTATTTCTTGACATAGAAAGTCAAATATTCACTCAAATATATCAATCTTAAACTCTAAATTCTTAATTTTCTTCACCAACAAGCTACTTTTTTCTAATGCAACAGACAGAGATAGTGACAGAGCGAGACACTAAGGCTATAGTTTGTTTACCAACTTTGTTGTTTGTGTTTGATTTGACTTTCAATTTTGCCATCCAACTGACTGGATATTGAACTGGGTCAATGTCTTATTTGCCTGCCTGTCTGTTTTTTCCTCAGTGCCTGAAGCAGTATGTTGAACTCCTGATCAAAGAAGGCCTTGAAACTGCAATTAGCTGTCCAGACTCTGCCTGTCCCAAAAGAGGACACTTGCTGGAAAATGAGGTATTGATTGATTAAAAGGAAATGTCAGCTTTTTACTTTGATCATCATTTTATTAAATTGCCCTTTTGGTGGTGACTGGTTGCCATTATCGGAACAATCAAGCTTGTCAACATGTCGGACAAGGACCAAAAGACAAAACCGCAGCAATTTCCAGAAACATTTTAAACTTTTGTATATACACACAATGGTCTACAGAATTCTGGATGCTTGAAATAGGCCAAACTTATCCCTAAAAGTTATTATTTTCATTTCAGAATCGTTCTACAATGTTGCTGCTTTTTTGGTCCACATAAAAGGCTAAGAATGGTAAAACTAACATTTGGTATACTTCAAAGCTCCAGATGACCACTGTGCTCCACCTGCCAGTGTGTTTATTTTATAATGAGCAGCTGAGGTCATTCTGAGGGCTAAGCGTTCCTCGCTCTCCAGGCACTTTGCTTCATGGACTCACCGAGCCTCTCACTTGCTCACGGAGGCCCTCAGGCACCGCATGGTTCAACACACCGTCCTTATGTTTCTAATCAATCAGTGTCACTGGCCCTAATGGAACCCGTGCTACTCCTGCCAGTCAGGCAGAGCATCATCCCGTCTACTCTGACAGCGGTGTCCTCACCCTGTAATTGACTGCTATTTTACAAACCCTCAATGCTCATTTCATTGCCCAATAAATGAGTGCCTTTGACCTTGGGTTGGCCTGTGTCTGCACTTTGAATACACTCTGAGAACTGGATTATCTTTTTCCATCTGAAAGTGTAATAAGTAGTAGCAAGTTCTGATCTTGTAGGAATATGAATTTGACATGAAATGATATTCACATACGGAATGCACAATTGCTTCCTGCAGCTTCTGTCTATTAATATGCACAATGACCTGCTTATTTCCCTCCCACTTCTCATCCCTTCTCTCCCCGTAGATCGAGTGCATGGTGGCCACAGAGATGATGCAGAGATACAAGAAGCTTCAGTTTGAAAGGGGTGAGTCAACGCAGAAGCAGCCGCAGTGTGTCAGTGTTATCTCCAGCGTTCCTCACTGCGTGGTGTGTGGGCAAAGGCTGTCGTATACAAACTCACGTCGACCCTCCTGTCCTCTAAGGAGACTGTATATTATTATGACACGCAAGAATGACGACAATCCCACCTTCAAAGTGCAGCCAAGATGCCGCTCTGTCAGATATCCTTTGACGCATGTGGACATGTTTCCTCTTGAATTACGCTGTGGGGCATCTGCGGAGAGCTAATAGAAAGTATTCTTGTTTGTTCAGCAAACCTGTCCATGTCACTGAACAGCTTTAGAATTAAGTCTTTCCATTTGATTTTGATACCAAAAATATGGATTCAATCTGATTTTCTTTTAACCACAAACAATCCTGCAGGGAAGAAATATTCTTGCAACAGGTACTAAACCTTGCTGTAGTATTCCTACTCAACCCTGTCATCCTCATCAAAGTGTAACCCCAGCTCCCATCAAATATACATAAAAGGGAAAGCCTCCTAGATTTTGTTTAAAGAGATTCTAATTGGATTGGTTCGGCTCTCTGCTCGTAAACTGTCTGACTGACTGTGATGCGGCAGGTCTCTTAGCATGACAAGATATTTTAGTTAAATCCTTTTATCCCTGCTTCAGTGTGCCGCTATGTATTCAATGTCTGCGGTTTACACTGTTTGTAGGATAAATGTGAAGTGACTGGTAATAGGCTTGGATATCGTTGGTGGATAGATGATGTGTCTGTGTCGCTCCTGGCTGTCAGTGCAGACGTGCTAATCGGCAATATTAGAGTTCCCTCGCTACCAGAGAATGAAGAAACCAAGCCGTGCTTTCAGATGGTACTCGCCCTGCAGGTTTTCCACCTACACACGGGCTCAATTTGTATACAGAACATGCAGATCTCACTTGCACAAATACATGTAAACAAAACAATATACATAAGAACACACTGGGGGGTCCTGTAGATGAATACAAATCCTCAGAAAGCCCCTGCAATAGAGCAGTCAGCCGTCTCATCAATGTCCCAGTCCAGTCGGGCAGAACAGTTGCTGTAACCGTTCCATATTTCTCAGCCTGAGCCAAGAGTGCATGAGGAATGTGGGCTCTGAGTTCTTGGCAGAGAGGCGAGGGGAAGGAAGGAGAGGATACAAGGGCAAGTGCATCACGCTACCAACTTAGAAAATAACTGGCAAAACACAAAATCTGGTGTCTTTCACACGTATTCAAAAGCATTTGGAGAAGTCGTGGAAATGAGTGAGAGGCATCAAGACAAAAGTTACCTATTGTATTAAAGCTATTTTCCATCATAAGTATGTACACATTTGAACCTTGAAAAGTGTACATTAAACTAAATATGTATTAGACGAAAGGCTTTTATTGATTTGCAAGGTTAGCTCATCTCTAGTCGTAAATTGATTATCCCTTACTTGAAATGCTGTGGTTTTCTGTGCACATTGTTCTGGGTTTTTCCCACTCTGAAACATCAGCGGCCAAGGCACCATGGTGGCCAAACATTATTAAGAAAGGTAAACTATTTGAAAGACCTTCTACCAAAAAGAAAACAACCTCCCAATGAAAACAATTTTGGTTAACTAACCGTTTGAAAGAGCTGCTTTCCATGACGCTGGCACTTGTTTTGTTCCATCAGAGGTGCTGTTGGACCCATGCCGGACGTGGTGCCCTTCCTCGACCTGCCAGGCCGTGTGCCAGCTGAAGGAAGCAGATTCTCCTGCGCTGCCCCAGCTGGTCCAGTGCGCCGTCTGTGCCCTGGAGTTCTGCTCCGCCTGCAAGGCCAACTGGCACCCCGGACAGGCCTGCCAGGAGCACAACCTGCCCATCACCTCCTTCCTACCAGGAGAAAACAGGTACTGCCTTTATCCCTCTACCATCTACTTTACAGTTGCTTTTGAAATCCATGTTTTCCGAATGTATACCTTATACTCTGCATGCATACACGCTTCTATCAAGGAGGCATTCAGCATTAATATATTACACAGTTAATTAATAAGAACATTTATATATTTTTTTATCTCAATTGCCAAGATATCTGTATTTTGTGCTTCTTTCATTTGAACGTTTGCTGGTGTCTTGAACTTATGTTTAACAAACTAAAAGTATTAGGTTATTGGACTCTTAGTTGCACAAATCAAACAAAGAAATTGTTTCAACCTGGCTTTTATACTTTTTTTTCTGACATTTTATGTATGATGATCTTTCTACAATTAAATAATATGAATTTCTCCCGTTTTGTCATGTTGTGACAGTATGAGCTGCTATATGACTTTCTGCAGATGCAACCCCATAGAACTGAATCATAAACCATGTTCATCTCGCCTGACTGGAGCTCTGATCCTCCCGTCAATATGCAGGAGGATTCATTCAGGGCCTCCTTTAATATGTATCGACAGCTGCTAGCTGTTTTGCAGACTCTGCTCTGCTGTGCATCAACCAGGGTTTAAGCTCAAATTAATAGGCAGATATATAAACTCCTATAAAAGCCTTTTGAGACTGGCTTATTACTCCTTTCAAGGAAACATGACCTACCTGTGAGGTAAGTAGAGAGTTGCTGTAGAGACATATGCAGCTGACCCGTTTCTTTGAGATATCCTCTTACTCTGGAAACCTCATTAACTCTGCAGAGCTTTCTTCTGTCAGCGCAGGTTCAGGACCGAGCTCAAAGGCCACCGTGGAGAGAGACAGAGGATTAACCGGTCTACTCTTAAATTGTAAAGAGGGTTTGAGCTACACTTGTTCACTGCAAAGTCTTTCAAAGCTGGATCCTTCACTAGAAATAAGTGGGATTGTGCGTGGTCCTAGGACAGGGCCTAGAATGACCGCTACCTGCTCACCTCCATATTATCAAGGGTCAGCAGCACCTTACTGACACATGACAAATAGATACAGACAAACCAACACCAAGAGATGGAAGGGTAAGAGTGTTGGAGGGATGCCATTTAGTGATTGGTGGTTTTGAGAAGAGTTGTCGGCCCCTGCACTTTAGCGATCACACGATCCTGTTAGGCCAGAGATTGTAAGTATTGATTGCTGCGTTAAAGCAATCTCATCCCCAGCACTTTTTGGTAAAGCGAATGTTGAGTGATTTTCTTTTTTCAATGTTGTTTGGAATACAAATCCCATCAGGCTTGTGTCTCTCTTCCTCCCAGCTCTTTTTATAAGAATGAAGAAGATGATGCACCAATCAAGCGCTGTCCTAAATGTAAAGTTTACATCGAGAGGGATGAGGGCTGTGCACAGATGATGTGCAAGAACTGCAAACATGCCTTCTGCTGGTACTGTCTGGAGTCCCTGGATGTGAGTTTCGCTCTTCTTTGTACTTTGATGTATACTGCAATAGCGTGACTAAAAGCCCCCACAGTTTATTATTGTACCGTTTGCACAATGTGATAAGCGCAAATGTAGACATCATTTGCATATTGACAGCAATAGCTTTTATTAACAGGAAATTGTAGCTTAACCATGGTCTTGATAAGAAAGGGATGAGATGTTTTAGATTTTCTTTCGAGAAATTGAGCTTGGATAAGGATGACTTATGAGCAGTGGTACGTTATGTCATCTTAATTGTGTGGGCACGGACAACCGCGCCACGTGGGTCATTTAAAAAACGATTTTCTCAGAACAGCTGCCCTTGTCCTTTAGGCTGCTAATGGTCAATCTTTACCTGTACTGTGTGTGTGTTTGTGTGTGTGACAGGACGACTTTCTCCTGATCCACTATGACAAAGGGCCCTGTCGAAACAAACTAGGCCACTCCAGGGCGTCTGTTATCTGGCACAGAACACAGGTGAGAAACCCATCTTCCTCCCTTCTCCTTTCTCTCCCCCCCTCCTTTCTCTCACACTCACCACACTGCAGCATGTGGCCACACACATGCTCCCGGGTTCTGCCTCTTTCTCGCTCAAACACTAGCCTTCTGTGACGGGCTAAAATGATCTTGACTGCACAATACGAAAAAGGACAACTCGATCCACGTGCAGCGCCAAGTGCCTGGTGGTCGGAGTCCTGCTGTGTTCAGCTAAGCCTATTATGTACACCTTTCAAACAAAAAAAAGGAGAAAACGTTTACATAACAAAGGTCCTTCTTTACCGATGGGTTAGCAAATGAAATGACGGATTACACAAAGGATTGGATATGACATGTAATTTTCCACATGAAAAATGGTGGATTACACATGATCGGGATTAGATATGACATGTGTTTTAAATCTTCCACACAGGCCGACTCTGGTGTTCACTTCTCCTCAGTATCCCTCCTTAGCAGAATAACCTATTATGGGTTGGCACGTCCCTTTGTCCAACATACTTGTTATTTTGTCAACATTAGCATATAAACTGGCATCTGTTGCCCAGTGGGGCAGGCTGAGTCATATGATTACAGTTCAGCTGGTGGAAGACGGCTATAGCTTCACTGCTCTGTGTCTTTGTCTCTCTCTTGCTCTCCTCATTTCACTCCCCGCTCTCATCCACATCTAAAAGATCCACTTACAAGATGTACCAGGGCAAACCTATCTTACAAAACAAATATTTTCTCCCTGTCTACACCATGTCTACCGTCAGTTACAAGGACAGTCATGTTCGAAACATGTAAGCATCATCAATGATTCAGAGCACATTGTGCTTTCCAATACAGCACAGCCTGTATACAAGCTGGGAGAAGGTTAGTTAGGTATGTGTGCTTAAAAGCAGAAAACTGTTTCCAATAAAATACCCTAGAAAAGCATATTTGTTCCCTCAGAACGTGAGGAAAGCATTGTGCTATAATAAGTCACTATTGCATGAGACTGCATGTTATGTATTCCATTTTGGGGCTCTGAACTTGCTGGTGTCTGGCGCCCCCATGTGGGCAATTCACCAACATTCATGCTTATTTCATTAAAGAGTTTGAAGCTAATAATGTTGAGAATTGCTGAGTGTTTTTGTAGTCCATCAGTAAAAATGTATATATTTTATTTTTGATATGGTCTACTAAACCAATTAGTTTTAATAGTGTTGATGCTGGAACAGAGGCCGTAACAGCAAACATGGTATATTTAGAGCTTTTAAAAAGCAATAAGTAAAGAATATACAGTTATACATTTGTGAAAAATTGCCAACATCCCCTGTAGTATTCAAATAGCTTCTGATGCGTCTTCAAGCAACTATGCTTTAAAGATATGTCGTTTGAGCATTTAGTGCCATCAGCTGGGCAAATTGCAGGATTCAAGGATGGAAGGGAATACCATTGTCTTTTTGTTTAAACTACTGTATTTACATATGTATTTACTCTTTCTGATCTCTCCCTGCAGGTTGTTGGGATTTTTGCTGGTTTCGGCCTTCTCCTGCTGGTGGCCTCCCCCTTCCTCCTTCTGGCCACTCCCATCGTCCTGTGCTGTAAGTGCAAGTGCAGCAAAGGCGATGACGACCCGTTGCCAACCTAAACACACCATCGGAGCCGGATGCTTCATGGATAGGCCATGTTTTATTTCCTTTTCATCCCTTTTCGTTCCTCTCCTACCACCAGCTTCATTTTTTTCTGGCTGTGCCCGCTCCAGCCCCCGGCCGCTTCGGGATCCATCGCTCTGCATGAGAGAGGCATGGTAGGAAAGCGAACCTACACCCTGGCTGAAGAGAGGTTGTACGGTTAAAGGTCAGAGGAGGTCAGACTTGTCTAAGGACCACTGTGTCCGTGTGTCAGACATTGGTGGTCTGGGGATGAGGAGAACGTCCGGGCTGCTTCGAGAAGTCCTTCCTGTGATGTGGAATTTTGACGCGTCACTGCAAACAAAGGAAGAATCGAAGAAGATAAATGCTTTTCTCTTGTATGGACAATATAATGCAGGAGCCAGCTTAGAAAGAACTTTTACTTTATCACTCTGTTTTGTCGGTTGGTCGTACGCAACAAAAGCTTTTTTCCCCACCACCACACTTCAATGTAGCTCTACAGATTCAGTCAGTAGCATTAGAGTTGCACCACGCATGTTTGGTGTTCACTCGATTTGCACACGGAACATGATTTCTACTTCATGTTCACGACTGAGGTAGAGGAGATGGGAGGCTGTTATCACTCTCAACTCGATGTACAGCACGTCCTCTTGATGATGTCAATGTTTTATAACCGGTTGCTTTTAATAGAACTGTGCTCAGAGTAGTGTCTGTGTTGTACTTTTTGATTGTTTTCCAAATTGTTATGTACACTTATTGAAGGGGATTGCCACTCAAATCTAAAACTAAGTTTTTCATACTATCTCTACTATTTTCTTGAACACACCTCCAGGCATTATGCACATGCTTGTGAAAGAGTGTGTTTCCCAAAACTGTCACAGATTGTTTTGTTCTTAGATCCAGACATTTCCCAAATTGAGTGGTACTCCCCTTTAAGTTCAACGTTAAGTCTATTCGAGGACATTGTATCCTCGCGTTGTGGAACCATTTTAATACCACAATAACAGAGATGTCACTCCTGTAATTCTCAGTCCCCAGGTGGTGGTTTAGCCAAATAGAAATGAAGAGCCTTAAATTGAGGACAGAGAATCAGGCATTTCCTCTGTGCATTAAAAATAATTAAAGTCCAAATAATCCCAGGGAAAGCATGTTTAAAAGCATTACAGACAGTCAGTGAAGCCCTTTATATTCAGATGAGTCTATGATGTCATCCATATGCCACCCTGTTAATAGCCATACTGTAAAAAACTAAAGGAAGACAAAAAAAACAGCTGTCCTAAACTGATGTTTTGTGTGACCTACTGTATGGCCTGTATTTCCTAAGTCTTTTTGAGCAGGAGAGCTGCAAAATAACTCACAGTTTAACTCAGAGCTCCCACTCTTTGAGACTTAACAAATATCTGCCCAAATTGCAAACTTGCATATGTTAGTGGTCCAAGTGTCGATGTTTTGTTTTGTTGGTACTCCAACAACAAGCAGCTATTCCCTGCAAGGGGCATCAGAAGAGCCTATAAAAGAATGTTCTGTTTTTGGGCATGTCATTATTAAGCTGCTCTATACTATATCACTTTATCTATGCAAGTTTGTACATTAACATTCTTAAAAGGCTATGGATTTATCATAAACAACTTTATGTCATGAGTAGGTTTATATAGTGAAAGCTGCAGAATGTCACCATATATTTGCATATCATGACTTTTATTTAATCAGGGAGTTATTCAGAAAAATATCCATTTTATTTTCATCTTCCTTGTCTTATGTTACTGTTTTTCGCTATATTTGAAGTTTGTAAACCAGAACAGGGTTTGGCCATTTTTTATTTGGTCATCTTCATTTCAGTGAGGGGAAATTGCTTCAGTAAAACAATGTTAAGTAAGTAAGGGAACAAAGGTGAACACATTTAATTATAAACCAATTATCTCACTACGACTGCCTGTGTTCTTGTTTTTTTCTTACCATGCATTTCATACCAGCCATTTTAATGTTCTGACAAGCCATTTACTACTGCTTTTTTATGTAGCGTTTCATGAGAAATGGAGCTACAGTTACCAAAAAACGATGAACAGTGAGTAGCCAGTCTGCAACTCGTTCCAGTCCTTTTACATTTAACTAAGTTGCTCTGTATGAGAATCCTCTTTATTGGTAGTAGCCTTACAATTTGAATACTTTTCCTGTAGCCTGTGTTGCTTTCACTGACCTCCCCTACTGTATGAGCATGATCATTTGATATTCAAGCCAGTCCAATTTTCTACTTTTAAAGTGTGGTGCTTTTCCCAAAATTATAGTTGAATTCTTCAAGCTTTTGTTGTTTTAATGACAATCGTGCCAAGCAGATTTCCTGGAACAGATAAGGAAACAGCTGTCCACTGTATGTGCATTTTGACCATGTATTTGTAATGTATTTTACAGGGTGGAAAAAACGTTTTAATGCTTCTTTATGTAAACGCTTCACTGTATCTGGGTTTCATTGTTTTCTTGATATGATCTGTGATGTGCGTGGTATGGTGCCTGCTGTGTTTAACAGGGGAGATTAGCAGATGAAAACAATACTCAAAAGAAGTCAATATATATGAGAGATTGAAACCATACTTTTTAAGGGTTTTTATCATTTTTATTGTCATCAGGGCTCTGATAGCAAAAGTACAAAAATATTAATTTAAACACAACTTTCACCACCATCGAAGTCTTCAGCAGGTACAAACTAAAGTCGATCAAAATCATGGCCACTTCCATTTTTGTACACAACATTCTCTTTTACTTAGGTTTGCTGGCACCACTCGACAGGTATTATTATGCAACACACATAAAAGGGCCAAACGGCAAACTTTACAATCACTGCATTTGCATATTGTTTTCTACAATAGAAGCTTGTAAGGGCTCAATATAAAGCCCTATACTGGAGCAGGTGAAACATCAGCACAGGTGTTGAAAAAGGACACTTTGACCAAGTAAATGGCTTGTTCCTAGGATTTGGCCCTTGAAGCAAGATAAAGTTTGTTTTACAAGAGCTTAAGGTCTACTTTGCAACTATTCTAAGATCAAGTTTGGTTACAAGCAGCAATTTATATTTTATAACCGGTTGTGTCAAGAGATGAAGCTGCATGATTTTTCTCTGACTTCTACATGTTAAATATAACAATATTGTAGCCTCTAAAGATCTTTGGAATGGTAGCTTTGTCACTATCATTCAGCTGTCCGGTTTTCATTTAATTTTGAACAATATATTTGTATTGTTCAGCCATATGATATACAGCGGTTTGCCTTCCTATATTTAACAGGTTGGCTTCATTTGTCTGTTACCTTTTTGTTGATTTTTGTATACACCTGTTTTACGTCATAGGTTCTTGTGTATGCATTGTCTGTTTAAGAGCAGGGTTGGCAGGTGTAATGGTCAATGACATTTCAGTCACATCAGTAAGTGTATTTTTGTCAGAGGAAATGCTGTCTGTACGCCAGACTTCTGTATTTAGAGATATTAAACAATGTCTCTTGTTTAGTCAGTAATTGAAAATTAATTGACCTGGGACAAAGATATCAACATTGTAAAGTGGCATATTTGGATAAGTTGGACAACTTAGACTCAGCATCTCATTATATCTACAATTTCACTAACACTGTGACACCAGGTATTAAAGGTTGTTGTTTTTTTGTGAGTCGGCTCTTTTCATTGATACCAATTTACTGAAGCGTTGAGGTCCAGTTGGTTGTCCAGTAGCTCCCTCTGGTGTTCAATGCGGGTCGTTTTCCTTTCAATTAACAGGAAGACCTAGGATGGAAATGCAGGAGATAATTTAATACCTAAATACATTTAACAACTTCATTAACACTTCCAGTTACAAACGATTACAATTCAATTCAAAACCTTTATTTATCCAGGTAAAATCCCATTGAGATCAATGATCTCTTTTTCAAGGGAGACCTGCAGCAGTAGGTTCCACAAGAAGACATAAAAACATAAACAGAACAACAAAAGGACATCATACAGCAAAATGTACAGGGATTACAATTTACATATCTAACCACATGTACAGGTACCAACAGCATCTGATTGAGTAGCATCCAACCGAGCTTTAAAAACATGTAGTGGTACTAGCTTGGTAATTTCCATTCTTTTTGCAGACTGTTCCATGTTAGTGGAGCTGCACATCTAAAAGCTTTCTTCCCTAAGACAGTCCTAGCACTTGGCACATTTAATAAAACCACAGCATGCGATCTCAGGCAATAAGTACTTTCAATTTGCAGAGAGATCAGGGAGCAGATATAAGATGGTAGTTTATCCAACATGGCTTTGTAAATGAAAAAGTACCAGTGACTGAGCCTCCGTACAGTAAGTGATGGCAAAACCGCCTTGGTATACAGGGTACAGTGATGCGTAAGTGCTTTACAATTTGTCAAAAATCTCAGTGCACTGTGATACGCAGCATCTAACTTGCTCAGGTAATTGGCAGGTGCATTCATATATAACAAATCACCATAATCCAGCACAGGTAAAAAGGTCACAGTGACTAGCCTTTTCCTGGCCTCAAGCGAGAAACAGGACTTGTTTCTGAAAAAGAAACCTCGCCTAACCCTCAGCTTTTTAAGCAGGTTATTGACATGAAGTTTAAAAGTGAGACAATCATCAAGCCAGATACCCAGGTATTTGTAACAGGTAACCACTTCAAGTTGTATTCCTTGCGTTACAATATCCAAAGCAGTCTCTGGTGTATTTTTAGCTTTAGCTTTAGAAAAGAGCATTACCTTGGTTTTATCCACATTTAAAAGAAGCTTAAGCTCAGAGAGCTGAGCCTGAATAATGTTAAAAACAGCCTCGTTAATCAAGGGACCTGCACAGTACATAACGGTATCGTCCACATAAAAATGTAAGGTTGCTCCTTCGACATTTTCACCTAAACTATTAATATAGATAGAGAGATACAACCAATGCACCCTTAAATGAAGGCTCCCTTACTCTCAGTCATAACACTTTAAGAACCCTTATTTCAGTATGTCATCAAAAAAGTAATAATGTCACACTTAAAATGTCCTTATCGAGTATGCCATCAAAAAAACATTGTATAGTAGGTCACAAAATAAATCATGACCCAAAGTCAAAGTAAGGGATATAATGAAATAAGTCATTAAAGATTAATATTATAGTCTAGCTTTTAAAAAACCACTATAGTAATAGTATAGTAGGCTATGTTATAGAAAAAGTCATGAACACGTCTGTAGTGACTTTAAAACCTAATCTATATTCAAACCACTGAGGGATGCGAACGGGAGAACTTGTTCGGACGCGTGTTCCAGACTATAAAACAATGTCCATATGAGTCGTATATCTTTGAATCCATTGATCCATTTATTTTGTGTCCAATACATTCACCTTAATGAATGTATCCACATTACCATTCAGAGAACAATATATGCATGCCAGTCACGCTGGATACAAACAGGTTAACACACAGCTTATCTCGACACGGTCAGTAACTGTTTGCTTCCCGTCCCACACAGCTGATTCTGACCACCAGGTGATTACCATATACAGTCTATGGTGATTACATATGCACTCTCAAATGAATGCTCCATCCTGTGTTCAATGTCTGAACTGCATGTTACGTTCAACTTGTGCAGATCAAATAACACAAACAAAATACATTATGGCTCCAACCCACCGGCCCCTAATTGTTAATGGCAGGAGGGCATCATTAAAAAAATAAAATAACAAACTTGTACACAGATATAAAGAAAACAGGCCTTTACAATAGTCAAAACAAATCAAACAAAAGAGGCAAAACTCAAATAAAATAATAAACAACTTAGGTATTCTTTCTTTCTTTCTATGTTAAGGCTTGTATAACGTTATTGGTAACTTAAACCGTAGTTGAACGGTTAAAAACTGCCTCGACGGCGTCTTTCTGACAGGTTGCCCATCTCTGTCTCTGTTAGAGAAGGCGCTGTGGGGTTTTAGTATTTTATACTTTGTTGACTACAGACGTCACGATTTGGTGACCCTTTTTATAAAAACAAAAATAATGGCACTAACACACCGGCCCCTATTGTTATGGTCATCTTTAATAACAATAAAAACAAAATCCAATATACTTTTTTTCGACATTCTATATTTTGACTTTTTTCATATGACTTTATTTTACGACATAGGCCTGCTATGTCATGACTTTTTTCAACATACTAGGCCTGTTTTCAAACTTTACAATATATTATGACTTTTCTTCACATTTTTCCGAATACTATACTATGACTTGTTTCAACATATTTCGATATACTATACTATGATTATTTATCAATATTTTCGATATACCATACTATGACTTTTTCAGACATACTATACAATGATATTTTTTCAATATTTTCGATATACTATACTATGATTATTTATCAATATTTTCGATATACCATACTATGACTTTTTCAGACATACTATACAATGATATTTTTTCAATATTTTCGACATACTGTACTATGATTTTTTTTTCAATATAAAACTAGTATAGTAAGTCTTAAAATAGTCAAAAGAAAGTCATAGTATTGAAAGAGTCACAGTTAAAAATGTCAATTAAAGAAATCATAGTGGTAATGTTTTCTAAAAGTTTTTTTTTTTAAATCATAACGTGTGCTTTAAGATAAAATCACAATAAAAATGTCAGGAAAACAGCATAGTATAAAAAGTCAATAAAAAGTAGTGGTGGTCTATTTATGATGTCCTTCTCTTAACAATGACCTATTGCAGAAAATGTTTACATCCTCTTATCTAGTCTCTTTTAAACTTGCTTCAAGCCTCTTCGTTCATATTCATGGCAGTTGTGTATGTTCTCTTGCAGCTCTGTGTGTTCATCAGGCATGTGTCAGCCTTTTGTTAAGGTCTGCCAAAGAACAGGTTGTTCTCTCCCTCTCTCTGCCTTTGTGTCTATTTCCTGCCAGATGCTGGATTGGGAGCATTAACAAGACAACCCTGAAAATGAAAGTGCAAACGCTGGGTGATATATCATCCCTCACCAGCTGTTCTCTGTTTGGAAGTCTCTCCACCAATCACTGGGCAGGACCACAGGAAGTTGCCATCTGTGGGCATCATGGTGACAGAGTTTGTGGATGGGCGTTGAAGCTGATGTGTTATCTGGAGCAAATAAAGTATTAAACAGGCGGAGCGGGGGGGGCAAGGAGGTGTAGGGACGGAAATGGAGAGATGTGACAGAGAAACCAGGATGAATGTATCGCCTAAAAGACAAAGAGCCAAAACTGAGAGAGGGATGGATGAAAAGAGAAGAGACAAGGCCTTTGCACCTGCTCGGTATAGAACACAGGGTTCTGCTATCACACGTGTGCTGGCTGCAGGCCGATCAGGATGGTCTGCTCTGGCTTTACCTTCCAACACCTTGCTGCCAAACCCTCCTCCTGCTCCCCATCAGCATCCCCCCCCCCCCCCCCTGCTGCTCTGCACATACAATCCAACAAACAAACTCTTAGCCTTTTAACTCTTACACCTCAACATCAATGCAGGAGAATATAGAAAATCTTATCACAGTCAGACGTCATAACGGCAGGTTTTTCATTTTGAGTGGATTGGACTTGCATGTTAAAACTGTTACGGTCTTGTCCAGTAGTTCCAGAAATTATTTTTGATTGACTCCTTATTATGAAGCAATATCTATTTATTACAGCTGTAATGAAGGCACATTTTTCCTGGACTCTTTTATTTTACTTTTTTGAAGCGCAAAGAGATACAGTATTTAATAACATACAACATTGTATAGAATAATATAACAAATTCAGTGACATCCGTGAAAGACGGAAACACCTTTCGTCCTGGAATCTATTCAGCGAGTATGGAGTTAAATATACTATTGTTGTAGTCTTAATTAATGGCTTCGTCAGTGTTGTAGTAACTACAGTGCTTGTGATGCTATAAGTTAACTATTCAAGTCTACATTCCGCATAGGTTTTGCTTCATTATCTGCAACATGTAGTATTGTTCCAATGCCTCTGCTTCATTTTAATAGTGTGCTAGTATTGTTAGCTGCCTCTATGATTGTTCCTTGAGTAGAATACAGAAGTGAGACACATTTTAATACCCACAGGGATTCTTAAGGTAAACTTTCATAAGCACTAGCTGAAAGTCATCAAATAGTTGTACTGGGTAATATTATAACTTATGTGACATGATTGGTTATCTGCTTGCCAGAAGAGGGAACTAGAGAGCTGTAAAAACAGGACAGTTTGTTTGTCAATAATAATAATCCACACACTGACTTTGGAACATCAGATACTGCGAGCAGCTAGGGTTAGACAGATCGAGGGGTTATTCTGTATGGTTAAGGAATCTTATTTGTTTGCTCATGTGTCACTGAGTGCAGTCTTCAGCCCAGTATACAGCAGTACAGTACAGTTGTCTGACCCACTGAGCATTGAGGCCCATTCTAGAGGGTCTTTCTCAGTTGTCACGCTGATGGGCAGCATCAGCCCCTGCAAAGGAAAAATTCAAGTAAACGCACGTTGACATTTCAAGCTAAGAGCTCTCGGTGGGGGGTTAAGGGTTAATAATGGGCATGTGCATTTGCTCATACTTGCACGCCCAGCCCCCAGGACTCTAATTGTGACCAGGGGCCATTGTACATCAGCAAGTGACTGACATAAGATGACAGGTTACCGCCTCTGATCTATGTAATCACAGCACGTTTTTGTTATGCTCATTGTCCCTTAAGCCTACGGACACCTATTAGCTCTCATTAGCTCCCTGTGGTTCAGCAAGACACAACTCTGACCTGTCAAACCGACAACAAAGGATGTTGTAGTTCTAACCATTAGTTGGTGAGATGTGACTCGGAAAAACCTTATTTCTAGCAAATAGCACTGGCACACAGAACAGCAGTGTGATTGTTTTAAATTATTAGAGCAAGATTGTATCCAATTAAAGGAATAGTTTGATGTTTTGAAAGCTTGAGCAGATCAATACCACTTGTTTGTGTCAATTAAATATCATGCTGACAGTTTGCTTACCTGAGAACAAACTACAAGGAGAAGAAAACAACTAGGCTAGCCCACCGATCAGCACCTGTACAACATAGTTACAACGTATTTTAAGTCTCAAGGTCTTGTGAGGTAACCAAGAAACATACTGAGCTTTGGAGGTGCCGGTAATCTAGTACCTAAATAGAACAACACATGTGTTCCTCCAGCTTGATGGATGAAATAATAGTACATTGAAGATAAGACTGGGCAAGTGTTAACATTGTAGCCTCTGGTTTCCAATCTTGTTGCAAAGCTAAACTAAGCTACAGCTGAAGTTTCATTTTAAACGGACAGATAGGAGTGGAATCAGGCGAGCAAAATATGTTTCGTAAACATTTAAAATTATTCCTTTTATAAAAGAAAAAATATATAATGTTCATATTAGACAAAAACGTGTTTTTTCAAGTCACCACAGTGTCAAATATATTTTCCTCCACTCTCTTTCTAACCTTCTCCATGTGTAATTCCTTCCTTCTCTCTTGCTTGGTTAAACCTCTTCCACTTCCTGTACTACAACCCTCTGCTTCTGTGTTCCTGCTCCACCTGCATCCCGTCTCATTCGCCGCTCTCCCTCCTTCCCCTTGATTTTATCTGGGAGAAGTTTGCCTGGGGTCATTCACCTGAGCCTCCTCACCTGGCCTCTGACAGGCCTGTTGGGAGGATAACGGTTGCAGAGCGCCGCGGGGAGAGTAACAAACTCTGTTTTCTGTCATGATGACATACCTGAGAAGAGCGAGGACCTTAGGGATTTGCTTTGCAATGAGCACATAGTCAAATACAAACAGGCCTGAGTTGATTACAATATTGCCAGGTGGAAAGAGAACTGGGGGGAAATCACTCAAAAAACAAATTGATTTTTTAAATACCTGAGGCTTAGAAAGAAAGAGTTTGTCTGTGGATTTACCCTGAAGTTTGAGAAATGAAGCTCAATTTCCAGCTCGCTGCTCTTTATGTAATGTCAGTCATGTATCCTTCAGTCACTGGCAGGTGAGTGTGTGTTTGATTGGTGGGACTGTCAGCTATCAGAGATGTCGTACTGTACTATCAGAGACCCCTACTGCTCCTTCCACCAACACAGCTTCCAGCCATGCACCTGTTCCCTCCGCCTGCTGAATCTCTCTCTCTCTCTCACACACACACACACACACACACACACACACACACACACACACACACACACACACACACACACACACACACACACACACACACACACACACACACACACACACACACACACCACACACACACACACACACACACACACACACACACACACACACGTCTGCGCCTGTGGTTTCAACTTGGCTTTTTCTCATTAAAGACTCAGTGAAATTTGACAGGTTTTGACAGCAAAGGTTTTTCACATAGATCCTGGTATAGTGACAGATATCCGACAGCTTGATGATAACTGCTGCCTTATGGCGGAAACACAGGTGTCCCTCAGAGCTGACGACAATAGGCATCTCTGAGTGATGGACGGGTTTGATGAAAAGTTACAGAGCTGGAACAAGTGGAAAGTGTGCATGCTGGGACAGAAACAAGAGAGGGATTGCGTGAGGTCACTGTGAATTATTGAGAATACTCTCCTCAATAGGGTTTAAACGCTTTGATGTTCACTACATGTATTTAGATGCCTGTTTTCAGATTTAATCTCCCTGATTTTTGGGTATTAATGAGTGTACCCAGCCAGAAGAATTCCTCCAAGGCCTCTTCCCTTTTTGAACCTCCCTCCTTTTCCCCCCGCCCCTCATCTTCTATTCTTGCTCCTTTACCTTCTGCTTGTAAATCAGCTCCTTAGTGGTCCTTTTAATATTGCTTGAGTGTGCAGTCTTTTTAACACACTCTGGCGTTCACTCCTCTCGCGTGCCCTCTGTCAACAGTAAACTTTCTGAAAAGCGAGCTTAACAGGCCGTGAAAGGGCGGCACAGATGGCTACATCCTAGGTGGTAATTATCAACCACTACCTCCCAACACACAAAAAAAAGAAACAAGCCAAGGTGTTGCCGTCAGGTCAACTGATGCCGCTGACACGTTTGTAAGCTCTCTGGCAGTGAGCTCCAACCGACATACAGGAAAGGGCCTTCTGGAGCCCAGACAGCACATTGACAGTGTCACAGGTCAAGCACAGCCATAAGAGGATGATTTTTGGCTTCAGTGCACATAAGCCAGACAGAGATCTATATTAAAACCCAAGTCGGCAGGAAAATAACACTTTTTTTTCTAACTGCAGGCGTTACATTAGCTTGATGTCACATCTTGTTCAACTGGAGATCTTGAGAAGCATTTTAATTGCATTCTAATGGGTTGGTTTCTAATACTGTGTAATGTACAGTAGACAGGCAATAAAAGCCAATTAGTTTGAAAGTTTTTCATTTAGCACAAGGTGTTGGTAATGGCTGAGTTGATGCGCTCTCTTAACAAGCGAAAGGCTTTCTGAAGAGCTTTAACATTTATTTCGCTGTAGATCTATTAAAATGAAGGTGACAGCTAATTTGAATCCTCTTTAATTTGGGGGGAATTTAATACACTACAAGGTGATAGTCGAGGCTCCCCCTACCTCCGTACAAGCCGCCTGCCGCATGCAAAAATATGTAAATGCAGCTCGTATTAGAATCTTTGTCTGGTTGTCATTCTCACATGGGGCACATCAAAGCCATATGACCTGATTTTGCACCTGCTGTTTAATTAAATTTACAAGACAGACACAGTCTCCACTCCCGGTGATATACAAATCTGGCTTTATTACCCCGGCACTGTAATTTACAAGGCAATTTACTGCTGGGCGGTAATGGTGCCTGCCAAAGTGCTCCCTCTGAAAAGATACACAAACATGCACCACAACAAGTTTTCTCATTCCCCTTCCTGAAGATGGGACCAAGAATACCAAGACGCCTCGACAACACCTGACTCACGGATTAGCGTTGTTGAGGCCCACAGGGCAACTTCTGTACATCTGAAGTATCTCAGAAGGCCTCGATCTCTTACTATTACTAACTGGACATTCCAATACCAATATCCAACATATTTTGGTTTACCCACCATTAACCTCTCATGAATTATTATTTATTTGTGTTTTATTGAAATCTCATTTAGACCAGAGACTGCGTGCAGTACAAACTTTCTGATAGGCTCCCATGAATCGGTTCTGAAACACAAATTGATAATTTCTTTGAGCAAAGACCTCAAAGTGAAAGGGATTACCATTTGACCTAGACACCTCTCTGAACTGAGATGTTAATTTACTTGAAAAATGACGTCTACAGCAAAAATGTTTTACAGTTGTCCTTGTAAGGCCACACTGTGCTGTCATGGAGAGACGGGACATGATGGTTGAATATAGTTTTGGGCTAACGGCATACATTTTCAGACTGGAAGGAATTCCTGGTGTTGCTTACAATAGTTGTGTAATGAATGAAAAAAAGAGAGCTTGAGAGAGTTGTTAGAACCTTGAAACTACCTCATCTCCCCACACCAGGAAAATAACTGTGAAGTGAGTGAGCATGTCAGATTGTTGGTTGCTGAAAGTTACAGAAATGGTTGGATGTAGCGACCCCATTCAAACATCACAAAGGTGATCATGCGATCTGATGCATTTTGGAGCCTTCATAGCCTAAAGGTTGATTCTAAGGAGGGATCAATATACGCTATACTCATCTATAATAATCTTAGCACAGCTCAAATAAAGTAGCAATAAGCGCTGTGAATGTGTTTGCAATAGAGCAGAGCTGCATTAAGCTAAGTCAAAGAGTTAGCAAATCATAGACAGATGAAATATCATAATCAGAATATGTACAAAGTGGATATTTGGTGTTTATGCTCTGACTTCATCACTCACCCATGGCTTACATCAGGAGCAGCACAGCATAAAACCATATTAGATACTAAGCCGGACAACAGCTGTTAGATAGGATCTACTGTATGTGGACTGGGCTCCAGCTGCCATGTAGCACACCTCTGCCCATAAAATGAATATGCTATCTAGTGAGCATCTTCTACATAAGCCAACAAAGCCCCTCTAACCGCTGCAGAGGATATATAATCTTGTGAGTTGACATGGATACAAAAATATATCAACAATTCAGCAGGAGACACATTAGCTAAACAGCAGATTATTACAAATGTAAGCATTCTAATATGCACAAAGGTTAGAGTCTCAGAATAATCAAACTGTTCTTATTGTGAGGCATGACACGACGATAAGCAACAGAACAGATGACATTATATATTTAAATGTAAGATTAGCAACAAGGGCAGCTGAGAAATAGTGGAACACATATTTAGTTCTCTTACCTACATAATAGTAGTCAACGTAAAAAGTCAGAACATATTTTGAACATATTTTGTGTTCAAGAGATATCTAGCTAAATTAGCATGCTAACTGACTTGCCCATCTTGTTTCTCTACAGGTACTCTCTGTGAGTAAATGTAGCGCTGGTCTGACATCAGTACAGAGGGAGAAGAGGTAAATCTGCCTCAAACTTTACTAAGAAGATTATAAATTGTAAAATGACATCCAGTAATGCATCATGCATCTGTAACGTTGAGAGTTCAGTTTGGCATTGCAGGTCCTGGTTTTATAGGGTCTATGGATTGTAAATCGTATGCCAAAGAACGTGTAGAGGTACGCATAATTTGCATGCATGTGTGTTTGTGCACACAGATTTGCATGTGAATCTGAGAGATGCCCCTGGTTGCAGTATACACTAAAAAATGCTGGGTTAAAAACAACCCAATTTGGGTCGTTTTGCCTGATGCGTACTCTATAGAGTACGCATCTCAGGCAATCCATAATAGATGATGAAATTTGGCAAGCCGTCCAGCCTTATGGTCCTTTCCTCCTCCTGCAGCTGCTTATTTTCCCAGAACTCATCTGTGCTGCTGACCAAGAGTTGTGTGCGTATGCAAGAGAGAGAGACGGAGTAATTAAAGAGAGAGAGAGAGAGAGAGAGAGAGAGAGAGAGAGAGAGAGAGAGAGAGAGAGAGAGAGAGAGAGAGAGAGAGAGAGAGAGAGAGAGAGAGAGAGATAGAGAGAGAGAGAGAGAGAGAGAAAGTGTCCGTATGTCACTGTCTTTGCCCACAAACACTCCATGAGCATCTTTCCATTCCTCAATATGTCAGACTTGAATATGAAAACGGGCAACTTTTTCATCACTCAACCACCATGTGCACATATGGCTACAATGCTGATGGAGAATGTCAAAGTTGAGTGGAAAGGCCAAGGAGCAGTGAAAAAGCGACAAAGCACGCCAGTCCATAAATCTAAGCCACACTGTGGTGACAGACACAGATCACGGTCCAATTTCAGAGTTATCAGAACAATATTAAACCTTGGTCATGATACAGATGTCATTTCACCACAGCTCTAAATGGATTAGATTGTATGACATGGTGTATCAAAATGTAAAATCTATGTAAAAGGCATTACTTATTTAAGTTATTTGAAACTTGGACTTTTTCCAAGGTTTGCCATTAAAACCGAGCTTTGCCATACTCAACTTGAGTATAATAGTGTGAGATTTTGGTAACCCTTGCTTTTTTGCTAAGAACAAGGTAAGACAATTGATCCAACTCCTATATCTGAACATAAAAATTAGGCTACCGCCAGTACGGATAAGCTAGTTTAGCACAAAAAAAGTAAACAGGGATAATAGCTAGCCTGAATGTAGGCAGATGTAGTTAAATCCACATCCCAACACATTGTGGTTGTGGTTTGGCCTGTATTTTATAGGCCAAACTATATTATCTTAACAAGCCACAATAATTTCTTGAGACTACAGGAAGCTACTACCGGATCTCAGCAATCATCACAAAACTTTCAAAATAAGACCAAAGTTATAATAAATAAATGATGGTCCTTTAAGTGATATTAATGATCTAGCCCACAGGTTCAAGGAGTGGGTAAGCCTGTGTCTGCTCCAGAGTGGGTTAGGAGGGTCAGTGATGTATTGTTGTAATTTATGGAACACTATCCGCTGTTTCAGTGGCCTCGGGCCTTCTGGATACATTTTTTCAAAGTCATTGACCCGCAAAGTTCTAAGTTTCTCCCTCTCTAGCGCACTTGCATCCATACAAACAGCGGTGAGTAGAGTGCCATGATTGATGGGATAAGCTGGGCCGGTAAGGTGGGATGCCTGAGCGCAGGCTGTACAGCAGCTGTTTTCTCCAAGCTCGAGGAGAGCAGAGACAGAGAAAGAGTGTGTGAAAGTGAGAGAGAAAGAATGAGAGAGGTCGAACAGAAAGGGAAGGGAGGGCAGAAGGAGTGCGAAGAGAAAAAGCAAGTCTACCTTCCTCTTGCCCTTCAGGCAGACCAGGTGTCTGTAGCTCCATGCTGAGTCGTAGCAGAACCTGGCACGGCTGCTCTCAAACAGGTCCTCCTCATCGTTCTCTGCTTCCCCAAGGATAACCGCAATTAACACACAGACAGACATATACAGAGCGCACACTGTATAGGAAGAATGCTGAAAATGACAACGCCCCAAGCAACAACACATGGAAAGAAAAGAAAGGATTGGAGACAGAGAAAGAAAGAAAAAGAGAGAGAGAGAGAGAGAGAGAGAGAGAGAGAGAGAGAGAGAGAGAGAGAGAGAGAGAGAGAGAGAGAGAGAGACGAGGAAGCCAGCGAGGCTCACCAGAGAGCTTGTTTTATAAAGGTGCAGGTGCAGGATTTGAGTGACTGCCAGGTTGCACGCTCCTTTTGGTTCCATATTATCGTTGTCAGCTTTTTACCTCCCCTCTCCTCACCTGCACTGCTCCATTCCTCACCGTGTTCTGCTGCTCGCTCATTTTCAAGTGCTCCCCTCTCACCCAGACTCTACAGGAAACACAGCGGTAAAAGAAAGTTTGGCAGAAACTTTCTGCCTTGCAGCGATGCTTTCTCAATTCTGGAAATACTTTTGAAGCGCTGGATGAACAACTAACAAGCTACCATCAAATCAGAGCTTACAGCAACATACTTTTTAGTACAACCCTGTATATTTGACATCATGTCACTTATTTCTATCTGTGTTTTTCATGCCTTTAATATTTGTATAGGAGTCATTCGACAGGATTATCTATTGCATTTTGAGTGAACTTCCATTTAGTTGGGCAACTCACAAGAAAGATTTTAAAAGAATATCCAAAATCAGATCAGCAGAGGATGAGATATCCTAATATGTCAAGCTCCCAAAACATTTGATTATCCATATCCCATGCCTGACACATTTCAACAATATCATTTATTTGTATTTTCTAAAGACTTGGCTGATTTGCTCAGAAAAGACAAGCTCCTCCAGAGCCACATAGATTATCATTACATTGTATTCACAATGTGAGTAGGATTCCAGATGACTTGCAAAATGAGATATGATAAGCTAATATTATGATATATGATCAGTTTTTAAGTTGATTTGGGGAAAAGAGAGTATCTTATTGGGCTCATGTTGTTGGACACCTGGTGAATGGATATCAAATATTCTTTCTTTAACTTGTTTTTTTTGGTTTTCCTCAACTTCTAAGAGACATATTTTGTCCTTTATCTGCTAAAATGCTCCACTTTGTTCACTGGCTCATGCTAACTTTGGACAGCTGAAAACAGCGTCGATGAGAGCGATGGCATCCAAGCACTTTATGAACAACTGATTTTGTTTTGTTTTTCTTGTGTAGCATTAAGGGACTGTGATTTGTTATCCAACCTTGCAGTGTGAAATGATATAAGTTAACCGGGCTGTATAAACAGCTGAGAAATAATACAAAGTTACGTAAAAGTAAAACTGCAGAGTCAGGTGGATGTTTGGTCATCAACATTACCTACCCTCGTCACAGACAAATTGTTAATGCTAATGTAAAAAAGAAGATCAAAACTGCTTTCATTTCATATTGAGACCAACCGTTCCAATGCATGGTGGTAAATCTTAAGAACAAGGCTGTTTATACAAAAAAAAAAAAAAAAATTACACAACACCTGTTTGCACCCTCACTGAAGAATAGCTGCCAGTACAGAGACACCTCACACTGGCCAAGTCACACTGAATAGGTCTGTGTGAGTTGTTGTGTGTGTGTGAGTTTGTGTGTGTTATACCTCTCTTCCCCAGATTCCACATCTCTGCAAAAGCTGCTATTAGAACTTCAATACTTATCTGCATAATAAAGCTTTCATCTCATCACTTTATCACAGTTGTTTACATGTCGATCCAGATGTTTGCTTTCATACTAAGAGCTATTTTTTATCCGTAAGACATGAAAACAATTATCATAATCAATGTTGTTATTCGTATGGATTGTAATTTGCATGCAAATAAATAATTTAGTTAGACATGGAAAGTGGAAAGGATTTTTTTTCTTTTTCTTTAATTCATGCCTGATACGTAACTGGAATCACATACTGTAATAAGAATCAGATCTCTACCTAGATATGCATCGATAAAGTAGGTAGAAATATTCATTTATGTTTTTATAATGTATTATTCCTTACTGATGAAAAGTATTCCTCTATGAGCTACGAGGCCAAGCTTGACGGAAGATGAGCTTGGAGAGCAAAAAGTTTCACAAATGGCCAAATGTCACTAATTAGTTTGAACTGTGCATTTTTGATGAAGCCAGTTGGTGTGTTGGGGTGGTGCTGTTGGCAGGGGGCAGCGGGAAGAGGGGGAATTGGTGGGCTGTGCCTCAAAATGTAAATTAAACAAAAGGCGGGAGTTCACATGACAGCTTTGGAGGGGCAGGGCTGGAGCCTTCTGATTTTCTGTGTGAGAAGGAGAACAAGTGGAGCACAGTGCACCAAACATTGGCACATGGCAAACAGCTCGGAGGCAGCGGAAGCAAAATAACTTCTGTTCTAGGGAACAACAAAGGAGGTACAAACAGCGTGGCCCACAACTTTTTGGTCCTTATTATTCTGTGATTTCGTAATCAAGAGGATGGGATCTGAAATACAAACCATGGACAGCTGGTTCATTTCCACCGCCGGGCCTTGTGGGAGATGTAGTTTCTTCTCTCAACGACATATGCAAATCCCAACTGTCCCTCCCCTCTCTCTCCATAATTTCCGACTTTTCAGCAACAGAAGGAGGCCCATTTGTGTGCGTGTGTGTTAGAGGGAGAGTGTGTCTGTGTGTGCAGCCTATGCTCTCGTCAGGGTCCAGCCTTATTTCAAGGGATAAATAAAATATGTAGAGTTCTTCTAAAAGGAACCCGGCAGAAGGTAGACACAGACATGCATGAAGCGGAGGGATACTTCAGAGAATCTTGGCCGCAGCATCGCTTCTCCATTTGGGTTTCAAAAGGTTCAACCACACTGCATTGTGGGCCGCAGATTGTGTTGCCTCAGCGTCCCTCAAGTGACATGTAAAAAGCCGGCCCCCCAATCTGCCTGACAGATTTGTGCAGGCAGCCCCGGAAAGCTGTGTCAGGGAGAGACAGGTGGGGACGGACAGACAGACAGACAGACTGAAGGACGAGTGCCACTCAGCACCCCTCAGCTGTCACAGAGAACAGGAAGTGGAGCTAACTTTCCTTGTGACAAGCTGCGGCAGACAACAAACAAAACTTTGCCAAACTAAGGAACAGTCTGAGCTTCACAGGTTGACTGTGGCGTGCTACACCTGTCTGTAGCTCCTGGAAGCTCCATAGGGCAGGGAACAGACCTGCTGATGATACACCCAGACAGCCTGCATCAGGGTAAATTATGGTAATGGAATGCAGTCATCTGCCTGGTGCCATTTGACTCGACAAAAACACTTAAACACTCCATCTATTTCTCTAAGTGGGAAGCAGAGAGGCCATCTTGGATGGGTGGGCCTGTGGGTTTTTTGACAGGAACAGAGGAGAAGAAACCTAGTGACGCTACAGTGACATCCCACAGTCTGTTCAACACAGAGGCAGGCGGACATGCCTCCTCAAAACCTGCCAGCATAAATGGATGTGTTGATATATATTTATTATGAGGGCACTGACATGAAAGGATGTTTACTTGGAGCATGATAAAAAAGAAGGCTTTTCAAATATTTGTATCATGATACATTTTTAGTCCCTCTCATTTGAAGCTAACATTGTCTTTTACAAACTTTTTGGTCTTAAAAACGTAATTCTATATTGTTGACTGTCAAACATGAGATGCAGTAATCTAAGCCTAAAGATAAGCACACAATCCCCAAAATGTTGCTAGTTGAACAACTACGTCTAACCGGGGACAAGTAGATTGCGCTGAATTTCCTATTTCTTAATTGGTTGCTTGCAGTAAGAGAGCTTTTATGGTGTCAATAGCGACATTTTTTGTAACTTTGAACCAAGCTAGTTAGCTATTTCCGACTGCTTCCAGTATTTATGCTTAGTTAAGCTAACCAACACCATACTAACTAAAGACTTACTCTTACTAACTCTTTGGGAGAAAGTGAATAAGCCTATTTCTCAACATGCACACTCAAAAAAATCCTTCCCTTGGTGAATACCATTAGACATGCTTTTAGCCTGATCACATTAGGGTTGTTAAGGTCCACGATGTAATGACTGTTCAATCAAATCAATGCTCCCATTCAAACCTGGAATCAATAGCAATATGTTCTCATTACGAAATGTATCTTCTTGCACTACTGAGCAGCTGCTCTCCCTCTGGGAGCTTTCTCTCCTCTGTATATATTTGTCCCTCTATCTCATTCTCTCTCTCGCCTGAAATTCTAGACAGGGCTATCTCAATGTCAGACAGACAGAATCGATACAAAACATGTCAGAGGCAGGACTCTCCTCTCTGAGTGTGGTGTCAGACTCTATATAAAGAATCTGATTCAGTAAAATGACGGGCATGATCAGACTGCTCAATTCCCGGACCTCACAAGATACGCTGTTAGGGTTAGGGTTACAATCCAACACAATGGGTTCATTGGGAAATCTAGGTAAGTTAGTACCACTTAAAGTAACAGTAAAACATTACAAATACAAGTAAGGGAGACTAACAATTTTTACAGTTTTATGTTCGGATTATTAATCATTTGATATTGATCAGTTACCCTATTTTCTCAAGATCCAACCCTGATGAAAAGCACCTCACAATGCTACCTATCAGCCTAATGTGAACAGTGACATCACAGTGCCTAAAAAACCTATTGTCCCTTAAAGGGCCCTGTAACATACAGACATTGCATGATACTTGATGTTTTTCACATTCAGTTCATATTACCCTAAACAACATAGAGTGCCACAGTGACGCATCCTAAAACCCGGAAGTAAGTTAGCATTTTACCACTTCCGGTTCCTTCGACAAAAACCAATGCAATTTCTCCATAGGATTTTGGAAAATAGCTCGAAATAAGGTCTGTGGTTGACACACATTGAAGAGACAGATCACGTTTTGTTCAGCCAGATAATATCCACATGTCTACCCTACTGTACTTTTATAATTTTATAATCATTACATTACATTGCATTTAGCTGACGCTTTTATCCAAAGCGACTTACAATAAGTACATTCGACTAGGAAGACACAACCTTGAAGAAAACAGAATCATATAAGTACATCAGGTTTCATAGAGCCAAACATTTCAAGTGCTACTCCACTGGCTTTAGATAAGCCAGTCCTTTATTAGTATATAAGTGCTTTGTTAGCAATTATTTCTTAGTAATTATATCGCTCGAGGTGGAGTCGAAAGAGATGAGTTTTCAGTCTGCGCCGGAAGATGTGCAGGCTTTCTGCTGTCCTGATGTCAATGGGGACAGCATTCCAGCATTCCACCATTTTGGAGCCAGGATAGCAAACCCACGTGTTTTTGCTGATGGGAACTTGGGTCCTCCTCGCAGCGAGGGTGCAGCGAGTCGTTTGGCTGATGCAGAGCGTAGTGCACGCGCTGGGGTGTACAGTTTAACCATGTCCTGGATGTAGGAAGGGCCAGATCCATTGGCAGCATGGTACGCAAGTACCATTGTCTTGAAGTGGATTCTAGCAGTTACCGGAAGCCAGTGAAGGGAGCGGAGGAGCGGAGTGGTGTGGGGAAATGTAGGAAGGTTGAAGACCAGACGAGCCGCTGCATTCTGGATAAGCTGCAGAGGTCGGATGGCACATGCAGGTAGACCAGCCAGGAGGGAGTTGCAGTAGTCTAGGCGTGAGGTGACGAGAGCCTGGACCAGAACCTGCATGGCTTTCTGGGTCAGCTGGGGACGTATCTTCCTGATGTTGTAAAGCGTGTATCTGCAGCAACGGGTTGTAGCAGCAATGTTTGCAGTGAAGGACAGGTTGTTATCTAGGATCACACCCAGATTCCTTGCAGTCTGAGTCGGGGAAACAACAGAGGTGCCGATGTTGATTGTCAGGTCAAGAGTGGGACAATATTTTCCTGGAAGGAAAAGCAGTTCAGTCTTGTCAAGGTTGAGCTTGAGGTGGTGAGCAGACATCCACTGAGAGATGTCAGCTAGACAAGCAGAGATGCGTGCGACGACCTGGGTCTCTGAGCGGGGAAAGGACAGAATTAATTGGGTGTCGTCAGCGTAGCAGTGGTATGAAAAACCATGCGGGCTAATGAGTGATCCGAGCGAGTTTGTGTACAGGGAGAAGAGGAGGGGACCAAGAACAGAGCCCTGAGGGACCCCTGTAGTTAATTGACAAGGGTCGGACTCGGACCCTCTCCAAGTTACCCTGTAGGTACGGTCTTTGAGGTATGAGGTGAGGAGGGAAAGTGCAGAGCCTGAAACTCCAAGTTCTTGGAGAGTGTGAAGGAGGATCTGATGGTTCACCGTGTCGAATGCAGCAGACAGGTCCAACAGGATGATGACAGAGGAGAGGGATGCTGCTTTGGCAGTGTGCAGTTCCTCAGTGACAGCATAATCATAAATCTGATCGATAGATTTATGACCTTATTTCGAGCTATTTTCCAAAATCCTATGGAGAAATTGCATTGGTTTTTGTCGAAGGAACCGGAAGAAGTTTACTTCCGGGTTTTAGGATGCGTCACTGTGAAAATGTAAAATAAATGTGAGGTTGGAGGACTTCCTTCATCTGTTCTGTGAAATGTACAGTTAATATTTTTCAGAAAGCAGCAGTTGGTAACCGACATTTGTTCTGGAACAAATGGACTCATACTAATACTAATTTTAAAGAAGACAGATGGACAGGGCAAACAGCACTGAGCAACCGGCAACAACACTACATTACATTGCAGAGAAACCACCTGGCTTCCTTATATAAACATATATGCATATACATGTATATTTTCAAATGTCCCTCTATGCTGGATTATGAGAAGAGAAATAGAGAATATGTTTCTTGTGCAAGATGAGGTTTAGAGGAAGTATGGTACAGCAACTCACATGCACAAAAGTTTTTTAAAGGAATAAAGCTACACTAAGTCCATGGAAGGTAATAGAGACCACATTGGGGAGAAAGAGCAGGAGGTGGAGACAGAGAAAGAACATCAGGCCATGGCTGGGATCTGAGGCTCAATGTGGAGATAAATGTCACTTCTAACCCTCCGTTGGCCTATAGAGCCCAAATGGAGCGACCGCTCTCCTCTTATCATCAGCTGCACACACATACACGCTACCTTCTCCCTCTCGCTCTAGAACAATTAGCTTTATGGTGGCTCAGAGCCTTCGAAATGTCATTCTGCCAGGTAAACTAGCTATTATATCACAAAGGCTGCAGCTGAGTCAATTATACAGCATAGGGAAGAGGTCTAAAGAGCAGTAGAGGAAGAGGAGGGCCCAAGAACCAGGGCAATGAATTCATGAGTTCATCAAAGCAGAGGGCAGAGAGGTCAGCGGTGAGAGAGGGAAGAGAGAGAGAGAGAGAGCTTCACTCCGGTAGATTGTCAATGGTATGCAAATATGACATTTACATCAGAGGAGAACACATCACCAAATCAAATAAGAAACCATTTGGTTAAAAGGCTCCGTGTGAGTGTTTTCCTCTTGATTCAGTTTCTGTAATGTAAATTAAGATGCTAAGTTAAGTCAAAATTATTTTCTGTTTTATTTATAGTGCAGGTAAGAAACTCGTAAACAAACTCATTGTCTACCCTTTCTATTGTCTGTCCTCACGATCCTTCTCAGATTTATACTGATATTTTGGTGTCTTTCAAGGGTTTGCTTTGTGCTTTTATGCAGATCTTTCCTTTCCCATCCTAAATGTGTTTTATTTGTAAGAAACGACTGTGTGTGTGAAACTTTATATGAAAAAATAAGAAAATGTTCAATGTTCAAATACTCCATTACAAATAAATGTCTATATTCACAAGTAATATATAAGTAATGCCTGTAAAAGTTCTCATGATGTAGGCCCAATGCATACTGATTGCTTATATCTTCCATTATTGGCTCATTAATATTTATGCAATAATGGGTAAGCAGCGCTTTAATGTTGCAGCAGGTGTACACTGCTGGGTAGTTTAACCTATAACTAACAATAAATAATACAGGCAGCATATGTTTTATTCTGTGTTACTACTAAGTATAGCGGTCAAATACATTAGGTTAATTGTAAAGTATTAGTAGTACAAATTAGATTGCTCAATAATTTCAGGTACCTCAAAATTGTAATTTAACACATGTATTGAAGTGACTGTTATTTTGTATATATTGATTGTTGTGTTTTTATTTAGGTCTCAATGTGTGCACATGTAAAAATGTGTCTTTGACTGTGTATATACATATTTGCACACATATTTTTATATATACATTGTTTTTATATTCGGGATTGTGGGAAACAGTATTACACACAAACTGGAAGATTGACATTAAAGTTGACTTTTGACTGATGTAGTGAATTTGCATCTATCAGAGGATCTAGAGGCATCGTAGAGAGTAAATGAGGAGGATAGACAGGGAGAACCAAAATAAACCATGAGGCAACTTTGTTTTCTAAAAGCAGGCTTGTCACAGACACTGTCCTCTCTGCAGAGTGACCAGATGGAGCTTGATGCTAAGGGCACACAAAGGTGGCCCCCGGGGGCCACCCATCCTCGCCCCTTCACCCCTCCTCACCCCTAAACTGGGGCTTTGG
This sequence comes from Gymnodraco acuticeps, assembly GCF_902827175.1. Lineage (NCBI taxonomy): Eukaryota > Metazoa > Chordata > Actinopteri > Perciformes > Bathydraconidae > Gymnodraco > Gymnodraco acuticeps. The sequence continues at coordinate 8,296,528 of NW_022990295.1, read as the reverse complement.
ATGGGCAGAGGGACCAGTTCGCTGCCTCTTGCCTGCTGTGGAGGCCACTCTCCCCCCTCCGTCCACCCCTTCCCTCCTGCAGCGGACAGTGCCCAAATGCCAGCACGTCCCACCTGGGCCTAGCCAAGCCTGTCCCTATTGTCGGGGGCAGGCGTGACACGCAGCGCCCAGAGCACTCACCCCTGACGGGAACACAATGGCCCAAGGACTGGCTGGCTGACTGGGCTAGGTACAGATAATACTGTTAATCGTGCAGAGTGGCAAACAGCTTCCCAGAACAATGAGAAACCGGCAGAGCGGTGATTGGAAAATATCTCCCACCACTACCACACCATCCCCACACAGACATACATGAACATACGCACATACACTCACATAGATGTGTACAAGAACATGCCCACGCATGCATGCGCACAGACTTTAACATGGAAAATTTCATTTGAGCTTGTAGCTACCTCTGAGCTCCTACCAGCCCAAGGTGTTCCAGTCTGATAGAGATGAGAAGAAAAGGACATTCCTATGTTTAATTCACACAGACGAGTGTAAATCACAAGAAATCCTCCAGCCTTTTCTTTCTTATAATCTAAGTTGGGGAACAATGAACGCACATTGCTCTGAAATCCTGAATTTGTATCCTTTGCCTTTTTCTAATCTGTCTGGCTCATGAAATATATTATACACAAATATCTTGTAAGAGAAGATACACTTCTTTAAACATTTCAAAACCATAATTAATAAGCAATGGGTGGGTCTCCCACTGAAGAAATGTAACACATCCTCCACTTTGCTTCCTGTGCTAGGCCAGCGAAAGTAAACAGTGCCACTAGATACAGTGTGACTGGTGATGTAGACAAACTATGTGCTGCTGATAAAATTCCAAATAACTGATACAAAACTGAAAATGAATTAAAAAAAGTTGACTGCTTATCAGTATTGCTAACAATACCTGCTCTATAGCAACATTTTAGACCAGATTTCACTTTCGGAGATTGAGTGCCAAGAAGAAAGTCTGGTGATGTAATGTAGAATGAGGACATAGGTGAATAGACAGCATGTAACTGTATGTGTGCTAAGCAGTGAGGCCTATTCTTCAAAAATAAAAATAAAGTGTTGCTCTCTTCTAGCAAGCACGCTGCAATATGCGCAGGAAAATCAAGTTATAACCAGTGCGATCGAGTCTCCTCTCTAGCTTACATTCCCCCGGTTCTTCCAAGATTCCCAAGTTTGGCAGAAGCTTTTAGAAACAAGATTTGAATTCAAGTATCTGAAAGGTGGTTAAACTAAACTAGAGTGATATTGATTAAAATTCAGCATGTTCAAATGTGTGTTTCCAAGCCCACTCTTCATACATTTACCACATATCCTCAGCAAGTTTCTGTTCAATTAAACAGGATTTCTTTTTCTGTATTTCTAAAGTTTTCATTGAGACTCGTTTCCATACAGTCAGGCTGTAGTAGGCAATTACTGCTTCTAGCTCCTCAGATGTCGTCAGATTGAGTGGTAGCCTCCCAGGCTCGCTTACATCTGCGGTGTGAGGGGTATGTGTCACAAACGTCCCAGAAATCCACTCTGTTTATCACCTGCTGACATTCATATTCATGTCACTATGCCTCTCTGGCCTGAGACAGATTCAGTTAGTTCACTGACCAGCTTTATTCCGGCTAAAAGCTACTGAAAAGTACCGGCAGCTTTAACCAGAAATGTCCTGAAAGTGATCTTCATCTCATCTTCAAGAGGCTTTTGCTCTGGAGGGGTATTAACACATCTAACGCCAGGGTGGAGGTGCATCAGAGAAGATGTTTTTATTCATGAATATAAAAACAAAGTAGAATTTGACATTAAACAAAATGTTCTTATGAAACGAAATTCCTGTCAGCAAGGCACTTGATTTAACCCAAACGTGTAATGCAGTGATCACAGGCAGGAATGGAACATCAAAAAATAATATTATGTGCTGTACTGCATATGAAAAGATATCGATAATTCTCCTCAATTTGTATTTGTTTTTATTTAGTGATTAAGACCAACTTATTCTGCTTCCATGCATGCAAGTTAACCTTCCTGATGTGATTTGGCCCAATATCTGTGTGTGCGCTCACTCATGTGTCTGCGTAGGTGTGTGTGTGTGTGCCTCTTCCCTGTTTGGCTCAGATTTTGGCAGCCCTGCGTACTCTGCCATGCATACGGAAACATGCAGGAGTGGGCCTGGAATCAAGGTCACGCCTGGAAAACAATGTAGCTACACTCCTAAGACCTGACTGAGTTTGGCATTGTGCTGCCTGTCCCCCGAGGCCACCACCATGACTTACCCATCGTGCTCCTCCAGACCAACCTGTAATGAGCTGCTGGAAGACAGTCCTACTTAGGGACGGCGTTTGAAGGCTCTTGGCAGGCCAGATTTGTTGAAGAGACTACATGGTCTTTTGGCACAAACATAAGGCCTACTTCAACCTCCCATAGATTCAATGTTACTAAGCAGGAGCTTTGAGTCCTGACAGAAAGTAACACTCAGCCAGTCAAAACAAGGGACATTTCTCTTGTGGTAAAGACAATGAATCCAGAAAGACAGTCATATTCAATGAAATCAATATTATTGTGATGTGAAAAACAACACATCAACCACTGCAACATCCCAATCATCCAATAGCACATTTCACTTCCACAGAATGTCAAGAGGCAAGATGGCACAGGCTGGAAGTACAAAGACATGGAGATCAGAGAGCCCCCATACCACTTTTGTGCTGACCTTAAAAGGAGCTGCGCACTGTGCAAACATCTGGTCCATCAGCTGGATCCTATGCATCAGCGGGCACAGGGACACACTGGGACAGGTTGGCGGCTGCCTTTGACAGCAACAGTTAATTTCCAACATAATCAATTTATGTGCAGCTCCATAATAACCATCTGTGTTCTGCACGAGGAGGACAGTCCTGAGGAACAGAACAGCGCTTGCTGCTCCTCCTCTCCATGAGCTACGCCAGGAGCAAAAGGGAGGAGAAGGAAGTGGAGGAGGCAGGAGAAAGGGAGAAGAGAAGTTAAGGCTGAGGGATGAGAGCGGAAGGGAGGAGGAAGAGGGTAAAAGTGTGAAAGGGATGATTATAATGAGGATGATGGTAGGAAGAGAAGAAGTACATCAGTAGTGATGATCCATTGAAGTACAAATCGAGGAAAGACTGAATGAATAGATGAGAAGTCAAAAAAGTGAGCATAAAGTGGGTGATAAGTAGGACGTAGAGGACAGGTGATGACATTAGACAACCTTTTAAAACATAGTCAAGAACAAGGACATTTGGTCAAAGTCATAAAGTTAAGGAAATACATTTCTAGAAATTATTCATTTCTATAATAAGACACACATACATGTAATAAACTGGTTCCCCTCTACATTTCCCTGCTTTAAATGTGGTTTTCCTACAAGGTTAGCTTCCTTGGCACTTGAAGCCCACGGCATCCTCATCCACCTCCAATGTCAGAATTTGCCAGGGAAGGTGTCACTCAGGCGATTACTGAATCACCTTAGTGAGCCAATTACACTGTGTGCTGTCAAAGCCAATAGCAAACATTGCCTCACACACAGGCACCCACAGCTTGGCTAGTGTGAAACAAAACATGAAAACGGAATTAAGCTCCAGTGACCCCTCACCCCACTACATGTAATTTTCATAAGAGTAATCAGCATAATGTGCTAGCTTCTGCAGATAACTTCTGAGTTGCCTTGACCTTAAAATAAGCGTTTTTGTGAGGGGGCGAACATCCATATTGCATTTGAACAAGTATACTGCTAGAAAATGTGGGTATACAAAATTCCAGAATAGAAAGATGTATAACTGTTATAATCATCCTGCTGTATTTGTATGGAAACATGTCGGCAACTTGCTTTTCCTGGCTAAACTTAAAAAATGTTTCTCTACTAAGTGAATATCTTTTATCAACCGGTATTCTGCTGCAGACTGAACGCCAAACCATAAAATGGTTTTGGTGAGAATGGAAATGAGCATTCCTGGGAATTAATGGCTGTCAACACAATTTCACCTTGCCACCTCCTCCTTTCCAATTGTTTCAGTCTGAGCAAAAAAAGGAAGCTGCATACAGAGAGAAAGCACAGACACACAATGGTGTTCAAACATCACAAGCCAATTGACATCACATCCACCTGCCAGGGAGAGCCTCAGGTGTGTGATCCTGCCTGAAATATATATTTTTACACACCACTACTGCCGAATCCAATCTACTGGTAGACCTCAATACAGTCCATCCAACCTGTCATGCATTATACATGTGCTATGTGAATGTCCATGTGTCCCTGTACATCCTCGGCCGTCCTAATTGACATGCAGCGGGCCCTAGCAGCTGTGAAGCTTTCTGTGCATGCATGTGTGTGTGTGTGTGTGTGTGTGTGTGTGTGTGTGTGCGTGTGCGCGCGCGCGTGTGTGTGTGTGTGTGTGTGTGTGTGTGTGTGTGTGTGTGTGTGTGTGTGTGTGTGTGTGTTGTGTGTGTGTGTGTGTGTGTGTGTGTGTGTGTGTGTGTGTGTGTGTGTGTGTGTGTGTGTGTGTGTGTGTGTGTGTGTGTGTGTGTGTGTGTGTGTAGCTCTCAGTAAAGCCTGTGCATCCTCTAGGCCACCTGGACATAATGGCCTTCAGCTGCCACCATCACCAGCAACACAAGCGGCAGCAAGAGCAGAGCTTTACTCATCTCTTTCACATCATGCACGGACATATTTGTGTGCAAGAGCAAAATAGACAATGTATACACACGCAAAGTCACAATAATACGTTGGGCACAAACACACACATGGCTTTAAAAATAATAATATTCTGTGAATAAAAAGGCATCTTCGCCAAAGATTTCAACACAGTTCTCTATGATACACTGCGTAATATCAACATTAAAGGTTAGTTGTTTGATGCTAACACTGTGTGTGCATGTATCACTGGTTTAGATGTTGCTCTGCTTTAAACTGTAGGTTTCATGTGAAGGCCTCTATGGTAAAGACATGGATACGTTCTCTGCAGATCCGTCTTTTGTTCGCAATGTATGTGTGCATGTGAGTGGGGGTGCTTTTTTCGATCTTTCCTTTTACCTCATCTCCTAGATTCTATTTTTTTTTTCTCCCTTTCCTATATCAGAAGCCTTTGATTCTGTCCTGCTTCTCAATTCTTCATGGAACTCCAGCATTTCAAAGAGTTCTTCTTCTCTCCCCTCCTCCTTCCCAGGCGGAGTGCTGGCCAAGTCTGGGAGAGGGACTGCCCATCAGAGGTTGGCTGCTATCAGCAGGGGGCCGCATGTCTCCAATTCAGGTCAGCCTTGGCTACAGACGGGGACTTTAAAGCAAGCTACAACGCGTCCTGTGATCCCAGTAAGCACGCTTGTTAGTGGAATTGATAACGGACCCATACACCTGGGTCCTCTGAAGTTGGCATGGCATTTTAAAGGGGAAGACAGGGAGCCAGGGCAGCCAGATACCGCTTGCAAACGTGTCGAACCAAGGAAGGGAGGGTTCGGGGGGGGGAAAGGTCTTTTTGGCATGTGACAAAACAGAATATGTTTGGGGGAGCGACCTAGAACATTGTGGAATTATGTACAAATACAGGGCATATGGCATGCAATCATTTCTGAGAATCCTAAATATGTTTTGGCTCTATCATTTTACCCCCTGTCATTCTCTTGTACAAAGTTTGAGCACTGTGTACAAAAAACAATGAATCGATATGAATTCTATAAATTGCATTTCTACACTGACATGATGAAATGGTGTGCCTGTATTTTTGTGTTTGAGATACAGCGGTGCAGCTGATGCAGTATGTCCCAGCATTTCCCTTTCCAAACCCAGGCGCCATGCTCAGATGCCACATTTATGATAATCAGAGTATAATTCATTTATTGGGTCTACCTTTGCCATGTGTTGACCCCACGGCCATGTTGCCAGCTCACATCTGGCTGCATGGTGCCGCGCTCAGTCCTGGATGGGATTTGCCCCTGGTGATGGGGCATCTGGGAGGCCAGATGAAGCTGAGGCTTGATGAGTGCTTTGTCTATTATGGATATGGGGCTTTATGGAGACATTGACAGCTGCACATTGACAGTCTCCTGAGCAGGAGGCCTACTTCAGCAGTTGTGCTCTCTCTCTGTTGTCGAGAACAGAGAACAAACACAGAGCTCTGAATATTAGCTATTGTTAGCTAAATCAAAACTTACTTTAAAACAGTTTATTTGAGAGATTAAATGTAAAATCTGCAGTCAAGAGAAGCCATCAGACCACCCATACGAGATGAATATTTTTAGTAATTGCATCCCACCTAACATCAGGCACTAATGCACAAATGTAGTGCTGCTCCCTAAAGTCTGCATGGATAAGATGCACCCACAAGGATGAATACCTGTTTTTAAATTATACCATCAGTCAAAACTGAACTGAATGAACCTATCAGCACAGGGGTTGTATGCCACGACACTCGCAAGTGAGTTTTGGGTCGAAGCGGTGGATGGAGAGTACGTGAATGAAAAAGATCATCCACCGACACGAGACATGTAGCTACAGACCAGGCAAGCCAAGCTGACGTTCTCCAACCTTCCCTCCTGCCCGACATTTGTGAAGGATTTGGGGATTTCATAATTTCCTGTTCTTTCTGAAAGGGGGATGGCAGCACCTGGTCCACACAGCTGTACTTCATTTAGAGAGCAATTTGAAAAGAGCGAGGGGGAGAGGAGAGGAACGGAGCAGCCTTGTCATTAAGGGCTCCAGAATGGCCTCCATTTGTTAGACACATGGCACAGAGTTAATGCTGCTGAATGGGGAATAGGCGCTGTTGATGCTGTCACAAATTTCTCATAAGTGCTACGACATCTGAAAAAGCCACTCCAAGAGTAGGGAGGGGGGGGGAGAAATTCAAATGTTTCTTATCAAAGAGGTTTTTTTTGTAGGTAATTGACAGCTGCGGCTAGGATGTAAGCATGTGTTTCTGTCTGCGAAGATGGATATTCTATTTGTGTACCATTTCATCTTTCACACACCTTGAAGTTTGTTGTGTGTGCAGGTGATGGAAGTGCTGGAGTTTGTATCAGTGACTTGACAATGAGAGTAATATTACCAGATTGTTGGTAAACTAAGGTGATGCAAAGGTTTGTTGTGCGGATGCGCAGCTGCCTCGCCTCTTCAGAGTTGATCTAATTGATGTTGACGTGCACATGTGCAGGGGAGAAAAAAAAAAGTGAGGCGGGATCAAAGGCAAACGCTTTATTGCCACATCACAGGCCCCTGCTGCATTTTGAATTCTACCAATCTGTCCAAACAGTCAGATAAAATCCTGCGATGAAGAGATGTGCTTCTCTCTCTCTTGATGCCCCCTCCCTTCCTCATCTTGCTCTCTTTCTCCATCTCTGCCTCTCTCCATCTCTGCCTCTCTCCTTTAGAGTAAATCTCAAGTGGTAATAAGTGATGCAAGAGCCACGAGGCCAGTATGAAAACACTGATCCACAAAGGTAAAAACAACTTCCACAACAACTTGTCAGGGACTTGACAGATGTTGAAGAACTCAAACAGAAGAAGATTCATTTAAATGTAGGGAGCTACAGAAACTGACACAGATACAATGTTTTACTTCGCATTGCAGGATATGGGCCTCTTGTAGATTTATTGGACAAATGTGAGCTTATCACCAATAGCTTTGTTTTGTTTATTCATTTAGTAAGGGACCAGTAAAAATGGCAGAGCAAAATCCATTAATGCTGGATGTAACTACTTTGAGGTTGCACAGTGGCTACTTGATGTTACTTATATTTGTGGCAAAATGAACATAAGAAGGAATGCTATACAAGCTATGTTTTTCATTCTGATGGACAGTGCAACACGACTAATATGATAGTATCCTCCATTTTGGACTTTTAAACTAAAAGCACCACATACATGTATTCACAACAAATACAATCATCACAGTACCCGATTGAAATTGACTCAATGTGGTATATAAATGTGTTCCCATGTGGCTGCATCCTAAACTTGAAGAATCATTATAGATCTGTATTAAAATGTGTCTTTAAATCTAGGTTACATTTAAGCAAAAGTAGAATAGCCCACACAACAGAACCTCTCTTGGTTTCACACCTCACAAACACAAAATAATGCACACAGCTGTCTTTTTCAGTGGTTAGCCATCTTGACTGCTCAGTGAGCAGTGGGCCTGCGCTATGTGCTCATTGTTAATGGGATGTTAGTGTGTGGCTCTGAAAGTGTGTTCCTATGTCTGTGGGCAGAGTGCAATAACAGAACACAGTTGGACTAACCATGCTGAGCACAAAATGAGAGCAACAATGAGGGGATGAGGAACATACAGGCACATATACACACACACTTACACAAAAACACACACGCACCTGCCAGGTGTGTGAGGAGGCTGTCGGATATGGTGCCGGGCTCCCACCACAGACCAATCTCAGAGAGCTGTGCTTCACAAATGAGTCAGAATCAAATCCTGGTAACAAGGACACCAGTCGAGAATATCTCCACTGAGCCCATCCATCCACTGCCAAAAATGCATATTGTATAACACACCTCTCACTGTATGCCTATTCCAACATTCACACTGACATAAGAATGATGGATTCCTCAGCAAGAACTGGAAGTAGGTGGCATCCTTTCCAACCAACCAACGACTTGATGAGATCTGTATGAAAACTTGTGAGTGGGCTCTGCTGTTTGTCAAGTGTGCCTTTGGCAGGGCAGTGGTCGTGGTGATGGCGGTGGGTGTTGGTGGTGAGGATGGAGGGGGTCAGGGGGGCTCTTGGCTGCTCTCCTCCCTCCTGTCAGCCCCCTCTCTCGGCCAGGCAGGCAGGCTGTGTTGGGCGGCCCGGCTCCTCGGTAGCAGATGCGAGCCCTCATGTCAGAGGCAGGCAGTGGCCCGACGGAGTGCCGCTCGTGCTCATACCTCATTGAGCCATCTCCCCTAGCAGATGGCGCGCTGCTGCGGGCGCTCCTCTCCCCGATAATTACCAGGCCTCGCCACAGATGGAAATGTCAGTCAGCCTCACAGGTCCTGGTTCCTGCCACTGCCTCCGTCCGCGGCCCCTCTACCTAGGCCGGGCGCTGCCAACACTCACCATGTGTTCTGTGACTGCTGACTAGGCAGGCAACAAAAGAGAAATCCGCCCACATGAATATTCATGCAGGGATGTTAGATGGTTAGACCAGACTGGGCACCAGCAAATAGTTGGCCAGGTGCAGGTTGTGACACCGATTTCCAACCTCTTTTTGTCTTCCACTTCTATACCGTGTTCACGTTTCATGACACGGTGCAGTGAAGGGTGCTTTGATCAATCTTGTGCACATCGGAGAAGGAAAGGTGACAATATGTCTACTGCTTTTTACAGTTGTGGAATGACATATTTAGGAGATTAGGATAACTGTGTTTGCAAAATGGATTAATTCTAGCAGATGCCAGGACTAACCCCCACTTATCTGTGATAAGGTGACCAGATGTCTCAGCTTGGCAAAGGCAACGCTCTTCGAGTTTTATTACTCGGCGCCAAAGCATCCCCCGAGAAATTTCTCTGTGCATTCACAGATAATCTACCTTCGCAGAGAACAAGGCGACAGGGTTTTGCCTCTTTGTGTATTTGTCCATGTAAGAATCTATTTGGACGTGTTGCCTGGTTGTAGGAAGCTCAAGAAGATTAAACTAAAGTAAATACCTTGGTGCCTAAGTGCCAGTAAGGCAAGGGAAAAGAGACAGAGAAAACAAGTAGCGGCTTACTGGAAATATCACTTTGGCGTATGTATCTTATAATGATGTTTCCCAATGGAAAACAGCAAAGAAATCATTTTCAGACATCTTAAATGAGCTCTGGTCCATTCGTTTCTCAATAGGACTCATTTACTCTTATTTTGCATCTGTGTGCAAGTGAGAGAGACAGAGAGAGCGAGAGGGGGGGAGGGGGGTACTCACTTACTGTACACTAAAAATCCATCCTGCCTCTAAAATATCATGAAATATGACATTACATTGAGATATGCTGGTTCATTGTCAAAAGAAAAATACAGCTCTGATTGGCTCTCATAAAGAATTTCAACTGGGAGTGCTTAAAATCCACGATCACTGATTGCAAGCGATCACTGTAATTGCATGTCATAGTCAAACAATAACCTTTTTATCACCCATATGTCATTTGATGCACTGAGATAGTACTTCCACTGCTCTTCAGTCAAGGGTGCACTGTCTCACCTCAATGCTGTGCAGGTCACATACAAACTGTCAGTGGTTAACTGAAGTAGAGAAATTAGTCATAGTGAGGATGCCTATAGGATGATGCGGGCAGTGATGTCTTGCAGTTTGCAGAGCAGCACTGCTGACGGTTGGGAGTCCCAGCCGCAGAGCCCACTGTGCAGGTGCTGAGGAGGCTATGCTGTTGCAGAGCATAAAGCATAACAGCTTCAGACGCGGATGAAGTCACATCATCACAACACATTTTTTCCTGTGGTTATTGTTATTAATTATATTCATGACACAAGTAAATAATTGAAAGGAAACATCGTGGCCAAGAGAGAAGGGACATTGACTGAGGTCCAGCTAGCTATAACTAGCCACAGCTAAAACTCTTTCTTAGATTTTTCTTGTGAATTAAAGATACATTTTGATCCCCCAACATCTAAGTAAATTTATTACGTTTGTAGCTGAATAAGCAATAGCTTAATGTTATTCAAACTAGGCCTGCACAAAGGTATCTAACCAGCCCAGAGTAAAGTAACCATTAGCATAATCTCTAAATCCTGGTTAGTTGTCGTAAAACACACACACTTGCAACTTAAAAACATCATGTACAATTTGTGTCAGAAAGCCAACCCTTTTATATCAACTTCACTGTTTGAGCAGTTACTGCTGTCTGCAGGATTTCTGGCAAACTGCTAAAAATTGCCTTGAGCATCAACCAGACTCTAGCGTCCGTGGCTAAACCCAGTTTGACCTCAACGATGATTACATTGACTGAAACATAACAATATCATCAGCTGTGATGCATGCATATACAGTTTGGTCCACTGCAGTCACACATTAGATATATTGATAGCTGAGTGGCTCAGAAGAATCAGCCTCATTATGGGGATTAATTCTAGTCCAACTGCCAATTTAGTGATCTCTTGTTAGGCAGACGGAGAGATGAATTTTGAAAACATGTGATGCAACATGGGTGCAACGCAGTCAGCATAAAATAACCAGAAGAGCCCAGCCCCTCTGTTAGACTGAAAGCTGTCAGCATCTCATTAGGTTGTACTCTGTGTCAAACAGTAGCTTGAAAAGTAAAGAAGATGCTTTTGTAATGAAAAGACGATGTAAATCCTATTAGCAGCGAACAAAAGAGAGGGATGTATAGACTGGCACGCACGCTTACATCATGTGTCCTCGTGTTGTTTGATTATCCATCACTTCACAGTAAGGCCTTTGTCAAACCATGAGTGGCAGTGCTCAATATAACCTCTGATCATAATTAAAAGTGGTCAAATGAGACTCAAGATATCATACCTTTGTGTCGTACAGATTCAATTCAACTGAATGGTATCAGTCTGCCTCCCGTTTTTCTTTCTTCTTTTTGTCTTGGCCTGACAAAGCTGGCCCCTCATTTCCATTATGCCCATTATGCAAATGAGCACGGATCACATATTGGTTCAGATGAGTAAAGCAAGTGTAGAGGCCAGGTCTCCTTTAGGACCAAGTGGAAATTTGCACTTAAAAGCTATTTTGTGTGATAAAACAATGGCCCAGGTGCTGTGCCCTTGACCAAGGGCTTTATCGTCTCCTGTGAGGCAGAAAGTTGGTGTCACACCTGTTTCAGCCCCTTTCCGTCAGCTCCTGGCCCAGCTCATTCAGGCTGGCTGACAACTGAGTACGATGCTGTCAAAATGAATTAAAGGTTTCACTGCTTTCTAACCCTTCCAGTCCACTGAATTATAGCGAATATGGATACGTGTTAGAAATTAGTGTTATGTATATTATATGGATATATTGCTGAGAGAAAAACATGTGTTGCTAAATATTCTACATTTCCTGTTTATTGTTGTCAAGGGAGCTCCGAGTTTGATAAATTAACAACAGAGGCCATATGTTATCTGTCTCCCGGTAATATTTTCTCTTCTCACACAATCCTGTTGTTTGTCCATGAACAAAGCCAGATCAGAGAGATTAGCAGCCATCACCTAATGCATTCAATCAGCAAATTACCTCAAACCCTATCAAACAATACTGACGTCTGGCACCTTACCAAAGAAGAAATCACTCCTATGAGGATTTTTAACAAATAATCTGCTGAGAAGATGAGGATTTGAGCATAAACAGCAGACCGTCTGTATGCAGAGAGATACTTGGAGATATACACTGTTACTTAATTAAAGCAATTCTCCTGGAGTCCTCACTACTTGCTTGGCGACCTCAGATTGTGACCATGCAGGCTCCAGAAAGTCACTTTAATTGGGCAAGAAAAGGTACTGCATATATTTATACATATATTGTCCCAGTTCAGTTTTAATAAAAGGGCGATTTTTGAATCTTTAAACAGAGAAGGCAGATGCTAGCTGTTTCTTCATGTTTGAAATGATTAACTAACAGGCCGTAGACATGAGGTATATCAACCAACTCTTCAAACTCTTAAAGGTTTTAAGGTACAATTGTATATAGTGGTTTATACAGTAGCTTCTATAATACCATAAAGTGTGGATTATTTCAAACCACAAGTCAAAATATTTCCAAAAAGAGAACATCAAATCTTTTCAATACATTTTGGTTTAAGACTTCATGTTAAACACATTCAAGTCATAGAAGTTTAAGTATGTAAGTTACAGTATGTACTGAATACAAATAAATAGCAAGTTCCCCTTCGGGTTTCTGTTTAATTATAATTGTTTGATAAATTGGAACAATGTTAAAAAAAAAGTTAAACAAATATTTTAAGTTGCTTGAGCCTTTCTTTTCTAATACTGAAAGCGTCCCGTTATCATCAGGGATCAAACTATGCAATTAACATTGGGCACAGATAACGAATAAACAGTCTCTACAGATTGAAAAGGAAAAGCTGTTCTGCAATGCTATGCGCATTGGCATCGCACTCACATAAAATTAATTTCAGTCCAAATATTACATGCACTCGTTTTTTTTTGCAATCTGCACTGCACTAAGGGCCTGCTGCTTTCACAACCTGTCCTAAAGAGGGAGGGAGTGAGCGGAGCTGTGTGTGAAGGAGGGAGTGAGCGAAACAGGAAAATAAGTACAGAGTGGGAGTGGGTGTGCTTGAGCGAGCGAGCGAGAGAGAGAAAGTAAGAGTTGGGTGACCTTGTTACCAGTTGGGTTGAGTTGGACAGGCTGGTAGGAGGTTGCTGTCTACGGGGAGGGACAGACAGATGCTCGCACTTCTCCCTGGGCAAAACATCTCGCCTGGTGCAGGCAGCACACAATCTGGTCCGGGCAGCTGTAACCCTAATGATCACTGGTGGCGCTGCACCTGACCGACCGACCAGCTCAACACACACTCAGCTCACCCCCCCCCCCTTCTCTCCCCTCCTCTTCCGTCTCCTCTTTGACCTCCAACGTCTCCGAACTCTGAGCAGAAAATAGTTTTGTTCAAAAATCATATAAGCAGGGAGAAAAAGAAGATTGTTGAAAACAGACATGAGTTTAGATGGGGGAAGAGGTTGATATGAAAGTAATAAGATAAGGGAAGGGGGAAAAAAGGAGGAGGGAGTGTTTGAAATTCATATTGAGAGCCTGAGAATGATTAATTAAGGCAAGTTATACGGATGTAAGGAAAAAAATGAGGAATATACATTAATTATTGAAAGACATAGATCTAGGGGAATGGGTATAACACATGTAAAGGGAGAAGAAATGGAGGATACTGTGAAAGAGGGGGGTGTAAGGAGCTCCCATGCTCCCCTCCTGCCACCACTGATCCAGTCTGAGCTGCTTATCGGGTCTCTCCCACACCGCTCTCTGGTGTAACAGCTCAAACTCCTGGGGCTCTGACTAGCTGCCTGCCTATATGTCTGGCTGGATGTAGAGCACAGTATAACCTATGGATGGGTGCACGGAGAGGTATGACTAGATGGATGTATGCGTGTATTGTGATGCTAAACAATGACTGGCATGTTAGATCCAGCATGTGTATGGCTGCGAGATTCACACACAGCGGTTCAATACCTTCAGATCAACCAGTCAGCAGCTATTTGTGATTTGTAGTACTGTCAACATTCCAATATATATAAAAAAAAGCACAATAAGGGTAAAGGACTTATCAACTACATCATATGAACACACATGTGATGATTATGTATCCAAATAACACTAAATTATAAAATGGCATCATAAAAAGCATATATATTTAGATGTATAACGGATATCACATAGTGTGCATGGAGAATTAGCACAAACGTTGTTGCATTGAATCCCTTAATGAGTTGCACTTGTTTTATAAACTGCTGTTTTAATCACACACTATTGCTCATGGCCATTTAAGTAGGCAGATGTAATACTGACTCCTCTGCATGGTGAGGATTAAATAATAAAATGCAGCTGATTCAAATTCAGATGTTAATAGAAGTGATAGCAGTGAATGTTTCATTTAAAACTAAAAAGGCTGGACACGTTTGGAAAGTAATAATTATTTTCATTTGAGAGGAATTATGGTTTTACAAAACATGTTTTTTGTTCAGTTTGTGAATTATGAGTTGTAAAACTCCTAATCCATATTAATCAAAGCTGAGCTGTTGATTTCTCCCGCATGCACATCCACATTGTACATGAAAGGTCAATCCAAAACAACCTCCTGTGGTAAACATTTTAATCCCAATTAATCGCTAATTCAGCTCATCACGCTACCCATTCATTTCACTGAGACGGCAAACCCACGAGCTACACACATGATTTAAAGAGAATGATAGAGGGTTGTTATTTTTCTGTGTAAGTGTGCACTTTCAAAAGGGGGTGCTAGTTATCTGCTTTTGACTTCTCTGCCTGCACTACACTGAACGGAGTAGTATGAATAACAGAGTATAACAATAGAGAATAGAGGACGCACATGATTCCAAACTAAAGACACTAAGACAGTGATTTTGCAGTGTTTTTTTCTTTTTTTTAAAATGTTCTAAAAAAAAATGTCAAAAAAATACTTTACTGATGATATTGGAAGCAAGATTCAAGGGTCAGGATAAATCTTTCCCTGTTATGGAGTAACATTTCCAGGGGAAAAAAGACAAATAAATGTGTATGTGTTTGTTGACAGAGGCAGAAGGAGCATGAGAGCTGCACTGTAGAGGCCAGAGAGAAAGAGACAGAGAGCATCTGTGAGTGAGGGGAGAGGAAGCAGAGTGAGAGCTTGAAAGTGCGAGGAGGGGGATCGTGGTAGCGAGCGTGTTTGGAGATCGGCCTGGGCCAAGAATGTGTCCGTGACTGCTGCTCTGTGTATCTACCTTGCCTGGGTGACACCAGTGACACAGACATTTCCCAGCAGCCTCCTTACAGTCCTGAGCCACTGCTGTTCTTCCGGGAGCCAATCTACACACACACACACACACACACACACACACACACACACACACACACACCACACACACACACACACACACACACACACACACACAGCACCACACACTATCTCTCTGTCTTTCCCCTCTCTAGGCCAGGCAACAGGCTCAGTGTTAGCCTACGCAGAGCAGGACTGTCAGAACCATATGACCCCGGCAGGGCTTCTCAAACTGTGCTTCTGCTCTGTAATCACACTCCACCGGCCGTTTGTTTCCAGCCCAGCAGTTCCTCCGCTGGGGATTGTTATCCATCCATCACCCGGGCTAGGTGATCTGTGGGGCTGCCTGAGATGTCAATCATGTTGGTGTTGGCAAAACAAGAATACATGTGAATTAGTTCATTTGGAAAATGTATAATAAATGTTAAAGAAACTCATTGCCAGCTCAAATTCATCAGATATAAATATCCCAAAACTATTTTACAGATATTTTTGTTGTATATGTAGGAATAATTTAAAATATAGATGGACAGTGGACAGATGAACGGACTGTTAGACAGGCAGATTCAGGACACTTAAAATCCTCCAGCCAGGATCTGGAGAGAGTTCACATCCTCCTCCAGCAGCCCAGCTGTCTATCTGCCATGTTTTCTTTATCAGACCCTCGTCATCCGGCAGCCCTGCACATGACCAAATTAGTCCCAGTATCAGCCGTTATCTGGCCGCGGATGGCCTGCCTGCCGGACCAGAATCCCTCTCTTCTCTCTTCCCAGCCCTCTGCTACACTGGACTGAGGAAACCCAGGCTGCGGATCCTGGGTTTGAGCCTCAACAGACTCGGCAGAGCTCCGGCAGAAGGAAAAAGGCCTTTCTTCCTTTTAAGGTGGCTGGCCTTTCTTTGGTTTATAAATATATGAGATATAAATGATATATTTATATACCAAGCGAGGGTCAGTCGGTTCCCTGAGGTAAAATGAAAAGTGCTGGGAAGGTGAAGGAAAAATAATAAATGAGATTGTTGGGGTATAGACCTGGGGATATTTGCTTACTTTAGGTTCTGCCGGCAGCAGCAGATGTACACCGACCTTGTAACTTTGGATTTCTGGAATGGCTGTGCTCAGTGGACGCCCTGGCAGAGTGCTCTCCCCTGCATAAGCAGAGCTGAGGGAAGATTAGAATTTGCACTTGGCTGGCATTACTACATGAGTCACTCATGCCCTGCATGTGACGTCTTAAGTAAGTTTCAAGTAGCAAAGTCTCAAAGTAAAAGATTAACCACTGGCATATTATTCATCTTAATTCATGTTGCATTTTTCTTCTTGGAACGTTGAGCTTTGCAGTCCCATGACCCTTGGTGCAGTGGAGATTAGTTTCAATTTCAAAACCACTTTCTGAAAAACTTCTCATGTTTAATTGAAGCAGCGAGTAGTCCTTTATGAAAAAAAAGAACTGATAAACGAGTCTACAAAGACATGGATATAAGGCATTGCTGCTGCCTGTCTCAATTATGTGTTATTCAGGGTACAACATATATTCACTGTGGTTCAAAGAACACATACACAGGAGCACACAGCATACATGCATAGTTCCAAACACATGCAAATGCATACATACAAACACACACATACACAAGACGCTACAGAGGCCCAATAGAGATAGGGGAGTGTATGTCGGGGGGACAGGAGGGATGCAAAGAGGTGCCAAAGACCACAGCACACGTCTGTGCCAAGCAGAACTGAGCGCCCGCTGCCATCCAAACATAAATAAAGTGCTTTTGGCTCCCTGCAGCCACCAGTGTGTGCCGTGCATCCGCCAAGCATGTTTTTTCTAACAAAGTTAAAAACAGGACAAATTTGATGCAATCACTTGCTGGAAATAAATATGTGCCACGTCTTGGACAGATAGGGTGTGAATCAGATGGTCGGTCAGTTCTTAAGTTTCCTAACATAACTTCAGGATAGATTTCCTCTTCAGACTTTCAGAGCCTTGGAGGGAAAAGACTCAAACTGGGCACGCTACATAAGTTTCTCCGTATTTACTTATTTGCAGCTACAACAGGGTGCCAACAGGAGTTGCACATATTGAGCCATACGAGCAACGTACTGATCCTTTTCCTGAGGGAAATAAGGCTTTAATGATAATGCATTGGAGCAGTTTGCTGAGATCTACTTTTTAAATTCCTCAAAACTAAGAAGGATTTTGAATTTCAGCTAATAACCCCAAACAGAAATTCTGCCTGGTTTTTTATTTGATTTTTCTGTGCCTCAGATGCTGTGTTTGTATGTGTGTGTGGGTGTGTGTGTGTGGGGGTTCTGAAGCTCCGGTTCCAAATAGCCCCAAGCTCTATTCCCACTCTTCACCCTTGTATCCGTGCTGACTGATTAAGGCCCTGATCTCCACCGCTTCTTGAACAACACTCACACCGCTGATGCCCTGGCCTACGTCTCTTGGGTGGGTAAAAAGGCATATTGCCATATCAACACAGCACTTTCTCCGCCAAGGAGCTGACCTGCTTCTACCATGATCAGCCAGATAGTCTCTGTCTCACTCGCTCTTTCGTTCTTACTCACAGTCTCTGCCCCATCCTTTGCTCACCTCCACCCTTTCTGCCTGTTTGGTCTCAGATAGCTCCCTGCATGTACTGTAGAGTAGGGTATAAAGCCCCATAAGTCCCCTGCTATACACCACACCCTGCTTGGTTACTATTGACTTTAATACCTTGAGATCAAAGTTGTGCACACAGTGTAAATCCAAGAGTGATGGAATAAGCCGGAGGAATTTATAGTGGCAACACTCGCCGCTTCTAACACTCAGATGCCACATAGTAATAACACTTACAAGACATTTGTAAGCCGACGTCATGCCGCTTCACAAAATGAGGTGAAGTGAACCATATTATATTAGGCACATATTGCATATGTTTAAATATGTTAAAATACAATATATACTTTAAATTATATATATCCCATATTTATTACTAAAATATTATATAAACTTGTGTATTGTCTCTGAACTCTTTTGTATCAATTCCTCTGTGTGAACTTAATTTAGACCACCAGGTTCTTAAGGCTGGGCATCAGGTTACACACACTGCTTTAGTGAAATCCATCTCCTCAATCATGGGCAGTGGAAGCTGACCGGCTGGCTAGCTGGCTGGCTGAGTGAAACCCTGGCCCTCCTGTGATCGCTCTGATGTGGGGATTTCTTCCGGGCACTGGCCACTATAGGCTCCATTCCGGAGCAGTGACTCCAACAGGAAGTAACACATTAACAGAACAATCAGATTCCTTGTTAGGAAGCTTTACACCGCCAGAGCCTGCCATTAACACCACTGGGGGATCTGGTCAGCTGATAAGGCCAGACAGAAGTGAGCCACCGTGGGCTCTACAGACTGCATATAAACTTTAGTGAAGACAGGGATTGAATTTATTGGATTGAATATGCTTAAAATAATCAATATCTTCGATTAAAAAATTATTCTGCATGGTGATTCTCCATTGTAATGTAAATACTGTTATATTTTACTATATTTTTTATTATTTTTTATATTTTTATAGTTCTCTACCTGTTTTTAATTGTTGTTTTACTTTTATGTATGCACCACGACACCAAGTAAAATTCCTCCTACCTGGTAATAAACCTGTTTCTGATTCTGATTTTGGAGAATATATATTCTTCTGATTTACTAACCCATTGAAAATACTGTTCCCAATAATTATTTAATTTTATGAACATGGTCTGTGTATCCAAAGCTTTTTTCTCTGTGCCATAAAACTACATTTTCACCCTAAATGCTCATTACCATGGGGACTGTAGTTCTTTTGGTTTGTATTTTAAGCAATTCCATATACAGCTTCCCTCTGTCAAAAAAACGTACCAAAAATTACAGTTGAAAAAAGCTCACAAATATAGATTTTAATCCCTTTGCACTTTTTGCATTATGCATTATTTTACTATGTTTGATAAAAACGCTTTTCTATGAGCTGAAAGTTGAAGACTAGCACATTGTACATTTTGATAATTTAATGTGATTGTTGACAACAACGAAACGTTTCAACAGCGTTGTTCTTTAATGGTGTTATGAAGTAAATGGAATACACTGGCTGCCTGACATGAACTGCTGGAAGTGATTCTATGAACTTATGATATAATTGGGAAAATAGTTATTGTAAAATATACAAAACACAATACGCTTGAACAAAACCACTGGAATTACCCATTAACTCTCGTCTCTTCATCTTATTATTCCTTTACAATAATATTTCCCACAGATAAAGTGAAAGCAGAGTGGAAGTCTGCTTTCAGTATTGTTAGAATCGGTGAAGTTGTACAAATCAGAGCCAAATGTAAACATGGCACTAGCAGCGAAAGACAACAAAAAGCAAGTAAGAATTACATCATGTAACGATAAGGTCTGGTTTTCATTCACCAGCTCTTTCCTTGCTTTAATAAAACCTCCCCATGATGAAGTCATGTGTTGAATGGGAACCCCGGCATCATGTTTGAACTCTACAAACTCTTCGTGGCATGCTGTTATGGCTAACATCAGTCTAAGCAATCACTGAAAAACCAAACTCCTGAACCTAATAACAATGGGATTTTCCAAAGACATACATCAAGGTTGTTATTGTCAGATAACACTCATTCTGATATCTCCCAGAGCTTCTCAGAATTCTTATCTAATTGGCTATATTTATTTTTGAGGCAGATATTTAAAATATTCAGTTTGGTATCAGCTGTGATGGTACTGTATGTGCTGTGTGATGACAGGACTTTTTGTTTGGCGCAGGACACAAGATAAAGAAAAAAAAAGCTCTTTCTCACTCCCTCCCCCTTCTTTGCCCCCTCTCTGCAGCCCTTGCAGGGGAGGAGAACATAGCCGTATGTGTGGCAGGTGGACTTCCTGTGTTTGTAATTAGAACCAAATCAGGTTAAATTGCAGTTCTTCCCCCAGCCCACAGTCCACGGAGAGTCTCTGACCCCGCATCTCCAGGCACACAGAATTAGCCCAGCCACACACTGGGAGCCTAATGGACAACCGTGTACACCAGGGCTAACGCTCGGGAGCTAGATAACACCCTGCACCTGCACATATCACACATCCCATGCTCTCTCATCATTAAACATTGCATTATAAAGCTCCTGAATGTTTACGCAGTAGGGCTGCGGCTGCTGTGGTAGCTGTGCAGGTGGGGTTGTGATGTGAATAAAGCTGGGGTCCTATTGGTTTGAGATGGAGTCTTTATTTTGGGTGTGAGCAGAGCTCTAATTGAAGACTGATGGATTTACATTAATTTCCTCCCCACACCTGCCTCCTTTATCTGCTCTCAGATAGCACGGGAGCGATGGGTCTGCTGGCAGGACCGCCAGCCTTTCTATTATGAATAATGGGCAGAGCCGAGCGCATGCCTCTCTTCAACGTACACAACCTCATAACACTGTTATTCAGTGCAGTTGGTCGCACAGTAGAGAATGTACCTGAGAAACTGTTTGGGCTGCCAACAGAAAAGAACAAAACAGGGTAGAGGACAGGTGCAGCTCCTCTCCTGCTGTTGTCTATGTACACTCCACACAGCTCTGACTGGTCGACAAAAAAAAGATTTTTTTAAGGGACAATGCTGAAACAAATGTAACTAAAATAAGTAAAGTTATTAGCCAATGTAAATATGTGATAGCAAACCATATATCATCCTTTCAAAGCTGTCAGTTTAAAGTTTCAATACTCATATGAAGGGAACATTAAACCCATCCCTCATGTGGGGTGGGGGGTTCTGACCTAACATGGCGTCTGAAGGCTGGGAGGCCAGGGGCTAATGGGGAAAAGCCCCAAGCTGTCAGATGTGACTGACAGAGCTAACTGCTCCACAGAGATGACGGAGAAGAGGAGGAGCAGGGGACGAAACAGGCTGCTCTGTAAGGGAAGTCGGGGGAGAGGGGGAGGAACAGGGGTGGAGGCAGTAGGAAAAAGAAATGATGGAAAAAGAGGAGTATAATGTCTCCTCCAATGGTTTAGGGCAGACCCCACCAGCTGGAGAATAATTGCTGAGTTGGGAAAGGGAGAGGAGAACAGGCTCACATGATTGACTTGTCATTGATCATAATCTTAATTGCATGCATCCAAATCCCCTGGGTGTGATTTGTCCACTTGGCACGTGTGTGTGTGTGTGTGTGTGTGTGTGTGTGTGTGTGTGTGTGTGTGTGTGTGTGTGTGTGTGTGTGTGTGTGTGTGTGTGTGTGTGTGTGTGTGTGTGTGTGTGTGTGTGTGTGTGCGTGTGAAATCATGGGTGTGTGTCTGTGTGTGTCTGCATGTAAAGTACATGTGTGTATGTGTATTGCATGTCAGCATACATTGTACAACAATGCATCTGAAGACAAAGAGCAGGAGACTTGAGCTGAGTGTAACACTTATCACTGTAACACACATGGCTCTTTAGAGACCCAATCAATCAGCCATTTTAGAATTTATAAAATGTAGTTATTATATTTACAATATGAAATGTTGCTTCTAAACCTGTAATAGTGCTCATTCCCCTTCTTTAGTGAGATGAAAATATCAATACTGTTCTCATGTCTGTACTGTAAATATGAAGCTATTAGCAGCATGTTAGCTTAGCTCAGGACAAAGACTTGAAACAGAGGGAAACAGCTAGTCTTGCTCGCTCCAAAGAAACTAAATCTGATGTTTTTATACTTTTGTGTACATATTTAACAAACAAGATATTAAGTGTCAATCAGTCAGCTATAGAGGTGGTGGTGGTAGATATGCCATGTTATCTTTTTCCTTTGTCTTTATGCTAAGCTAACTAGCTGTTGGCTGGCCAACATGTCCATATCAGAATATTCCTTAAACAAGATCAGAACATTCAGATTTAATTACAACTTAAACTCAATTAGGAATCAATTAGGGAAACATTTATTAAAGTCACGTGTTATTAATTTTAGTGACCAGCTAAAATGTGCCTTTAAAATATTATGATAATGTTGAATAATGAAAAAGCTCTTTAGAGTAGTGATTAACAGATGTTGCAAAGAACAACTCATACTTGTGTTAGGATTATGTTTTAAACAGGACCCAGGCGCAGGCAATGACTGAAGATGTTAAAATGGTTTATTGTTTCGGAGACTCAGGCAGGTTTGGTGGCTATGGAGGTCCGGAGTGGAGGTAGGCAGTGAGAGGCTGGACTGATAACAAGGCAGGCAGGTATGATGCAGGAAGAAGCAGGCAGGTTGGCTGGAAGCTCTGGTGGACGATGGCCGAGGGATTGCACAGGAAACACAAGGAGAAACTTAGTTACAAAAAGTACAGAATTACACGCAGACAGGATAACTGAATGGGCAGCCAGGAGGATGTAATACCACTGGTGTAGAAAACAATCTGGCGGTGAGTTGCTGGGAGACTGGAGTAGATAAACTGTGTCCAGATTAGATGATGAGGGACAGCTGAGTCGGACGGCCAGGTGACAGCAATCAGGCTGCTGCCTGCAAGGGAAACCACACCCTCTCCACACACACAGGGGAACAAACAGGGACACAGTTTGGACCGTGACAACTTGGACACTAACATTCTTTGAGAATGGCAGAGCAAAGAAAATAAAGCCAGTGAAGCATCAATGGAAACATCAAGCAATTCATACATGTAGTTTGATGAGTAAGTGGACCCTTTGATTTATCCCTCTTTTAAACACAGTATGTTTCTAATAAGTGACTTGACAGAAAAGGATCAGACACATTCTCTCACTCCTACACTCAAACACACACAAACAAGCGTCGGTTTTGTCCCCATGTGTTTTCTCGTTTTATGGAAGGATTGATGTGTTATTAAAAAGTAATGTTAAAGTAGGAAACTGACCTTTTTAATACTTTCTTTTAGCATTTGCACAAATGGGTTTTCATGTACAGGCCCTGGTGAGCATTAACACAAAGGCCAACAACTGGAACAGCATTGTCAATGCCAATGGAATTACTGCGTGACTAGCAGGAACAAAGTACACACCACTTGGGTCTATAATACACACTTGGAACAGAGGAATATAATTATGTTTTAAACTGGGATAACATTTGCAGGCTGAGCTTGAAATGTAGGCATTGAAGTACTCTATTATATACTGTTTTGATTTCATTCTGAGAAAATAGACTGATGGATTGTCGAGGAAAAAAGGCTTGGATTTTTCTGTGTGTGTGTGTGTGTGTGTGTGTGTGTGTGTGTGTGTGTGTGTGTGTGTGTGTGTGTGTGTGTGTGTGTGTGTGTGCACGTGTGCACGTGTGCACACATGGATGTGTAGCTATGTGTGGTGTTTGAAGCAGGTGATATTTCTGTGTGTAAGACACCTCAGGGAGCTCAGCTGTGGGACAGAGGGAGGGTCCACAAACCACTGGCCAGTCACATGACCTTTGACACTGAACTGCCATATGTTGTGCCAAACAGGGAAAGGCAGATACAGTGAGAAGAAAATGTTTGAGAAAAGGTGTGAGGTGTACATGAAAATACTGAGAAAAATGGTGTCTTACAAATCAATTGTTGCAATTAAGTCATCTATTTTGCAACACAAAATGTCTACAAATATTTGGTTGTTCAACCAATTGATTGCATTTTATCAGCCATTGTATTGGGGTGGAGGCAACAATCTAAGAGATGCTTATCTGTAAAGCTGGACAAATTAATCAAAGACTGATGTTTTGCTTTTTTAGTTTATTTGGCTGAAATGGCCCTTTGAACAGGTTAACAGGTAAATTGTGAGGTTAATGGAGAGTAATCCTGTGTGCAGAAATGCATGCATGTGCACATGTTATTGGAGGAAGAGTGAGAAGGAGAGAGCGAGAGGGAGAGGGAGAGTACATATACGTCAGCTGCCCGAGAGAAGCAGGAAACAGGACAAGGTTAATGTTCTATGACAGACAGAAGCCAGCAACTCTCTTTAATGTTGCTCCCATTAGGGCGCTCCCGGTGCTTGCATCCCACTCTAGCATCCTTTAAAAGACGCCTCTGCCAACAACTGGTGAGAGAGCAGCAGCGTGCCAGCTGCCAAACATGACATTTGCTGGCTAGGCCACTGAACCCCAGCGGGTGACATCTGCAGAGCAGCCTTTCATCCCCTCGTTGGGTACCTGTGTGGCCCCCGGCCCCTGAGAGCCAGGATGAATGCACTCACTCTTCCTCCCAGCTGGGTTCCTCAGCCACAGGGCCACATCACTGACACACACACAAACCTGCACACGCTATAATATGCGCGCACAAAAGCAAAACACCTCTACCGCACAAACACCTCCACACAACAAACAGCTTCCAGCGTCAACATCTGCAGCTCTGGGGGCTGCTTTTGTTTCCCCCTGTCGTTTCATCATCAGGGGCTGGCAGTCAAGTTGCGGTGCTATTGTTGTTATTTCAACCACAGGCCCTGCTGCAACTGTCATCTCGCTACTCTATTGCAGTCTCACCTGGGTTTGATCAAATATGCAAGCTGGGGCCGGAGTGGGTGAACACAGAAAACAAACAAGGTATAGGGTGGGATACAGAGGTGAAGAGAGAGAAGGTATTACAGCTTAAGGGGAATGGGAGAAGACGTGGTAATGGAGAGAGGATTGTAGCATATCATTCGAATTAGTAGAAAATATGATTTAGACATCCGTCTAATCTTTTTTTATCTGGTGGTTCATCAAAATGGTGCAGAAATGTGCTGATTTGCAACTTGTTGATGCTGGATTTTGCGTATAAAGAGCTGGTAGTGAAATAAAAATGTTTGTACAAAAGCATTGTCAAGCTGTGGGTTAATTAAAAACAATGCTAGTTCCTAATATCCCAATCTTGTAACTACAAAACAGTAATATCCCACTTCTGCTCTGAATTGTGCGATGACACAGCTGAGAGTCAGAATTCATAACTCCCAGAAGTGTCTACTTGTACATCAACACTGGAAACAATGTTTTGTTGTTTCTCTTCTCTATCTCTTTAATCAGACCTGATCTTTGACCACTTGTTGTTATGAGTGGTTCCGTGTAGGGGTTCTGCTCCCGGCTGACATCCCATTAGCCCCACATTAGGAAATTCTAATCACTGTGCCACCGGGACGCTGGGACTCACAGCTCCTATTTCACTTAACCTCCAGCAGGAGAGATCAGACTCTGCGTCTCAATGTTTGTCCCTAATTACCTCCCTACAGTGAGCTGCCACACACAATTTAATCCAATTTTCATCCCCTCTCATCTTTAACATCTCGCAAAGCAGTCACACATGCATTCTATGGTATATATCTACAAAGCATACACTTCCTACTGGGGCAGTAATCACATGCTGGATCTGCATAATTCTATCAGTACTCACGCTGATACTTTACACTTTTGGATTTGTTGTCAGGTCGGTCGCATGTTTAACATGATCCGTTAGCAGTTACCTTGTATGCTATAATAATGATGGGTCATTTAACATGCTTAATATATCAAATCATATATCAAGGGTTATGTTTTTGATTATTTGTTTTGGTTACTTAATGTATTCCTGATTTGTTTCCTAACGACTAATACCTAAAACCTTGTAATCTCAAATTGGTACCCCCTCGAAATATAATCTGTTATTAAATTGTCCCCTCAAAAGAAAGCAAGTAGTAAGGCAAGGCAAGGCAAGTTTATTTATATAGCACTTTTCAACACAAGGCAATTCAAAGTGCTTTACAAAAAATGAAAGATATTAAGAAAATGGCATTAAAAATCAGTCATTAAAAAGAAAAGCTAATAAAATAAACATTAAAAGAAAAAGTACATGGATAAAAGTTACAGTGCAGTTTAAGATATGAATAGTTCAATTAAAAGCAGCGACAAAAAGAAAAGTCTTTAGTCTGGATTTAAAAGTAGTCAGAGTTGCAGCGGACCTGCAGTTTTCTGGGAGTTTGTTCCAGATATTTGGAGCATAATAACTGAACGCTGCTTTACCATGTTTAGTTCTGACTCTGGGGACAGAAAGCTGACCAGTCCCTGAAGACCTGAGAGATCTGGATGGTTCATAATTTAGCTGTAGATCAGAAATGTATTTTGGGCCTAAACCATTCAGTGCTTTATAAACCAGCAGCAGTATTTTGAAATCTATTCTTTGACACACAGGAAGCCAGTGTAAAGACTTCAGAACAGGAGTGATGTGATCCACTTTCTTAGTGTTAGTGAGGACTCGAGCAGCGGCGTTCTGAATCAGCTGCAGCTTTCTAATATATTTTTTAGTGAGACCTGTGAAGACACCATTGCAGTAGTCGAGTCTACTGAAGATAAAAGCATGGACAAGTTTTTCCAAATCCTGCTGTGACATTAGTCTTTTAATCCTAGATATATTCTTTAGGTGATAGTAGGCTGATTTAGTAACTGTTTTAATGTGACTGTTGAAACTCAGGTCAGAGTCCATGACTACACCTACATTTCTGGCTTTATCTGTTGTTTTGAACATTGCACACTGAAGCTCAGCGCTAACTTTTATACGTTCT
The DNA here is from genome assembly GCF_902827175.1 of Gymnodraco acuticeps. Taxonomy (NCBI): domain Eukaryota; kingdom Metazoa; phylum Chordata; class Actinopteri; order Perciformes; family Bathydraconidae; genus Gymnodraco; species Gymnodraco acuticeps. Next base: position 8,269,575 of record NW_022990295.1, on the reverse strand, counting down.
GACTTGGCTCCAAAAACCATTACCTCAGTTTTATCTTTGTTTAATTGGAGAAAGTTCTGACACATCCAGTCATTGATTTGTTCAATGCACTTACTCAGTATTTGAATAGTAGTAGTAGTAATAGTAGGAGTTAACAAGCATAAACATTTAATCAAATTATTATTAACTGCGACTGAAAAGTTAATAAGTAGAATAATAAATATGTTATAAAACGTGAAATCATAAATGGTAATGTACATGTATTTGGCTCACATTAGATATCAATATCTGCTGTGCTGATGTTGGAGCTTGTAATGAGCACATTGGTAGGACAAATGACTTACTGTGCTATCATATTACTAATTCATTCACACATTATATTTACCCTCTAAAGCTAGGATCTGTAGAAATGACATGTTTGACAGATATGCCAATAATGACAAGAATAGAAAAACTGGAAATATGTGGAAAAATATGTGTAGTATAAACATGTTTTAAGTGAGAAGTTGCAGGTGGTGCAGCCTTTTCACTGTGTGTGTGTCAACAACTTACAGATGCAGTACAAGTTAGATGTGCACTTAGACCATATATAAAAGTAAATATAAATGATTATTAGCACAATCCGAATACCACCTCCCAAAACTAAGGAAAAGACATCACAGTACTGGCCATTCATACTGAGCGAGGAGTGATTCTAGCAGTGCAAACAAAAAATGGACATCAGACATTACTGCTAATAAAGACACACAACAAAATGTGAAATTTGTGACAATGTCTTCTCCTGAATTACACTATAAATGTGTGTGTGTGTTCGATTATTTGCATTCCCGCCAGCCTGATTATGAGCAGGCGTGCTTGTGTGCATATGTTTCTATATTTGCATGTTTACGTCTTGGTGTGTGTGCGTGTGTGTGTGGTTTAAATCCTGTGATGGTGTCTCCACGTGTTATCCCGTGTAACACAGTCTTGGTCCTCATTATCATTTCTCCCTGGGCCTGTTCTGGTGTTCAGAGCCCCACCAGAGGGGCCTTTGGCTCGGTGGGAGAGGTGTTGGAGGCGGCCTGGCCCTGCTGCGCTCCTTCCTTCCCCCTCCGCAGGGTGCCAGGCACAGCGTGTACCAGTGGCAAGCCAAGCCTGACGATGAGGCTGCCTGCACAGCCAACGCCGTGTTTGAACAGGGCAGGGGGTTGCCACGTCATGCCGAACACACACAGGCAGATAGGACTACTTGCACAGACACACACACACATATCTACACACACAGTACTCCATAAGGCCGACTCCCGGTGAGTTCAACACATGTTCGGAAGATGCTGCAGAGGTGAGAGGGAATGTGTGGAGTCTAATTTAACCGGGTGTCTGCAGTTTGTGCAGGTGAGAAACATCACAAACACAGACTTTGGAATCTGTGGATCATATCATTGGATTTGTTATATGGGTGTTTTGTGTCATTTTGGTATTTTGCAGTAAACACATTCATTTAATTTGTTATTCCTACAGTCAAGAATTACATCTTTTAGAAAGTTTTAAATAAAAAGTGACTGCAGTTAAGTGTTTTACTATCCAACTCTTTCATCCTCGATGCGGTTATTCAGTCTCCTCCTCCCCCTGACTTCATCGTTTCAGCATATTGCGTGTTCCACATTAAGATTTGATTCAGTCATATGTTCAGCTCTCAGGTGTGCCTCCGAACCATGAAATATTAAACCTATGAATTCAAGGAGATGTCACATTCTGTGTTTCATTCATAATGTACACCTACACTACATTGTTGACTCTTTGAATTCTAATAAGGGATAAGCAGACGCAGTGCAATCTTCACGTTGGCTTTACATCTCGCTCTCAGCATCTGTTAAGTTTGCAAAGTCTTAACTTTTTCGCAGTTACTTTTGATTTCTTTCTGGGTGGAAAAGAAAATCTGTTGAATGTTAAAAGAGCATTAGGGAAGGCATCCTAAAAATGTAGCTGTGTGAGAATTGGCTTGAAAAGTGTGAGCGGGTGTGTATCTATGTGTGAATGTGTTTGCACGACCTCCTCCTTTTTGCTATCTCCAAGTGTCACATCTCTTCTCATAACCATCACGTGGGAGTCAATCCCACTCAGTCCCAAATCAAGTAGGGCCACTGGCAGCATCAGATATCAAACATGCACATAAATACATTTAAAGACACACACAAATCACTTCAGACTTCAAATATCAGATTGTAACAACAGAAAGAAAATACTGTTTCTGTCCAACCTCTGTGCTGCAAAAACATAAACACCGTCTCCCTCTGCTCTTGAACTCTCCCTTTGCTCTCACAGGCAACCAGGGGAGAAGGGAGTTGAGTAGGGGGGAGAGATTGGGTTACAATGACATATCTCTACGTCCCCTTCTCCTGTGTGAGAAGGAGGTGGGAAGCACTAGTGTCTTTGGGAATGCAGGCATGTTCCCTGGAGGAGATAGACGAGATAGGCCTGGCGCCTCCAGGAGGAGTCCGTCACCCTCTCTCTCTTTCTGTCTCACCCTCTCTACTTATCTCAGAGAAACCACAATAGGGTTTTGTACACTGGAGCAAGGCGAGGAGGCTTCAGATGGCAGCCGAGTATGATATGCAGGACGACAGAGGGCTTGATTCACTCCCTCTGTTCCACACAATGATACGCTACAATGCAGCACACCACATGTCTAATAATAAAGCAGAGCTCTATGTTCACCCGGCATACATTACATACACACTGCTCTCCCTGTTTGCACAGGCAAGATACAGAGTATGTGGAGTCCGTGTCAAGTGTTTGAATTAGGGCATGAGTGATTCCACTTTTACTTTCAACTCAAGCAAACAATTACAAACAATGTTTTCACTTTTGAGGCAGTTAATGGCGTCTGGTAGTCCTCAACTGGACTTTGAAATATCTTTTTGCCCACCATGTCTGGTTCAGGCTATGCACATCACTGGCTCCAGTACCATGCTGTGATTTCAGATAAATGGCAGTTGTCATAGTTAGACAGATGACACAAAGGGAAGGGATCAGCCACAGGAGGGATGAACATGGTACCAGTAAAAACTTCCTCACTAAAGATGTGTCCACTAATCATCTTTATTGATTATGGCCTGTTTTCTGCTGCTTGGAGGCGCACAGGAGATCAAAGTGGTGATGACACATGCAACATTATAATTGGCAACAGAACGAGGAGTGACATGAAAACGAGGAGTGAAGGCGGTCACATGCCTGCGAGTCCATTGAGGCTGCATCACAACACTGAACCATAAATATGTTCACCATGGTTTCTACTGGACAATAAAAACTTAAAGTGTCATTTATGTCTCAGGTTGTGTGTTTAAAAGGTCAAACGTTGACAATACCAAAGTATACCACTGGCCAATAACACTAGTTCAATATAAATGTTATCTGCTGGAAGCCTTGCAACCTTGGTGATTGCAGAGGCCAAAGGCTGTGCCCTTTCATGTATTTTCTCAGGGCAGGTAAATTGGAGAGCCAGCAGCTGTAATAGGAAAAAGCCTCGGAGACACTTGAGTCGTCCTGACGAAGAGAATAGCAATTATTCTGGAAAATCAATTTTCAACCCAATCTTTCTTCCTTATCGACCAAGAGACTCTTTGGAGGTAGAGAAGGTGACAGGAAAATGTATCCCCCAGATTCTATTAGTGGATCTCTATTTGCTATGTGCATCCAAGAGAGGCCCTTTGTTCTCACCACATCTCAGCTAGGTATAAATACTGAGGCTGAGCACACTGTATATGAAAATAGATTTTTTTTTTTTATCTTCCAGAAGCTCAATTATTTTCATCGATTTAATGCAGGTATTGATTCAGTTTGCCATTAGACATTCCATTTGTTGGATTGTCTAAGAACAAAGAGAGTTAGCATGAAAATACAGCTACTCTCGACAAAAAATAACACGTACTGTATATTCAATATGAACTGCTCTCCATTCATTCCTGATCCGTTTGTATTAATTGAAATCTAAGCTGCTTCACTCTAGGTGCTGCTGTTACCCCCGTGTTTGTTTTGTGTGTGCACCCAGGGTCAAACCTCTTCACGATTATTCCCACAGTCTTATCAGTGTTTATTTTCCTACTGTGAAAAGCCTATTGCTGCGGCATTCTTTGCATGTCATTCTCTGACCAAGATTTATCGTTGTGTTTATCCCATTAATATGTCCAGCCATTTTGTGAACTTCTGTTACTTCTGTGTTCATCTTATATTAAAACGCTTCAGTGTTTCTGTCCTGCTCTCTTATAATAATTGTGCAAATTAAACAGAGTAATAAGTGTGCATTTATGTGTGTGTGTTTTGACATCAAACAGACGTAAATCAAAAGTGGCATTGCTCTGATATGGGCTAATAAAACTCCCTGATCTGGAAGCGCTATAGGCTCTTACAGTATAAACCCTGAAGCTCATGCACGCACAAGCACACACACACACCAACACACACATCGCCGCAAGACTTCTGTGGGGCCATTTTCATGATTAACCATAACTCCTCAAGAGGAAATTCATTACTGGTTGTCCGAAGGCATACACACACATTCAAATGAACAGAAAAACACACACTCGCATGGGGGAAGAAGACAAAAACACACACATACACACTCTGTCCTCCCCTGCATGTGTTAATATCCTGACGCAGCAATGAAAAGGGGGATGTGAGGATTTACAGTGCTGATTCTGAGAAGTTGCATTTGCTTTTGGTTACCAGGGACCTCTGAGGGTTCAGCAGGCCCTGCCTCCTCCCTCTACCTCCACTGTGTGTCCATTCTCCATCCCCTCCTCCACCTTTCCATCCCTCAGTGGAGGATAAAAGTGTCCGGCAGTGTGGATGTGTGACTTGGTGTGGAGGGGGAGTATTTTGTGAGAGTACTGACTGTTGAAACAGATGCCGTTATGTGTGTGCCACCTATGTCAACATGGCCGGTCTCCGGACCCGATGCTGCTCGTAGATAGGATCCTGCCCACAGAGCCACAGAGTCTAGACTCCAGATGTGTTAACAACCACACACACAGACCCGCACACACACACACAAACACACACAAACACACACACAGAGGAGGACCAATGCCAGTCCAAACCAATAATTCTACCATATGACAGCTGTTTACTTACACAAAGTTAGGTATGGATAATCATCCTTTTTCCCCACTCTTGATAGAGATACTACTTACAAAACTGCACATGTTCTTGTTTATGACAGCTTCACTGTACAGTAAGTGGGAGTGGAGTGCAGAAACACCCTATCACGATGACATTTGGATGTAGTTAGGCGGTGAAATACCATCGGCCACCATGAACAATTTTGAACAAACACATTGAATCCATTTCCAGCATGAATTGTGCAAAAAATCAACACAGACAGCACAACGATGCCAGGTAATGCTTTTGCTTTGCAGAACTTTATATGGATTTCTCATAACTTCTGCCTAACATTTATATAGATATCAAATACTGTATGTATTTAAATTACCTACTGCTTCTCTCAAAACGGCACTGAAATAAACAGAAACATATGCTGGCTGCATATGTTCAACACTGCTTTATTTAGACTGTTCTATAGCGACACGACAACAAGAGTGTTTTTGTGGAAAAGACACATGGGTAAATTGCAACTGTTATAGAAAACAAGACTCGGGGAGAGGAAAAGTAAAGAGTGAAAGTGTTCCGAGCACAGATGCACCCGCTCTCTTGCTATCTCCTGTGCTTGTGGGTATACTGCCGATCCAGCTATTCTTGTTGGTTTGTTAATTGTTTGTCACCCACCAGGTGCCATCTGTCTGTAGTCCCACAGTCCCCGAGCCATGTGGGCCGGCCTGCCTGTCGCCTGCCAACGTCACTGACCTGCAGCAACCGTCCACACCTCCGTCACACACCTCCTGATCCGTCTGGGATAAATAGCTTCTCCCTCAACTTCTGTGCCGCCATCACGGCTTCCCAATCTGTCCTGTGTTAGAGGGGGAGGGAGGGGGGGGTGACAGGACGGGAGGGAGAAAAGACAAATGAGAGGAAGAAATGAATAGATGGATGGATAGAGTGAGACGGAACACGAGATAGAGATGGATGTCTGAAGAGATAAAAGGTTTGAGATATGAACGCTGACGGGATTGTTTGTGCTGCAGTCTGTTGTTGCAGCCTGCTACGATAAGTCAACAACAACTGTCGCATTTGTGTCTATACAAGTCCTGTATATGTTAAAGCAACACTCAAGTAATGATTATAAATTCTGATAAAACATACCTAAAATCAAAACAACACAATGTGACAGTATTCTGGATTTGGCACAGCATCCACTGCAACACACTACTTTAAGAGGCACTCCAACAGGCAAGGGAGGTCACCTTCACCTGGGCCTGATGTTGGGGCAGCTGTGTGTTGAAAAATGAGATCAGCTGCTTGCTCACCGGGACGCATGCGGCAGTCTAGAACCACCAAGGGCCTAGCATTCGGGGGCCCCAGTACAATAAAGACAGATCGAGCAACCCCCCCCCCTCTCAGCCTGTCTGCCATCCTGGGGCATGTTGGGTCACCTTGACGACTGGGCCCAGCGAGGGGAGCCGCACCCCACTTCGGGGCAAAGAAGGAAGCATGGGTAATGAGGCGTTGCCATGCAAGTGGAACAGCTTTTGAATAACCCCATCCGCACACAGATACACACACACGGTATTCTACAGTACTTGTGTTTACAGAAGGGACAACAGCTTGTTGGAGAAACCTCTCAGGAGCTCTTAGTCCAGGAAGGAGGATATTCATGGGCATCATGGTGGAGGTCAGCTAGTGTTTATGAACAGCTAGCGTCAATAAAAACAAGAATGGATGCGATGAATCAGAAGCATGCTTATAGATTCCATGCTATTTAAAGTGAGTTTTGCTATCATGTAGCTATGTTGATGAGATTGGATCCTAATATGCTTGTATGATCTTCATGTTTACAGATTTTATGTTCCTCTTTTCCAAGTCTTGTATACAATCCTCTGCTCTTCATTGTGGAATACTTGTAAAGTGTTATTGCTTATCAATCCAAAAACTAGTGCACATCGATGTTTAAACGAGCAAACACATCTAGCCGAGGAAACAGTGTAAATCAGCCACCCATGAAATGTTCATTTGAAAAGGAGACGCAGAAAGAAAAAAAAGGATTTTCCAATCCAAATACGCCTCGCTATAATAATTGTCTGATATTAGGTTTAATCATTCTGCATCTTGGTCTCATAAAGAGAGGGAAGGTACAGTATTCCCTCATGTTGACTCAATGTTAAACATTCACTAATGGTCTACCAAACTGTGCGGCATCTCATGAAGCCACTGGAATCCTGGGACTGTAACATATCCAGTGGGAGATGTCTGACCACCTCTACTCACACACACACACAATCACATGTAACATACACTTATAATCACAAACACGTACCAATCATTTGCAGATGCAGTATGTATGGCGTCACGGTTGAAATACTTACGTTTGAGAGGAAGGACATGCCTGTTGTCAGTAGCCGGAGAGAGAGTGAGAAAGAAACGACCCTTAAACCTGGTTCATGAGAAGAAAAGCAACCAGAAAAATATCCCCTCAAGTGAAAAATGAAAAAAGGTTTCTGACCACATAGAGACGCAAGTGCCCAAGTTTGTTTTTCATTAGCTTGGCTTGTTTGAAAGGAATAAACCTCCACAGAGTTCTGTCTGGAATCCATGTCTTATGGTAACACAATCCAAAGTGGCTGCAGTACATAGGCTTTACTCCAACATTTGAAAACTTCATATGGGTCCTGAAATGTGTTTTTATTTATCCAAAGAGGTTCTTCAGTCAATAAGATATATATTACACATGAAACAACTTGTGAACTGTAGTGCCTTATCTCCTGCACAAAGCCTTAAAAGTTCCACATCATTATTCAACTATTCCTTCTGTTTGCAATTTGAATCAGCCCTTTACAGATATAAATTGCTGAAAATCTTGGAAACTACTCTGGAATTCCACAAAAGCATGACCGTATCGGTATTAAGCTATAAAGCCATGTTGTAGAAAAAGGGCTACAGAATGTATTTTTCTAAATGTTCTGAAGTTGATGTATGATTCCACAATGTGTGTTCTTTTTTGTTTCATTACACTTATTTTTCTTCTTTACGTCTGTCCTCTCTGAATGCTAATAGCTCATCTCCTTCAAGCCTCGCCACAGATGCTGGCAGGTCTATCCTGAAATGATTATCAGAGCCAGATCCCACTGGCCAGCTTTCCAGTAACACTCGTGGAACCAGGGCTGAGCCTGAGACTGTGGTGAGCGGGCGCTAGGCTGCCAGGCTGTGGATGCCAACAGGCCCCAGAAATGAATACCAGCAATGGGGCCTCACCAAGGTCCAACATCCAGATCCAGTTGGAGTAGAAGAGACAAAATTGATGACTGGCAATGATGTCACGAGACATTTGATGGCTTGGGGTTTCCTGAGACACAGCTAGTGATGCCTCACCTGGAAGAACGAACAGCGGGAAAAATCCCAGAGATGGATGCATGATTAGGCTAAACTGAGTATCCGACTGGCAACTTCAGAGAGATTTGAATTTCTGCATACTGAAATATGTTAAAACAGTATTTAAATCAGCCTTTGTCCTCAGATTCCTTTTTTCTGGGAATCAGATTTCAGATAATGATAATTTTGGGCCGTCGTATAGCTTAGATCAGTGGTTCCCAACCTTTTTTCCCAAGAGCCCCCCCAAATGACTCCTGTTGGAAGTTCCCCCCCCCCCCCCCCTACACACAAGGGGGCGCAACAGCAGTAATTAAAGTTTCAAAATGCTACAACTACTGTCACAAACTGGATGAATGTGAAGTATTTTGTTAAAGGAGGATGAAAGCGTAATTAAGGAGCACTATTGGAGTGACTTTGATGGTTATTGGACTCAGGATTCATTCATTTGGATTCCCGCTGTATGAAGAAATTAAAGGACGGCGCGGAAGTGGAAACAATTCACAAAGGGATTAAACTGTTTAAAACACATGCTCAAAGTAAGCCATATTTTGCCGATGTGTTTATGTGGATTCAAAAGTCGTAAATAATCTACAAAATGGAGACCGATCTGATCGGAGCAACTGTGACAAATAATCCAACTGAAACCGGCATGGACAATGACTATGTTTTAAAAATGCGCTTATCCAGACAAGCCTGGTTTGGACACTTTACGGGCAGAAGAAACATTTCTATAGAAAGAATTATACATTTCTGTCTTTTTATACCTTTAATAGCTACTAACTTCAATTTGTATTCAAATTAATTAATCAATTATTTTTTATATTTTATTGTAATGTATAGACAAGGCTTTTAGTGACAATCATGTATTGCGTTACAGTTATAATGTATAAAAAATAAATCTAAATATGATATTTGGCCTCAAATCATCTGAGGCCTGGCGCCCCCCCCCCCCCTGCGATCTTTGGCCCCCCAGGTTGGGAACCACTGGCTTAGATGGTAGAGCTGACGGCACATGTACTTGGTCCTCAAGCGGAGGACCCGATTTCAAATTCGACCCGGGACCATGGGCCTCGTGTCGTCCCCTCTGTCTCCCACATTCAAATAAATGCACTGGTTTGCCAAAGACATCTTAAAAAAATTAATCAAATAATAGTAATTTTAAACATAGCTTGTGCAGCAGAACAACAACACGTCCTCTCGCCACCCTAACTAAAGAGAGAAGAAGTATGACATTGATGAAGAGCTTAAGCTGAACCACACCAAACCACAGCTTCCTGACATATGTTCTAAAGTTGCCAAATATTTAAAATCGGTTTGACGCAATACATGTATCACCCCCAATGGGAAATTACAGGATTATGAGTTGTTAGAAAAAACTTGATGAGAAAATGACCTGATAAGATACAGATGATGCTGTTATTTATATAGTCATGTATTTGACGCGTTCTGTCTGCGTCATCCAGTTTTAGTAACTGTTGCACTTACTCTGTAATAACATTAAAACCACATTGCAGTCACTTTCTGTCGCATTTTTGCAAAGAGTTAAGTGTTACCATCTTGTGTGTGTTTTGTAATGAGCTCAGGGGACAGTCCAAGCAGTTTATAAGCTGAAATCATGATCCAGTGAGTCCAATCACAGCAACGGTGGTTTAAACATCAGGAAATCATTTACATTGCCTTGGCTCATGGGAAGTTTCTAAATATCTTAGCAAAGTAATGACAATGCATGACTTCTCACATGTGCACACACACACACACACGCACGCACACACACACACACACACACACACACACACACACACACACACACACACACACACACACAGAAATATTCAGCTCATATCAGAGCCTCTGGGGAATAATAGATTTGTTTTCATCTTTCATCATTCAAAATAACAGCATGTGTGCTTGTCTTCTAATTCATTTAGTAACTTCATAATTGACTTGTAATGAATCAGTTCTAAAACATTTTCAGTGATAAAAACTTCAAGCATAAAGAAACAATTAATCAGCTCAGTATTTGTTATAATACTAATAAACCAAGACAAATTCCTTTCAATTAAACCAAGGCCAACATGTTTCTTGTTCCCATAAATATGTTACCCTCAGTTATGCCAAAGTTGGAATGTGTCCAACATGAGCCATGCGATGACATATTTTGTGTGGGCTAGCTAATAATGTTTTCCCCACTGCATCTCTCTGTTCCTACCCAGGCGGAAAAAAAGTTTAAGAGTAGGAGGAATTAATGTATATTAAAAGGGAAACCTTAAAGTGTTCATGGAAGAATTGAGTCATGTTGTTAATCAGAACTGCAAAAAGAGAGACCTTTAACTAGCCTAGATTACTGTAGGAGAAAGATTTTGTTCACCCACACTTCTAATGGAAACAGATGCCGAACATTCAGCTGGGGAACAAATACACAAAACAGCAGAGCTTCTGTTTTCTTTTTCCACTCTTCTTTTTTTAACCGCCTTACACTCCCTGATGGCGTATCGTCCTAAAACTGACCAGGCTTGAAATATGACAAGTTTAATACGTCCTACATCACCGTTGAGCACGATTGAGTTACTAGAGCAACAACTGGCCTGTCCCAGCCTGCAGCAGAGCCCGCGGAGCAGCGGTGTGAACATAACCCCCCGTCAGAGGGGTTCAAACCCAGAAGGAGACTCAGGTCTGAAGGAGAGGGGGAAAGTGGGAAATAAAAGAGCACAGGAAGGAGGTTTTTCAGGGCAGCGGCTCTGATGACAGGTAAGGAGGAGAGGTGAGGTTGCAGTGTGGGTGGGTGGGCCACCAGCAGAGGCATAGAGAGAGGAAGGCGAGTAAAGAGGAGGGCAGGAGTACCGGCGCTGTCACCGGCCCCGGCGTGTTTGGATAAGACCCGTGGAACATGTGGGGGAATCAGCATGAGACATCACACCTGGAGGAAAAGACAACTAAATCCAGCCCCCAGTACGCGGGCCCCGGCTCCAACAAGTCTAGCCAGCATCTGGAATGGATATCTGGAGATGCAGCCGACTTCACAACCCCTTCACGGATGCTTCTCACTCTACCTTTAGTTCAAAAAAATACATGCACAGTGAAAGGTTGCATTAAAAATAAAACGCGAGTCTCACTGAGGATTTGTGTTTATAAATACGAGTACTTCTTCTTCTTGCACAGTATCCCATCTGCTTGGCATAATGTTATTGTGCTGTTGATGAACTCGTCTTTTTTTCTTCTTATCGTTGCTAGTCTCCCTTCACCCCAAATATGCTAACGCTTGACTTTTCCTGGCTTTAATAAGTGTACAGATGCCAACAGTATTTTGGTTACAGTAGCTTCAGTCTGGTTGGCTATCTTTCAGCATGTTTCACTTTGAAAAGGACTAACACATGCACTCGTAAAATACTATCTTAATATCTTGAGTACATTCTTTATATTTCAGGTAGAAAAGGTCTGAAGCAAATGAGCTGGCATCCATCAATATGCTCGACTACACTTTTTTATTGAGAGTCACTGAAAGCACCACTGAGATCCATAAAAGGTGAATAAAACAGCAACCCACATTCAGCATGATGCTCCATGTGTGTACTCTCTACATGTGTAAGTGTGTTTGTGTGGGGTTTGTTAGGGGCCAACCAGCCGTGTTGTGACTGGAACAATCCGGGCCACAATGTTTGTTTACACAGAACCGCTCACTCACCCAAATAATCAGAAGCTGTGGGCTTTTCTAATCCCCACACAAAGTCAATGGAGCCAGGTTGAGCTGGCGACAGCCCCGATAAGATACTCAAACACAGGCTAGTGATCTGCGAGCCGCGGCTTCTCCTTCCCACACCCTCTGTCCCCTTTGTTTCCTCTATTGCAGTTCACAATGTGACACAGATTTGAAGTTCACAGGTCACATTAAAAAAACGCTTGGATATACAGTCTGAAAATCTTCACCTCCCTTTACCTAGCTGGTCAGTTTAATTTTGTTTTCACATTCTTCCAGCTCAAAATATAAGTCAAAGCAAGCTGCCGTGGTCTAAAAAAAACACCCACTCTCTAGCAAAGGAATGCACATTTCAAAATAGTGTATTGTTATGGTTTTGGCTAAGTTGGTACTCGCTCGGCAAATCCTGGTGTGCGAGTGCGATTCTGTATGTGTGTTCATGATAGAGGTATGTGGTAAAACATTCATTAACATTCCATTCATGACCTCAGTATTATGTCCACAGTGAAGGAGAGCATATATTTGCCTTTCACACCTCTTGCACGGGATGAGGGAAATGATAGAGCATTATGTGTGTCAATGTGTGTATGTGTGTGTGAATGAGATAGGGAAGAGGGAGAGCGGCGGGGAGAGGGATAAAACACAGCTCACTGATACAACATAATCTATCTGGAACCATGTCTCAATATCACAATATTTCACACATTTACGTATCACATATTTGGCAGTGGCAGCCTTCTCCTCAGATCAGTGGAGTTATTTCTGCCTTGTGTACTGGATGCTGCAGGACCGAGATACAGTTTGCAACGGCACAGATGGGAGAGGCTATAGCTTCGGTACCACAGTATCGCATGCAAAAATGTTTGGTATGTTTTAACACAGATAAAGCTGACATATTCCGAGGCGTTTCGCAGACAATACCCATGAAGGAACAATCTCCCATCTGGCAGTGCAGTCTCTCTGAAATCCTCTCTGTCATGCTCAATGAGAGCTGGAGAGACAAAACATTCTCTGTCTGTATATCAGTCCTTATCAAGGCTGTACCTTGGGCCTCGCTGGATATCAACAAAACATCATCCCGCAGGCTAGGACTTCTCAAAGAAAAATCCTGCACTTTACGTTATAGTTTTGGATTTATAAACATCTCTTCACGGTTTGATGCTACACAGAAACAGTTTATGTATTCATCCTCGGGGTATAAGTATGGGATTGGATGGCAGCATAACGGACAAACTTCATAGCTCTGGAAGCACATGTACAATTTCCTGGTGAGGATCAAATCGATCAGCTTTACACTGTGTCCTCTTCCTTCCCACGTCTCAGTAAAGGAGGATTACTTTCGGAGGCCGGTTTAGCCGCTGCCTTTATGACAGGAATGTCAATGAAGTCACTGCTGTACTGCTTCTCTCCACATGATGGTGCAGAGGACAAGCCTCCCCTTGGACGGCGAGAAAGCTGACATTTACCTTTAGGCTCTTAAATATGCATGACCACTGCACACAGAAAACTGCTGGTTTTTTTCTGATGAATTTCAACTGCAACAACAAAAAAGCTGCCACGTCCAACAAATACATATTGTTATTTGCCAATGGGAATGGGACATGTATGTAAATGGTTTGGATCTCCATGGAGGTAAACACAATATCCAAATAATCACAGCTTATTAATTATGTCTGCATTGTTTGCGAACAGATGCGTGTTTGTATAAAGGATTATATCGAGTGGCTAGAGTACATCCATGTCTTTGCTAGTTTTATTTGAAATGGATTTCATTCATTTCCAGCTGTATGCACATTGTATCCAAACATGAGAATAATCCGTCCGCGGTACGACGTTGCTGTCTTTTGGTCAGCGAACAAAGAGCTGTACCATCCGATGTGGCATACAATAGGTGTCTGTGTCTATTTGTGTGTGAGTGTGTCCTTCCCGTCTGTACGGAGTCACACCTGTACTCTCTGTCATGATGTTATCAGACCCTAAACACCTGCTCCACAGTCTAAGGTCACCAACTACATAAAACTGCCTCCTAGAGCAGTGAGATGGGCACCTGCAAATACACTGTTTGTGTGTGTACTGTAAATAAAAAAGGGTCATGTTTTTACTTCTATGGTCATTTATATGCTGCTCATGTCACCCAGCACATCGCTCACAGGTGTCATACAACCCTGAGTATGACCTGAATAGGAGGAGAGGTGGAAGGAGAGCGACAGAATGGGAAAAAATAATGAGGAATACATTGTGTAGACCATAGACGATAGATGTATGATACATAGGCGCGGCAAATGCTTTTAAAAAACATAATGCGTCCAGGTGATTTAAAGGACCCACCTCTATGATGACAAAATAAATATGTTAAGAATACGACAATGTGATTATATGTGTTTGACATGAGCCTCTGTGAACAGTACAAGGGTAAAAGGAAGACATATTGTTGCTTAATGTGAACTCTTTACCTGCTGTATTTTAAAGTTACAGGATATATAGGATATACAAATATAGCATAGAACTCATTATATTTTGTAATGAGCAATGTAAGAAGGGATTCAGGTCGGTCAATTCTACCTTTCCTACCATTACAGTAACTTCCCAATCTGAAATGGCAACATGCATTTTGGGTGATTTGTGTTTTATTTTCTTAAAATACCAAGTTTTCAATTCAATGTGAAGTGACTTTGTGTTTTGATAAATTCCAAGCCACCTACCTTTGACCAGAAGATTCCCTTTCAACTCTAATCCCAACTTTAAAATGTTGAATTACTGCAGCACGACATCACTCACATAAATGCTGCATTTTAATAAAGTTAAGATTCAGTCAGATTAAATTACATTTGAATATGATATCTGGCTTAATGTATAAGTCAAATCTACTCTCAAGCGTTGATTTTTATACAAAGCAAAATAAAAAGCTTTTTGATAAGGTCATTTAATTGTAATATGTTGTTCAAATTAACTAAATAACACCCAAAGATAGGTTTAACTCAAGATTTAAGTATAATTTGACTTCTGTGGACAAACAACACCGCAGTGATACTACGGTACAAACTTCCAACATAGCCAATGTTCTGCCACTAGCAGTATACTTCTCAGATAATTAATTGGTGAATCGCAGTTATTAATAAACAAGGCAGGCCACATAATAATATCCTGCAGGTTGTACTGTATGAATAAACAGCTATTGTGGTTCCTAACGAGGCTGCAGGACATCACTGTATTGGTTGGATTACTGTGTGTAGATAGTGCGGGGGGGGGGGGGGGGGGGAAATTGCATTACATTGTTGTGCCTGTTGGTGTTTTGCTCAGAAATACTTTCAATTCCAATCCTTAATGACAAACAAGGAAGCTTTTCTGATTGAAAACAATTCCAGCACTTCAAGCCATAACAAAAACTCATGACAAGAGCATTTTCACCAAAAGGAAGACATTTCACGCACTGGGAGCCTTTTGTGATATTTTCTCTCCCTCCCTCCCTCTTACCCTCCCTCTCTCTCCCTGTCTCTTTCCTTTGTGTGCGTAAATCATCTCTTCCCTGCGGCCTGTCTGTGATCATGTTGATGGGAAACAAAGAAATCATCTTGAATGGCACATTAATTTCCTCCGTTCTCCCCCTGCCCTCTGCCTAATGAAATCCCCTCTGCCACGGGGCCTGAGGAGCCACACTGGCAAGCCGTCACCAGCCAGTAAATATGTTTACCTTGGAGCACTCCGCTAATGGACTGTTTACTAGGGGGAGGCAGCGTGGGGTGTTGCAGGGACCAGGCAGCATTGGGTGTGGGGCGTGTGTTCCTTAGACCAAATGACAGCCCCTTTGCTCCCCTCATCTCCCTAAAACCAACAAACCACCAACCACCTGATCTAAAGTGGCTGTCACCAATAAAGAGTTCAGATGGAGGACTCAAATGCAAAGAAACATGACTGGATTACACTGGGGTATAATAAATCTCCAGTCTGATTTGTTGCTGTTACAGATGTTGGCAGGGCTCTGTAGTAAAAGACTCCCCACAGGGTTCAGACCCTCAGGTTGACTTTTACATTTCGTTTCATAACATTTGACAATGTTGGCAGTATCTACATTTGTAACGTAATTATCTTTGAATCTACTTTTTATATCTAGTTCCTTTTAAACCTAGCTTTGTGTCTGGCTTAAGGGGTCAGCTTTTAATAAACGGTGTGCTTTCCGAGACCCCGACCTCCAGCTCAGCAAGCCTTTCCAGTTTCAGTATTCATCGCCTGATGCTACATTTATAGCAGGAGTTATTAGATAGCCCTTAGCGAACCAAACTGAAGCCATTGTGATGACTTTTTGCTTGCTCCAAGGCCACTGTAATTGTTCAAGGAGCAGTGTGTATCAGGAGGACTAAGCGGTAAGGTTGCAACTAACTGCATACCTGCAATGCATGCTTTAAATTACAATATCATGCATTCGTTTTAGTACAAATTAGTATGGGGCAACGTTAAGTTGAAGGAGATGGTTTCACTGCAATATAAAATAAATATAAGAGTTACAGTACAAGGTGATGACCTGTCTAGCGTCCTGTCAAAAACAGTGTGAAAATAGTAATAAAAGAGTGTATTTTTAAGGAGATGTATTGTTTTGTTTTTACTGTGGTATCTAATTGTGCATTTAGAATTGTGAATTGCATTGTCAACTACAACATTGCTTGTATTGCTTGTATCATCACATTAGTGTTATTTAATATTGAAAACGTCCCGAGGAATAATACACTCCATCTCTTCCAATAGATTCCCCTCACTCCTACTCACGGGTACTCAAAGAGGAAATATTTTTCTGCAATATGTAAACAGCAGTATGAAAATCATGATTGTGGGAAGACAAAAGCTACAAAGACACCACTGAGATTAATATAAAACAGAGAAACAACCTTTAAAAGTGCTCATTCGTGGGTGTTGCTCTGTTGGGAAAAAGGATTAACGAGGTGCAGAATGTGTAAAAACAAAGGCAAGTCTCAGGAATTTGTGTAAAACGTTGGTCTCAGATACACAGTGTGTGATGTCTCAAGTGCTGTGTTGGTCGAAAACTGTCATCCAAGCATCCAGACGCCCCATGACCAACATGCAGGGCCCTTTAACCATCAGTGGACAACTCCTGACAGATGTTAAACTTTCCTCTGCCCAAGTGACCAGGCCACAGAGATGTTGCAGACACGATGCATCCTCCACCAAAGCTTATCTTGTTTAGCTCTCATAAATAAACTAACTATCTCAAATACTTTTGTGAAATTGTGGCTGCAAGGTGCAAAAAAACATCCGACATACCGTGAATTATAATATGTTACATTTGACATTTAAATATCTATGCAAATATGTTGGTGCTCTCAATTAAAATTGTATTAAGTGGCGTGAAACTGCATGCCAAGAGAATTATAAAACCACATATGGTGCAACATCATAGAATCGAGACTGTTATTTGGCAGTATAATGTTAAATTAAAAGACTGGAGGCAGGAAAAGGCCTGGCTTTGATTTTCAGACCACCTCGCTGACGAACAGTAAGTGGGTGTAGACATGAAACGGTAGAGAACACTTCCAAAACTATTTATTTTAGGGAAATACAATTTAGTTCAAATAGGTCCTCAATAAGGATTTATTTAAGCCCAACATTCATATTTTAAATCGCTACTTTGACTGCTGCAGTGAACCTTTAGAAATACGTTCAACACAGCTAAGCAGTCACTATTCATCCCTAAAAAAGGTTTTAGGCAAAGTGCATATTACGCTCAATAATCTGGTGGATGCATTTGTCCCAACCCCACAGAGAGACAGGTAAAAGGGGTAACTGGAGTTCAGCTCTGTATATAAGTAATGTGTATTTAATGCATTTCAGGGTATGGATGTGGTTTTGTGTGCACCTACCCACATGACTTAAAGTTCCAAAGGCAGCAGCAGCAGCCCGAGATAACGCCCCCTGTCTCATCTACGGGTGTCTGGCACCTGGCAGCACTATCAGTGACTGTGTGCCTAGATGCGTCCCCGTCCCCGTCTCTCACACACACTCACACACACACACAGAGAGGGCCCTGCAGCTGGTGACAGGCGGCTTCTCTCAGTCTGCTGCCAGCCTGTTCGACACACAGCTCTCTATCCAACTCTTATCTCCATTGATTTCCTCCCCAGCCTCCAAACTTAGATATGCACTCTTTAAAAACAGGCCAACTGCAGAGTTTGGGCCCTGAGAAGGAAGGATATCTCGCTACTTGGGGGGTGAGTCCAAAGTATCGACGCTACTGCATTTAGGTATCCTAATTTCGGTGCGATTAGTTCCAAAGCATTGGTGATATCTGCAGGGGAACAGGAGTAATGGTTTGATTTCCGCTTGCGACTTCCATACCAAACATATGGACTCACAGTGAGTTGAATCGGATGGCATAAAAGCAGCTGTTAAATATGCGGCTGGGGAGTTTCCTGTGATGTATGTGTTGGATCTACGTTGTGTCCATATATTGACACGGTCATGAATTTCCATGTCAAATGTCTCAGCAGGATATTGCTGAAGGCTGTGATTTCTATCCAGCTGAGATGGGAGATTCACCCCCCCCCCCTCCCTTCCTTTTACCTCTGTAACATTTTCATATGCCTCCGCTCTCTCCAGAGTCCTTCTTTCCTTTTCTCATGGTTCTTCCTTGTCTTTCTTTCTATCGCTCTTCCTTTTATTCCTCTCTTGGGTCCTGCTCCTCTTTCCCAGTGCACCTTCTTCTTCTCCTGCCCCTCCCCCTCCACCAGCTACCCCCTCCACCACACACACACACCCTCTTATGCCGGCAGACTCCATCGATTGATTTCCCCTCACTGTGACACATTTGGTGGAGCCGCATGTGGCCTATTAATTATATCCACAGCAGACTCTCGTCACACTCCCCGTTTCTCAACAATACAACCCCTCATACACAGATACACACATATATACGCAGTACCCTAAGAGCAGGCAACCTACTAGACAGCATCCATGACCCTGCAGATCATCCTTTAACCACTGGGTTTAAAGCAGATAGGGAAGGGGGGAGGACCCCGAACCCGGAGCGTTTGAGTGGAGGCAAACAGACAGTGGCAGTTGATGCGAGGTTGGGCCCATGTTGCGTGTAATCTGGCTAACATCTGTTAGCCATCATGTGTGTGGCTCCATTTAAAGTCCAGAGTGGACTAAGAGCCCGAGGAGACTCCCTGCATCCCCGCTCGCAGGCTTTTATCGGTGCTGCTCCAAATGTTTTCCTCTGCACAGACGGACTCACGGACGGAGAAAGAACAAGAGCGAGTAACGAGAGGGCATCGGAGACAGAGGCTGACACGCACTTCACAGAACACAACAGCACTTAGCGCATCAGGCGGCTTTTTTCCTCTATTGTGCGCAAATGTTGTGTTTGTGCAATACCCTGCATGTGTGTGCATCTGGCAAACAATACAGTAAGCCTTCGCTGCAGGCCTCTTACAGCCTCAAAATCCTGGGTTTTTATATTTAGCTCGTAATCACTATAATTTCCAAATTAGATACAGGCTGGCCAAGTACACATTCCTTCTGTACAATAGCCCTAAATGGTTGTCCCATCATCTCTGTAGACAATCTCAGCAGAGAGACACTTTAAATATTAGAGTGATATCCAAAGACAATCCATAGTGATGAAAACAAGCGGCGCGCGTTAAACAGCTGCTGTTGAGGATATTGTGAGAGGGGAGGGGAGGGGAGGGAGACACAGATTAAGAGCAGATTACAGAGCCTTTCCCTCTAGGGCCTTCATATTCCAGATTGACAATGTGGTGGGATTGGGAGATCAACCTGGAGATTTTCATATGAAAAGATGTTTTCCATCCGAGATTAACGGCTGTTATTATTCATTAACTTTTATTCTGCTCTCAAAGCCTTGTTTAGCCTGCTGCCAGCGCTGTGAGCAGAGTAGCAAATAAATTAGACAAACAGAAAAGTGTGTACGTTCTGCGAGAGAAAAGGAGCACGTTGCATTGAGAGGCACTTATTGGCATGAAAGCAGAATACTCAGAACCAAGCATTACATCACAAACAAAGGCTGGGGCTTATGCATTATTTATTGGCAATAATTCTGAAGACCGCTTGTATGGGACAAATACATGAATCATATGATCATCTGGAGTGTACCCTTGCTCATACTGTATCTGTTGGTTTGTTTGCGTACACTTGCTGATTAAAATGCTGACTTGTTTGATCATTACTGTAGGCATATAATTACATGAAGGAAGATACATTGCATTTGTTGTTGTTGTTTTTGTGTGATGCATTGTGTTATAACATCATCTTTGTTTAACCCACTGTGACCTACTAGAATTATATCAAAAAACAACTCATCACAAGGAAAAAGAACGATCAAAGGGCCAGAATGGAAGTTCGTTTCATGCATGGTTCTCATATTCCTTCGGCAAATTAACTTGAAAAATGATAAAGTATCAAACAAACAGAAGCTGCCAGACCTATGGTGGAGATAACAATTAAAACCCAAACCATTGGTTAATCCTATTGACACTATCTGATTCATTTTTGCAAGCAGGCAAAGTAATTATAGCGTCAGAAATATTCTTTATGGGTCCTTGCCCATTAACATGCTCTATAATTAGAGAAAACAAAACAGCACAGCAGCAGCCCCCTGCAGAGTGAAGGGGGGGGGGGGGGGGGGGGGGTACTCCCTAATGTCAGAAGAAAATACCATAAAATACAAAAATAAATATATAAGAAAAAAAAAAAGGTCCCAGATTGCCCCTGGCTATCGATCTCCATCTCAGCCTTTGGTGGTGCGAAAATGTGTGTGTTCCATTTTGGTATTTGCTGCATCTGTGCATACGTGTGTGATTCGTGCATTCGTCCGCATGTGTCTGTACGCAGGGTTGCGCGTTAGTGTGATTGTGTGTGTTCACAGATGATCCAATGCCAAAGAGGAAAAATCCCACAGGGTGAATCAATAGATGGTGCTGGATAATGGAGGCCTGCTCAGACAGCTGTGTTCTGCCTCTCTCTGCGGCTGCCTGGCTGCCTAACAGGCTGGCTGAGGGACTTCAGTTAGCCCACGTAGCATCCCACATCTGCCAAGGCATAGCTTGCTGTGTACTGGTCAATGGACAACACCCACTCACAGCTCAATTCACACAATGCTCACAAACACGGACACGCACCCGGGCTTGCACACGTGCATGAGCAGCAAGAGGATAACAAACACTAAAAAGCGTAGAGTTGTCAATGTCGTGGTGGTGCTTCATTCTGGCAACCAGACTCTACAACTCCCAAACCTCCTGACAGAATTACATCGCTCATGAAGTACATAACTCTACATAAATCTGCTGCTTAGCACATGTAATGGATACAATTCCATTTAATTTGTGAACTGTATGATAAATTCACTATTTTTTATATTGCTACATGTTAGAAATGATATTCTTCCTATGGCTGATTGTATTAAAAATATGTTTTGGGGAATTTACCAAAGACCATAAAACTATTCTCAAACAGCCAAAAAGTCAAACTAATGAGTCAATCCTTAAAACTGATTTTCTCACAAAGGTAATACATAATTCTCTCCCTCCCCCTCTCTCCCTCTGACACACTTCATAATCAATACCAATACAAATAAATCCTTTATCTCATTTCCTTAAGTGCACCCTTTATTGATCTACGGTTTACGGCTTAACCAAAAGCCAAGCCAATAAACAAGCACCGCAGCCCTGATGGAAATTATCAACAGATTACAGCCATGTATCAAAACATGAATGATGATTTATCTCACACTTTCTAGCCCATGTAAAAAGTCTCATTTACAAAGATCATCTGACTGAAGCCTTCAATTAAATATCTCCTGAGAGCGTAAAAGCATAAAAGATGAAACGATGCTGTGATAGCAGATTTTAACGCACGATTAAAGCAGAACATTTAACCAAAATAAATGCGTTTCAGAGGTATTTGTACGTCCACAGTCCAGTCTCACAATTTCACTTCCTCCATAAACCCATCTTTCACGTTATTTAGTGCCATAACAGATTCAAAATGCAAAAAAAATACTCCTTATTAAAGTGCCATAAAAGAAGACTAAAGGTTTACTACACATTCGCACACAGACATGCAAACACACACACAGCTACTGCAGGCTTGATGTGCTGTGGCTAATGAGAAAGGACAGTGGACCACAGTTAACATGTCTCTTCCTCTCCACCAAAAAAATGAGTTCATCGTTTCACATCATTATTCAAATCAAGGCCCTAATTCCTAAAATATTTGCATATTTTAAAACTGTCTGGCTTTTTTCCTTGCCTTAGGCTGAAGCGAGTCGCACTGATACAGAGAGAAAGGAGAATTCGTTGCTGCTATGAATCTATAAATGTGCTGCAGAAATCGTTCACATTGCATATTGTGGAGCTACAGACACAATAGCAGAGACCTCAGCACTTAAATGTTCCTGCAGGAATGTTTGTCACGGGTCAGCAGAAACTTCACCTCCTTTATAATTCATGACGCGTCAGTCATTAACCGACGGGTTTACTCAGCTCACATCTTGCTCACTCATCAGAGCCGACACGCCACGGCTTGAATATCTCACATATATATCCTTTGAATTAATTTTCCTGCATTATGAATATAACGCAGTCAAGTACAACAAAAACAGACAACTGGTCCCAAGACATTGAATATGAACATACATAATATTACTGAGCTTTGGACTGCAATACATATTTTTGTCATTATATTTGCATATGTTAAATAACCGTCATTTCAGCTCCACATTGAACTGTTTTCTTATTTACCTTTAAATGTACATTAAGGCCCTATCATTAGAACCTATTGCGTATCCACTGTCTTGAGTTTCCCATCGCACTAAAACAATACTAATTAGAATCTCTCTTTTCCCAGAGTCCTATTTTCTGGAGAAAAGCGTTGATCCCAGTCTCAAAAAAGGCAAACATGATGTCTTCAAATGGGCTTTAGTGTGTTTTGTATGTTAGTCATTTTGTGTAAAAAGGAGAAAAACTAAGGAAATGTTCAAATGTTTTTCAATCTGTTTTACTTATTTACTGTCGATTTATAGCTGACTAATACTTGCAGCACTAATCTATAAAACAACTAAAGCTAAAATACATTAAAATGTAAATATTCAAGTCAAAGTACCTCAAACTTGTACTTCATGACAGATGCAAAACCACATCTCATTTAAAAGACACAAGTTTTATTTTCATTTCAAACCTTTATTTATGCAGGTGAATCCCATTGAGATCATTGATCTATTTTTCAAGGGTGACCTGCTGCAAGTAGGTTCCACATGAATACATATAAACAGAAAACAACAGAAAACAAAAAGGATACAGCATACTTACAGCGACTACAGTTTACATAGCTAGTGACATTTACAGGTTCCAACAGTTTCCAATTGGATAGCATCTATCCTTGCTTTAAAAACATTTTGTGGAACCAAATTGCTCAGCTTCCATTCGTTTTGCAGACTGTTCCAAGTTAGTGGAGCTGCACATCTAAAAGCTCTCTTCCCTAAGACAGTCCTAGCAGTTGGCACATTTAATAAAACCACAGCATGCGATCTCAGGCAGTAGCCACTTATAATTCGCCGTGAGATCAGGGAGCAGATGTAGGATAGAAGTTTCCCTAACATGGCTTTGTATGTAAAAATGTACCAGTGACTGAGCCTCCGTACAGTTAGTGAAAGCAAACCAGCCCTTGCATACAGGGTACAGTGATGGGTTAATGCTTTACAGTTTGTCACAAATCTCAGTGCACTGTGATACGCAGCATCTAACTTGATCAGGCAATGGGCAGGTGCATTCATATAAAACAAATCACCATAGTCCAGCACAGGTAAAAAGGTCACAGTGACTAGCCTTTTCATGGCCTCAAGCGAGAAACAGGACTTGTTCCTGTAAAAGAAACCTCGCCTAACCCTCAGCTTTTTAAGCAGGTTATTGACATGAAGTTTAAAAGTGAGACAATCATCAAGCCAGATACCAAGGTATTTGTAACAAGTAACCACTTCAAGTTTTATTCCTTGCGTAGTTACAATATCTACAACAGGCTCTGGTGTCTTTTTAGCTTTTGAAAAGAGCATTACCTTGGTTTTATCAACATTTAAAAGAAGCTTTAGTTCAGAGAGCTGAGTCTGAATAATGTTAAAAACAACTTGCAATTCAACAACAGCCTCCTTAATGGAGGGACCTGCACAGTACATCACGGTATTGTCCGCATAAAAATGTAAGGTTGCTCCATCAACATTTTCACCTAAACTATTGATATAGATGGAGAATAAAAGTGGACCTAAAGCAGAACCTTGTGGTACACCATTAGTAATGTTTAACCACTCAGAAGACAGCCCATCAAACTGAACACATTGGGACCTTTCAGAGAGGTAGTTCACAAACCAACCCACTGCATGGCTGGATATGCCAATACTGACTAGCCTCTGCTTTAAAATGCGATGATCGACGGTATCAAACGCTTTGGACAGGTCAACAAATAGAGCTGCACAACTCTGCTTATTATCTAAAATACTCGTAATGTCATTCACCACTTTCATTGTGGCAGTGATGGTGCTGTGTTGCTTTCTGAAGCCTGACTGATGTTTAGACAGGATGTCATTTGTACATGAAAACTCCTTTACCTGTTCACTCACTAGGCGTTCAAGAACCTTAGCCGGAACTGACAATTTAGAGATGGGCCTATAATTATTTAATAAGGTGGCCTCCCCTCCTTTTAGTAAAGGAAGGACATAAGCTGACTTCCATATTTTTGAAATTGTATTTGTGCTGAGGGAGAGGTTAAAAAGTATAGAGAGGAGTGAAGACACGGGACACCTGGTCTCTGTCGGGGTGCAGCCCACCTGATCCTCTGACACTCAACACTGTGTCACTGTCCATACAGGTCAACAAAGCACCAGCAACATATGGGTCATATTAGACTTGGCGTGAACAAGCGTACAGTGTATTATCCTGAGCTGCTCAAGTGTGTGTCCTCATGTGCATGCGTGTTCGTGTGTGTGTGCGTGTGGACAGCAAGTGTGCTGAATTCACATCAGCGAAATAGAATGTCACTGAACCATGTCACTGGAGCAATCAATAGACACAGACATCTGGTTAGTGATGGTATGTAAAGTATGCATGTGTGTGTGTGTGTGTGTGTGTGTGTGTGTGTGTGTGTGTGTGTGTGTGTGTGTGTGTGTGTGTGTGTGTGTGTGTGTGTGTGTGTGTGTGTGTGTGTGTGTGTGTGTGTGTGTGTGTGTGTGTGTGTGTGTGTGTGTGTGGAGGGGTATTGTCCAGCGTCCTCTGAGTCATGTAACATTGTACGGCCTTTGAAACAGAAGAGGATAGTTCCTGTAATGATTTATTCATCGCAACATCAAAGATACATTCTAGCACAGGTGTCAAAACTCCCATATTGCATGTCACCTCCTCAGAGTATTTCTCAACACTTTTCCAAATTCTAAAGAGACACCTCGGTTCATATTGCAAGCATTTGTCAAAAGTAGGCTGCAGTACTTTCTACTCGGCCAAACTGATGATTCACAATACTAAACAACAATTTTGAAATAAAAGTAGAAAAACTGAAAAAGAGAGTGAGACCGCCCGAGAGACAGACAGATACATGCACAAATACAGAAGCAGAGAGGAAAGAGTGCTAGTGTGAATAGGAGGGAGAGAGAGTATGCTGAATCCCACTCAGACCACCTGCTCATCAGTTCCTCTGGCACAACAGATACTGTCATTGTCCACACAAACACAAACACACACACACACACATACTAAGCTCAAATATAAAAATCTCCCGGTGCGCTCACAGAAAGCCTTTCCCAGTCCCTCCCACATCAGATGCTGGGCACACAGACTTGATTTAAAACTGTTAGGTGCCATTCAATGAGGGGTTGGTTTGGAGCCAAGCCTCGGACATTTCTCAAAGGTTCTGCTCAGTTACCTGCTCAGTTTTTGGTTCCAGAATACTTCAGAAAAGAAGCCTGCGGTGTGTTTGTGCGAGCAGTGTGGATTTCCTTCTTTGGGCCTCCGTTAGTTTTTCATTGTTTTGTTGTTCATAATTTGTGACATTTGTGCCTAATTTAAAATGATTATTAGTGATCAGCAACAAAGAGCTGTTACTGCTTGGTTAAAGGTTTCGTCAATTAGCAAAAATGTCAAGGCTGCAGTGCTCGGCAAGCATTTAATAAAACACGGAAAATGAGCCAAAAATAAGCCCATTTGATATCAGGACATTAAGCCAACATATAAGGTATTTTCAATAAGATGATAAAGAAATGAAAAGTATATACAGAAGTAAACCATGTTTGATTTAAATGAATAAGGGTCTTATTTAGATAACAGATATTAAGAAGAAAAAAAGAGGGCCTTAAAAAAAAAAATCTAAATAAGCAAAAAACACCTAGAATTTTAGAAAGATAAAAAAAAGAGTAATTTCCATAATTTCTGAAATAAACCAAAATGTTTCACAATGGAAAACATGTTCTGTCCTGGCCCAATGCCAACCCCCCCCCCCCCCCTCTATTATTCTCCATTGAGGGGATACCATTGAGGGGACAGGTGCAGCTATGCATCAGTCCTACCCCATAGGGAGAATGAACTGTGTACACACAGTCACACAAACACATAATGTCACACAATATATAATACACACAAGAAAATGAACAAGCTCCCTCCATCCCCACTGTCTGTGTATTGTTGGCTTGGTGTGTGTGTGTTGTGTGTGTGTGTGTGTGTGTGTGTGTGTGTGTGTGTGTGTGTGTGTGTGTGTGTGTGTGTGTGTGTGTGTGTGTGTGTGTGTGTGTGTGTGTGTGTGTGTGTGTGTGTGTGTGTGTGTGTGTGTGTGTGGTGTGTGTGTGTGTGTGTGTGTGTGTGTGTGTGTGTGGTGTGTGTGTGTGTGTGTGTGTGTGTGTGTGTGTGTGTGTGTGTGTGTGTGTGTGTGTGTGTGTGTGTGTGTGTGTGTGTGTGTGTGTGTGTGTGTGTGTGTGTGTGTGTGTGTGTGTGTGTGTGTGGGGGGCTACTCAGGTACCCAAGGTAATGGCACCTGGGGTTATTCAGGCCTAAATGGCAGCTCTGGCTACACAGCAGCGCACAAAGTGCCTGTGTGAGCGCCGCGGAGACTAATGCGCCTGTGCACACAATGTCTCGCTCAACTACAAAGGACAGGTGTGTGTGTGTGTCACTAAATTGTCCCCCGTTGTCTAGGCCTCTCCGAGTGGCAGGCCCTGTCCATTAGCCGCAATTTAACAGGATGATCAGAGTGCTTGAAAAGGGCCACATCAAACAGGTCTGGAGAATCCCAGGTGCCTGAAGCGAATGCAGGCACGGGCAATAACCAAGTCCACTTACAGGCCAAATGTATTCTGTGAGGGAAATGAAGATGTTCCTCCTCCATCCAAGGCCCTTTTGTTCTGCGGAGAACAGACAGGAGGAATTGTTTCTAAGTTCACATGGTTTCTGCGTGATGAGAGCACTGGGGGCAATTATCTCTCTGAGATGCATATTAATATTTCAGCAATGGAAGGCTGATGGTCCTGTTATGGTAAAGTAATAATACACTGCAGAGAGTGTGGAATATAAAAGCTGATGTAGCGTACAAAGGCAGAGGGAGAGCTCTGATCTTGCTCTCAGATATTCACCTTATGTAGCTATAGTTACAGGGAGGTGAACTAGCTTGTCTATGTTTTGTTTTTGCTTTCAGAGAGCTAAAGATGGTCAGCACAGGTTAAGGCTAGACATCATAGTTTTGGAGTTTTGGAGCAGAGCAGGTAAAGTTGATGAAGATAAACATAGAGAAATCTATAATTAGATATATTCATACAAGTCCCTCTTTCATTCTGCTTTATAGGTCTCTGCCTTATGTTTGAAGTGGATTTAACAGATGAAGACAAAATAATCGTATATTTCTAGCAGTTCTACCGTTTAAAAAAATATGCACACTTTAACCCAAGAAAAACACCAAGCACTTCACATTAGCAGAATTCATAGCAGTTGTCCCTATAACTCATAAAGCTCCCAGCACAAGATCACATCTCTCTGCGCCTTCAGGGAAAGACATATTTCAGGTTTTCATTTATGTTGGAACGCTCCCTACTGTATGATATCATTTCTCCTCCTGAATCTAGGGCAAGGCCCAAGCAGGACAGTGGAATTGGGACCAAAAGGACACCACGTCCCAAGTTACCTTGTTGATTTATGACCAGGGGTGTGCCCCGGCGTTGACCTCCATAGATGTCACCCAGACAGGGACGTGGCGCTCAGGACGAGATGACAAAGCCTCTCTGCAAAGGTCATGCCCTGCCCCGCAGCCCCCTTCTCTGAGAGCCGTCACGAGCCCCGGACACACCGCTCCATGCAGTAACTTCTTCTGGGAAAATTGTCTAGCCGTAGGCAGAGGAATTATGATACCAAAGCAATCATAACCACCTGCTCGTTGACGTGCCTCCACTGTGCTGTAGCGCACCATGCTCCTTTTTCACATTTACTTGTGAGCCAATATTTGTCATGCTTCTCAGAGTTGATCCACATCAGCTCATTCATCAGGCCCCTTTAATCATCACATGTGGAAGCTGTTTTGTTACCATTTAAACTACAAATCAATTACAGACAGTCACTAACGAAAGCCAAAAAAACAACGACAGAGGCAAACAAAAGAGCACCAAATAGTGAAAACAAAGAAATATAGTGATTATAGTGACTCACAACATTTGACCATAGTATGTGAAGGATAAGTTTCAGACACACTAGCATAAAGAGACTAAGAAAAAGGCAGAGAGAAAGAGACTGGGTCCTTTTACACTGACAGGTGTGCAACACTGGCTACCCCTTTTGAAAAGCATCCATTTCCTTAGCAACTGGATGTCAGCTCAATTCAGCCAGGCGATTTTAGCAGATGGCTTGGTAAATACCTTGCCATGTGTTCCTGAGGAGAAACTATAATGCATCATGACAAAACACACGCACATCCGCCCAACCTCACACACTACATTCACATAATCAACCCCTTTTTACGCCATCCTCTTCTTTCTTCTATTTAAAGGTTATTTGCATTCAAGAATAATTAAAAAGTGCTTCATGTATCAAGGTTTCACACTTTCTGAATCACTGTTATGGTAATACTTCCAAAGTTAATAGGCAATACACAGTCTTCCTTTGTAACAATCAGCTTCAGCCAAAGGTCTCAATTCCTTTAATTGAGTTACCATGGTGACCACCATTTTGTACATAGTGTACAGAAAACAGCCAAAGGTTCCTTTATTGAAGAAAATATACTCCAAGGATAGAGCAAATGCAGAGACTAACAAAAGCCTTGAACCAGGGGAGACACACAATAGCTCCTTTCAATGACATACTGTGGAGACACGTAAACAAAATGGCTGATGAGACGCAGTGCAGAAATCTTGAGGAGGGATGTTTAAATTGGGACCATTAAATTGAGGGACCAAGGTCTCTATATGAAGCACTATGCTTTAGTCCCTATTATTCTTCCTCCACTTGGCAGCACTCTTCTGACCTTGCCTTATTATGTTGACAGTCGCTCAACGTCACCAATCACCTTCCATCTGAAAACACAAACATTTCAATGGCCCTCTTTCCGGCCTTCACTATGTTTCATTGTTGGAGTTCTGTTACCTTCTATAATCTAAAAAGATGTTTCTCTTTTCCATATCTTTCTATATATTCTAGTTCTTTCTTTTCTCTGTCATGTGTTGCAGCTGCACGGGACAGCTGGGACCAGCTACAGACCCTATCATTAACATGGAGCCCAGTACGGCGATCTATGATCATTGTGTGTGCATGTGTGTGTGTGAGAGAGAGAGAGTGTGTCAATCATACAACAGACCAGCGGCAAGGACATCTTAAATTGCTTCCATGTATGTAATTGCAATTGTTCAGATGTTGGTGCTACTTATTCTTTTGATGATGTGATTGCCCAAATATAATTCCTACAGCATGTGTTCCTTTAATGACCTAATTTGCAAAATACTTCTGGGAAGTCACAAAAGCTATTGTTCAATGACAAATTGCCTCCTATGCCTTTCAGAGGTAGCTAGGTAACTAGTTAAGCTTACATTACTACAGCTCATCCTCTAAATATGACACATTAAGGAGACCTTTTAAAACGTGCTGATTCTTAGCTAATTTTGTACCGAGGTAAAATGTTTAATATATGGGTTTTTTCGGTCAATATGGTCAAATGAACTCACAAGCGTTTATAGCCTAATGATGGTATACCTTTTGAAATCATACGCCATCAAATTTGAAGGAAATACTTCTTTTTTTGTGTACTTTTTGTGTTGACATCTACCTTGGCTGAATGGGTTTTCAACCATTTAAACATTATTAAAAACGTCCAACTTCATTTATTAATTTGCAATTTGAACTGCAAAGATAAGGACACAGAAAATAGCAGTACTTAGTCCTAAATAAGATTCAGTTAGTTCGACCAATGATTGAATTTGAAATGTGTCATCCTTATACTGCACATACATCAACACTTGGGTTTTACATCCTATGTTGAACATGTTATGGCAAATAAATTATTTGGTTGAGGATAGAAAAAGTTGGTTTTGGTTAAATGGTAAAATAGTAATCTTGTGGTCCACCGTACAGCTCAGCTGGTGGACAAGTACTGTGGCTCAGTACCTGCTGATGGCGGACGTGGATTTAAATCCGGCCTGCAGTCCCTTTAGGAATGTCATCCCCTCCATCTCCCCCTTTCAACACCGTCACTCTCCAATAGAGGCTAATCTGGCCAAAACATTAAAAAAAGTAATCTTGTTGAATAACAAGCACAATGTTTAACCCTGACCATAATCTCTCATTAGCCGTAAAAATGTCAATCATGCTTGTTGCCAGGAGAAGATTTTGATTTGATTATACGATTTAAGTATATTATTTTAATAATGAGGAATAGAAAAAAATGCATTGGTAATAAGTACAGTCATTTTATTACAACTATGTAGTCAATCTTATCAACAAAAAAAATACATGTAATTATGGATAAAGCCAGTACCTGTGTGCACAGCACATCTATGTTGACTAGAGACTGAGTGGCTGACTGCTGTCTGTGTGCTGCCACTGCCACTGTACAGCATGTTAATGCACATGAACAGAGCTCTGTGTCTCCCTCCCTGCCCACTGCCTGTTCACCACTCAGCTCCCCATATGCCGCTCCCCTGCGCTCCTCTCATCCAGCCACTGGGAGCTTGATTAAGCCTGACTTGTCACCAAATTACACACACAAAGTTTACATGCATTCCCCGGCTCTCCAGCTGTTGCAGATTTGTTACAAAGAATAAATCTTGAAGCAGTTGACTGAGCAGGTCTGGGATGTCTGCCGCCTCATTGATAGGGAGAGATGGGAAAAGGGCGGGTGGGGGAGAGAGAGAGAGAGAGGGAAAGCAAGACAGACAGGCAGAGAGAGGAGAGGAGATGATTCAGAAACGGACCCAGCTTTGTGTCTAATTTGATTGCTTTAAATAATAGAACATTTAGCCAAATATACCGAATTCTAAAATGTATTTGGAGATTAAAGAGAAAAAGAAAATACAAATGTTTAATACAATGAGCTGTTGCTAGGGGGTTATTTATTTCTTTGTCCGTATAATATAGGGTCCAACATTGCAAGCGATCCTCAGAAAAGGAAGGGTTGAATTTGAAGAATGCAAATAAAAATAGGGAATGCACAAGGGCTTCAGTGTATATTCAATTGGATGTCTGCTGTTTTCACATTTGTGAAGTGATCTTGCTATACTCTAGATTCTAGAAGATGACGAAATTCACATCAAATGGTTCCCTGCAGCTATCTGGACAAGAATGGTACTTGTACTAAAAGCAATATAGGCAAGGACTGCAAAATATGATATTCTTAATGATATAAATCCCTTAATATCTCGGACCGCATAATATACATTTGCTGGTAAATGTATCTATGTAATACTGACATACAACACCTTACGACTTTATGACGAGATCATTACAATAACATAACAATTCATTTAGGTCAACAACAAATAAGAATGTGACTCAGATACGCAAAAGAGAAAGCAGAACAACGGAGAAGTTGATGAAAGTGAATGGAAGTCAACCTACGTGAAACCTTGACGTTTCCTCTCAATAAGTTGTTTATTTTTCTCAGACAATGACACACAATTCTTTGTCTTGTGTTTCTCCTCCATCTTTTTATGATTATGATTTCTCTCTTGGATCATCTAAATGGCTGTGGCAGTAATTGCTGTGTGGGCATCATTACCCAAGAAAGCATGAATAAGACACAGTAATGAGCAAAAGCCCCGGAGCTCGCTAGACCGTTGATCAATACCATTAAACAATGTGCACTTTGAGCCGAGCTGCGTTCGAGAGCTCCAACACTCAAATGGATATTCCTCATAGCACTAATGGCTTTGAACTAGGCCTCCATTACCATGTATAAAACGCTGCTTATTAACATAATCAAATCTCTCTGTGTTTTTTTGCGTCAGAGATAATATGAAAAGACAGGAGGTTGCTAATGTAATTAAGCGTATGCTATAATTACTATCCCCTGATCACATGACCTCTTCTTCTAACAAAGATGAATAAATAGTCCCATTACCCTGACTACTGCGTTGTGATTTGGTGCATTGTCGGGTTACATGTTGTCTGATGTTCGTATGTAAACAAGATGGCTCCAGCACGCCATGCCAATCCTGCTTGGACTGCAATGCTAACAACAAAAACAGAAAGAAAGATGGAAAACAAGTCAATTTGAGAGTTAAAGGGTCAAATGTATGTCTCAAATTCTAAAAATAAAAGCTGCTAATGTACGTTTCTGTTGCAGCCAGAACCAGCAGGACTGCAGCAAGAAAGCCATTATGATCAGTGAGTTTAATTACAAACATTTTAATTTGCATCTCGGGGCTCTATTCATCACATTCATCTCGGCTAGCAGCCCTGTTCCTTCCTCCATATGCCCAATAAATAAATAAGAAGCTAAAAGAGATTCTGGGACCCGAGAAAAGATTACTATTTCACTAACAATTACCAGGATGCTAATGGCTATTGTATTGATTGCTCTGCCCTTTGAGATCAAGGTCATATGAAAATGTAATCAAAAAAGCTTTGATAATTCCTGCTGAGCCATGAAATTAGAAAATGGAAAAGTGGAGCTTGGCTGAAATGTCTTGCCTCCATTAAACTAAACTGGGATATGTCACGCTACGTACAGTAAACATCATTATACTCATATGAAACAGTTTTATCATTTCTGATCACTATGTGGCCTTTGAGTTAAGATGTGTTGAAGTAAATAGAATATTTCCCTCTCTAGAACAACAGCGCTTACACTGGCAGACACAGGGTGTGTATATATGTGTGCTTCAAAGACAATACGCCCACTAGTGTGTGTTGTACCATCATTAACACACATCTTTTGTGTTGCTCACTAACTTTAATATGATGTTAATGTGACGCTGAGAGCTAATAGTATGATGGATGAGGTCGTGAAACTGATCAGTGAAATTGTGTCAGCTAACAGTCACCAAAAGTACAATGAATGACTGAACGTGACTCATGACTGCAGATGGTTCTACTGTACGGCAGAATTAAACAATGGCCTCATAAATAACCATTTAACCCTGGAAGCATTTGCTGTCATTCACGTTTTGAAGTCATTTCCACAACTCAAATGTAAAATTCCCTCATTAATTCACCGACGCATACGCTCATTCTCAGTATATCAGTTCTGTCAACTCATTAAAAGCACATTCGTTAATAGCGGGTTGTCCTAGGAATGGGATGTAGTTTGCAAATATATTAAGATTTATGTTGTTTGGAAGTGCAAATACCAGTGCTTGCTGTGTTTCTGCCACGCTGATCATTGTTGCAGTATCACTGTGAGCAACCTGCAGTCGGCGAAAAATAAATGACAAATTATTTATGACCATTTAGGGAAAATAACTAGCCATATGTTTTTGATGCAAAGTATATCTTCCAATGCAACACTAAGGAATGATACACTGAGAACACAGCAGTCCCAGCCCTCTGCATGCCGATACCCTCCAGACATCCTCCCCCGTATCCCAGAAATCCTGTGTTTAGGCATGAGGCTTCACCATGACTCTGCGTAGCGCCTGGGAAGATATCGCCACACGTCCAAACATTTCCCATTTCCATCAATGGCGGCTCAACTCCTCCGCAGCAACTCTCCGATAGGTTAATCCCTGTATCACACTTCAGCACCAGTTCACTAAGCGGCTTAAAAGGACACATTAGAACGATGACAATGACCTGCTAATGGTGTTACATTTCTCTGAAGCATTATGAGCTATCTTTGTCACGTTTATCTTATAATGAGATCTGTCAATTGGGGGGGGGGGGGGGGGAGAAGATCCCATGCAGCAGCCAAGGACGTTGATATTTCACATAATAAATAATGACCTAGAAAAAGGAGAAAACAAACCTTGATCCTTCTCCCCTGATCTGTTTTCTTTGCAGGCGACAGAGCGGGCAGCTCCACAGAGGCCTTGGAGCTCAGTGTCACCATTTAGATTACGTGCTGCTGTACAGACCTAAGTCCTCAGGGCCACCACAGCACCCCCAACCACACCATGGGTGATTGATGACTGCCAGCTCCCATGGGCGTTTTACAACATTTCCTCAAGCAACGTCCCCTGAAGAAAATGTGCCATAATTCATCATGCTATTACTGTACCAAGTCCAAACGGTAATTGTGTCCCCTCTTATTTCATTACGGTGGGCATTCTCATCCTCCTGTATGTTTTTATAATGGCGGAGAGCACATTTTATATTCAAACAAAACAGCCACGCCACAATCTAGATTAGAATTCACCGTATGAAGCTTTCATGCTTGAAAAACATTTTTGCCTTCCCATCCAAGTTATCACACATCTATGGATGTTTTCTGAATAATGGCTGAATCCAATCCTGTGGAAACAGCATAATCACCTCTTTTTTTTGCCAAGTAAAGCATTAGGTCCATTTCTAAGATAAACATCAGCTGATTCATAATGTGCTTTCCCCCAATTTCCACATCCAAGCACAGTAATGTAGGCGTTTCTGCTTAAATGACCTTTACTGTATGTCTCACCTTTGTCCTTTACGTCCCCCCATTTGGTATATTTAAAGTAATTCGTTTTAAATTACTGTTTCAAAAAGCTCCATCGTGCCCTGAAATATTTTAATTCAAAATCCAGAGGGGATTGGTCCGACCTTAGATTTTTTGCTTTTTAGTGTGCATATTAAATCTTTTATATAAACCGTGTCAACTGTGTTGAAGAATACTGTAGGTACATACTTTACAAATGTAAAGTGGTATGGACCCAACAACATTACCTCTGCCAAGAGTGGGAATGTAATAGAATGACAATATGATTGAAAATGGTAATGATTACTTGATATATATACGTAAAATCTATTTTTTCCTTTTGTTGCCTGGATACTCCATTAGTCTCGGTAGAGAAGCTAATGTGATAATGATAGACAATAGCTGCAGAGAGACACTTTTTTTTATTGTGCACTGGTTCATTGCTTTCCTGTTTTGTTTTTGTTGATCTGCCTACAATGAATCATTTCTTTTTTGTAATATATTTTAATAATCATCATTTAATCATAATCCAAACCTGACTGACAATTTATGGTCTGCTGTTATTAGCTATTGACATAAATGCAGCTTACTGTAAAAATACAACCCAGAATAAGATGGTCACAAACATCTGAACACTATTTTTATAATGCTCAACATAATGAAACAATTAATCAGACAGGGTAAACAAAAAGAGTTATGGGAAGGAGTGGGAGGAGAGATTGATGGCAGAAATGACCGAGCAAAACCATGTCAATTATGCATCATGTTTTTTACATGTCCTCTGTATATTAATTATTCTGTCTTTGTTATGCATTTTACGTGGGTTGCTGCACAGTAGCAATTAACTTTGCTCAAGCAACCATTTGGGTGATTGAAGAACAGACTTAATGGGATGAGAGGACTTTGTTGTCTTGTTCACACACACACACACACACACCACACACACCACACACACACACACACACACACACACACACCACACACACACACACACACACACACACACACACACACACACACACACACACACACACACACACACACACACACACACACACACACACACACACACACACACACACACACACACACACACACACACACACAAGGTTAGGACAAGACACATTATCATTTGTTCTCTACATTATGTATGACAAGTCAGTATGCTTTGTGAACATCTATTTGAAAAGTAACACACACTATATGTACACACATATGGACGCACTTACAGTCGCACACACACTTGGGAAACATAAACAAACACACTTACCCAGACACTAGTATCACTGTCTCGGACACTAATCCAAAAAGCGCTAAGCTCTATTACTTTTAATTATTCCTGACAGCCTCTTGCTTTAATCTACACAAAGCACGTGCAAACGAGCTGTTACACTCGGCCTCGGAGAAAGGGGGGACAGGAGAGGACGGCATGCTGCCTGCCTGCCTGCTGAGAGGGCCTTCTCTGTGCATGACATGGACACAGGCTTTGGTGACCCGGCTGGCGCCCGCCTACGTCTCCTCGCCGTCTGAAGGCTCTGGGGCCGCCATGTGGCATCTGCTGCCAGGGGGCCGGCCACGAGGCTGGGGCCTGGCCCTCTGTTCACCAGGCCTGTCTGCAGAGCTGTAGCACATTTCTGGGACCTGGCGATGCCTTACCAAACCAAACCAATTCTACAGAGGAAGTGGCAAGGTCACCCCTCGCTCTGCCTGAAAGACCTCCACCTGCCACGTTCTGCTGGCTG
Source organism: Gymnodraco acuticeps (assembly GCF_902827175.1). Lineage (NCBI taxonomy): Eukaryota > Metazoa > Chordata > Actinopteri > Perciformes > Bathydraconidae > Gymnodraco > Gymnodraco acuticeps. The sequence continues at coordinate 8,232,627 of NW_022990295.1, read as the reverse complement.
TCATGCTACACAGAAAGGGGTGGGGGTGGGGGGCCGGAGTGGGGGCACTTTGTTCAAAATTCAAAAAAGGCAATCCATTGTGCACACTGCTTCCATACACAATATTATTTACTGCAGTAAGACATCTAATAAATAAGCAATGAGCAAAATATGTGAAAAGTGTTATGCTAATTAGAGAAGGGAGGAATTGTGTGATACAGAATTTGAGTGTAACCTGATAATTTAATCTGAAAGCCCCAAATCTACTCCATTCCGTTGACCGTATTTGACAATTCATTATGATCTGTGTGACATCTATAGTCTGATCCAGTATAGTTGTTTATAGATTGCATTCACAATGGTAACTATTCCCTGGTGAGGGAAGGGGGCGTGTTTACCCCCTTCTTGTAAATCCCTGCATAGTTTATTCTAATAGTGCCCCAACCATGGTCTCCAGGATTTTCCCCTTACAGCAAGCAAAGCATGACCTTTACATTTTGACGCTTGACAGTTCTTCAAATTCGCCCAACCAGAACAGATTAATGCATATTTATGTATTTGGTGCTGAGCAGTGGATGCTCTTTATCTCTTGGAGAACAAAAGACAGAGAGCTCTTTGCAGACACACACATGTGCACAGTATGCATCCATAAATGTAAGTAGAAGTAATATTATCTGCATATGGAACATTTGACCCAGCAGAAACAAACAAGGCTGAGATTTAACATTGTGTAATGTGTGGTTTATTGAGTATAGCAGCTTTCCACCTACAAATGTGTGTAATGCATGTGTATGGTGAGTGTTATTTGATATGCCAGTGCCAAAGACACATTTTGGTTCATGTCAATTTAATGGACAATAAAGTATTCTGAATTAGACTTGAAAAAATGGACAAAACTAAAATAGTTTGTTGAAATATTTCTAAACCATATACAAACCAGTGTTGTTTGCTCCTTCCTAGTGGTCATATTGCCATGAATATGCAGCATAAAGCAGGCGACTGTATGTTTTTTACAAATGGTCCATTTTACACTGGCACCTGGTCATGGAAGGATGCAGCCAAGATAATCTATTTAGATTGGAGAGGTTGAAGGCTGTCATTTATCAGGAGCATATAGCCCCCCCCCCCCCCCCCCCCCCCCTCAGATGGCAGCCTCACTGATCCATCCAACCAGAGTCTAAGTCCATTGGCCTTTACGTCTGTCACAGTGTGCAGTATGGATGACTGTGAATCTCTCCAGTCTGGTCCAAAGAATAAATTCCCCAGCATGAGACAGGACGTTGCAGATGATTTCACTAAGACAACATCAGTCGACATTTTGCTCAATGCCACTCCTTGAAAAGCCCATAACCCAGATAATGAAAACATCTGTATAATAATACTCAAGCAGAAAATAGAAAATACTTATGCCATGACACTGCTATAAAAAGTTTCACATTTTAACACAAGGCAAGTACAAATAGAGGAAAATAGGCAGATGTCAGGTTTTACACTTTTTTTCCATCAACACAGCAGTAAATAGCAGAGATATTAGCCCTCTTATTTCAGCCTACGCTTTTCTATTTGTGCAACGGTAAATAATTTATTTCCATGCTCATACGCCCTCTTTGTGCTGTGTGTATGCTGTGTATGTTTCTCTGTGTGTAAGGGAGAGAGAGGGGGTAGACTGGGAGAGCATGTCAGTGTGTTCATCGGGTTACGCTCATCATGGTATAGACTCAAGGTTAGCTGGGAAAGGTCCAAGGAAACAAGGTGCAGCAGTCTAAACACAGGCAGCCTTTCACCTCCATCATATCAAGGTCTGAGATGAGGGGCGGGACAGGATTAGAACGTTAACCTCACCCCCTCCAGATAGAAAGCACCAGGGAGCCAACACAGAGCTCACATGCAGCAGCACAATGTTAGCTATAGCATATTCCAGCAAATTGGAACATCAGCATTTGGTTAAGAGATGCTAAAATAATAAATAATTTTGACAAATGGCTTCCAGTGAAAGGTAAAAGTACAGATCACATACATGTTAAAGCTATTTCTGCAGAACAATTCTGCATCATTACCGAGCCACCCACTACCTCAGTTATTTTGACGTGGTCACCTCCACGCTTCAGTACCTTGAGTTCTCTGGCGCAGCGAAAATCTAAGCGGCCACATGTGTGGGAGCGTAGAAATAGTGCACCATTAAAAGGTCCTGACTCACCTTGTTTTAAGTGCAAGGTCTAATTGCCAGCCTCTTTTCCAGAGGGCCAGAGCAGCAGCTGGCGACAGGCTGTATCTACAGGGATCGCCATTAACGATGGTGTAGCTCGAAAAGAAAGGAATAAGGCCTGCACAGCGCGGCTGCCTCGCAGACAGTCACTCTGTTCTGAGACGGGTAAACACCCCGGGAGACAAATACACCGGGAATGCCCTCTGTGACTTCTGAACATACGTTTGACTCATAAATGCTGCTATTATTCTAGCTCTGGTTAGGTCAATCTTAAGTGTCTCATTTAAAATGAGTCATTATGTTCACTTTGTGGTACCCAATTGTTTAGTCATTCAAATGAGTAACACTTTGGCCTCTACAATTCCTAAAAGATTTAATTTTGTAAGATATTAAAAGTGGTGATAAAGATGAACGCCTGTGCGGTCTTTCTTCTACAGGTTATGAAAGATTGTTGCTATTAAAGGTTAACAGCTGCAGTGGAGCTTATTTTAGACAAACCAAACAAGAGGCATTTGTATTCAGCGCGGAGTACAGCATGTTCTCTGAGAACTATCACCATCGCTCTTGCTTTCTCTTTCGGTCTCATTTTGTTCTTCTATTTTTTTCCTCACTTTTCGCACTGGGTGTGTTGGAGGTGTTTAAATGTTGGATGCCGTTTGATACTGATGAACACTTAAATCATGGATCTATGATGGATTGCTCACAATAGACTAAGGTAGGCGGAGAAAAAGAGAAACACACAGTAGAAAGCAGTTCAGGTTTTCATTGGAAGTACAAATTATTTACTGTTTCAGGTATAGTACTTTGTGGTCAGCGCACGGATGGGAGAATGCACAAGGTTTATATACACTCTAAAGTCTCCGGGGTTTTAACCCACAATTCATAGTGGATGCCTCTTTGGGGCACAGTTGACCACATACACGTCAGGAGCAGGAGGCCGTCCCACACAGTGCAAACACAGCACACTGTCGCCTTTCTTTCTCTGCTGGCCTCACATCGCAAAAAATACCCAACACGGAGGTGTAACTGACTCCCACACTAGCTTGCTTACTGTCTCACCTACATGCACACTCACTCAATTACTCTCATTCCCAAAACAGCAAACCTGCACGGAGGTTCTCAAGGAGGATTTCAGTCTCTGCAACAGTGTAAATGGCCCCAGCTTAGAGATACTTTACTCCAGCTACTTAATCTAACTTCTGCCACATTGCAGGTGCGCTGAGAAAATCTCTTGGCCTGAAAAAAAAAGAAACAGGGCAGATTTTAAACCTGCGCTTGTGGTTTAAGAGCAGAAATGCTGAGACTCTGTCCAGCTGGCCTTGTAAAAGTCACAGGCACCAGTGAGGGCTAGGACAACGCCATTTGTCATAACGTCAGCAAATTCAATAATTAATGGGCCGTATCCTATCACAGCTCTCCAGTTCACCCCCCCTCTCCCCCCGTGTTGAGGAGCATATTGTAGTCTCTCTCAGTGGTCTACCATGAACGTTTAATTCCTCATCATTAAGAGATGTCCAGTTGCACCCAGACACTTATTTGCTCACAATGACAAATGTACACACTCAATGGTCGCATGGGCTTCTCATGGAGCTCCCATCCCAGAGGGAACCCGCATGTGAAGTATAGTTATTGTCCTTATCTGCATGTGCTTTGGCACAGAGAGTGAGAATCTTAAGGTTTTTTTTTATATTTGTTTGCACTGCTTGATAACTGTGATGTGTTCATGAATTCCTTTCTGATGAATAAATGATGTAAGCAAACCAACAAGAGAGGGATTGTGTCTGATGTGAGTGCAATTCGCCGCTGAATGTGTATGCGTAGAAACAAGTATGTGAGCGCATGTGTTTGCACAGGTCTATGTATGGGTGCATGCATCTGTGCACGTAAGACTGAGCGTATATGACCCTGGATTTGATCAGCTGTAACAGGCTCCTTGTTTACAAGGCCAAAGCAACAATGACAGTGTGTGATTAGGGGCAGGCAGGCCAACAGGGTCCGTCCCAAACACAGCTGGCACCAGGGGACTGAGAGGTGAGCTGGGAACCACCACATCCCTTTTGATTAATGTGGGAGCGAGCGTGGGAGACTGGGAGGACAGCAGCACTGCCCCGCTCTGCTCTGCTCCTGCCAAGGAGGTGCGTGTAGGTGAGGAAGGTCCACCATTGGCCCACATGTCTCACTGTTCAGCACGTGTGTGAGTGGTGACACAGTTGACAGTAGAAGGAAGCTCTATGTGTAAATATGTAGTCCCACTTTAGTTTGAGAATTACATTTTGGGTGTGAACTAATGACAAAGATCCTTATTGTGTGTATCATCATGTAAATACTATACCGACAAGTATACATAATGTGAATAAACTCTTGAACAGGTACAGGTTCAGATTTTAAGATTTGGCCTGAAAATGTTTTAAATTATAAGAGACAGAGATATAAATAAATACTTTTTGCCACAATTGAAGAGTAACAGAATAACATGTGTTTCTTTAAGATGTAGCCCTTGGAATCGCATACAACCCTTTAGCAAAAACAACCACTAATACAAAACATTTTCAAAACGGCCTCCCCTCATCATCTCTGTCCTCTCCTTCACCCCGTGAGCACGCGGTTTAAAGAATACGGCTTCTATCGACATAATCTATGGGTACAATCACTCGGTGCGAAAATGTCAGCCTCCCCTCCCTCGGTTTCTTTGCTGTTGCTGACATTTAGCCTGATAGCAGAGGAGGGCTTCGTTGTAGTATAGCACATCAAAGACAACATATAATGCCACTATATAGGGGGTCAGATATGTGTTGAATCATGTGATAAAGACAATCCTATGAGGGGAAACTGTATGAGAAAGCCAGACATGCTTTCTATGTCATAGTAGCATCAGTGAGCTCTGCTTCAGCCTGCATTACAACGACACTGAGAGGATGCTGTCTCCAAGAGACCACATTTCCTGTCCCTGCATCTTCTCCACCCCCTTTCCCCTTTCTCTCTCCCTCTTCATCACCCCCCCCCTCCTGCTGCACCCATCACCCTCTTCCCCCAGGTGGCTGTGGGGCCGGCCTGTCTGAAATGTGATAGGCATAATCCCATTTAGCCTAATTGCATCTGCGGGAGAGCAGCCCTATGTGTCCCATCGCGTGCCTACCGAACCCCTTAGAACACATTATACACACATATCACATAGAAACCTCCTCAGAGCCGAGTCGAACATGTGTGCGCACAGGCATGCGGGCTCCATCGTGTCACATGTACTGCGAGGTCCCTTTGCAGTTCTTTGTTTGTTTTTCCTCATCGATAAATGCTCTAAAACTGAGACACGGATATCTTTTTTTTCTCTCTCTAAAACATGGCGGTGGGGGTCTACGCCCAGTCTGCATTAGTGCAGACGAGACAGAAAAAGCCAGACAACCATGTTAAGAGAAGGGTGCTACAGTAAATGGCCAAATGGAAAGACTAAGGGTTTAATATGTGCATGCCTGTGTGCATCTGCCTCAGGGGGCTGTGGTCCAATGGGTGAAGGGAGATGATGCTGTTAGAGAGAGACCTGGGGAGTGGTCCACTGCAGGGGAAGTCATAATGAGAGTGTGTTCTCCCAGGCTACTGCTCACTATTACTCACAGTGGAGCGGAGAGGGCAGAGGCATTAGGGCCAGTGGCATAGCAGCCTATTAATGATCGTGTTTGAGACCAAATGGCGATCCAGTGGCATCTATTAAAATCGTCATTAGCGTATTCATGATTTTGTTCATTTTGAATATGTGCAAGTACGTGTTAATCTATGACACATGCTGAAATCTGCATGTGTTTTCATCATGTTTGATCCCCTCTTTTTCTATTTCACTCTGTTCTATTCTAGTGCGCGTTCATGCATCTGTTTTTATCGTGTCCCTTTTGCATCGAGGCTGTGACATATTGAGCTCTAACAGGCCACAGATCAATCTGCAACACAAAGGAAATCAATGCCCCGGAACTGAGTTACTCCGATGGGCTGAGAGCAGATCATTAGATTTTCTGTTCAGAATGAAGGACCATTATCATAAAAGCAAGTCTCCTGTGGTGGAATTTAGTTCCATCCCAAGAAAATAATGGTTATGTACAAGATACAGATCATCACAAACATTGATAATAAACAAAATAATGACTACTTCAGTTATGCCTGTAACTGTCTTTGTAATAAATAGCACGCCATCACTGCAACCAAGCTTGTGGGGAAAAATCATTGTGAGTCATAATCTGTGAAAAACTATTATCTTGAAAATAATAAATAGGCCCACTCGTAATTTGATATCACACATACAGTATAGAGCGCCATTCGGTTCATCATATTCAAACAAGTCCCATACGGTCACATTGTTTTGGAGATAGGGAGGAGAGACTGCTCAATCACCTGTTTTTCTTAAGTACGGATAAAACCGTGACGTAGATTTTCAAATGAGACAGCATGAGCGTACCTCTCCTATATAAGAATAGCCACTACATTACAGAATCTCCAGCTGTTCCTTTATCCCCTACTCAATCCAGTCATTAAAACTTTCACATATTTTCAAATATTTGTGGAGAAAGCTGCCACACTGATGTCTAAGCGGTAAACACGATTCACAAGGAGAAAAAATGCAAAGGGTCGGCGAAATGGGAGAGGTATTGGGGGAGCCAGAGAGCTGGAAAATGACATCCATCTGAGTTTGCATATTGCAGTAGTGTACAGTTCTTTTGTTTGTGTGAAAAGGCTTTCTTGTTGTGTTTGATAAATGTATGGTGTGTGCACATTTGATGGATTTCTATGTACTGTACATGTATATCCACGTGCATTTGTGACCCCCGGGTCCTTGAGTCAAGGTGTGTGTGGGTACAAAGTCGATTACACTCAAGTTAAAGCAATTTCCTGCAGAATTCAATTCTTGTCCTCCGTTGCAGGTGAGCTCCCCCGCGGACATCTGTGTCTTCTCAAAGAAATAAAGCACCTATAAACAGCAGCCTTAAAGGAGGGAAGTAGAGCCAAAATGCAATTAATATGCAAATTCAGGGGGAGACTTAATGGGGAGCCTTAACAAACATTCGTGTGTTGAGAGATAAGGCTGTTTTCAGGTTGTTTTCCTCTAACCTCTGCCTGTCCAAAGTCAAAGCCTTCGGGAGCTGAAACTCTTGAAAAGGCGTGGATGTTGCTGGTAATGGATTTATTGCACTGGGAGAAGTAGGGCAGTCTAGGGCTATGTTTTAGAGCGCACACTGTTCATCATGTCACACAGTCATGCAAAATGGCAGTCGGCTAACTGAAACAATTCACTTTCTCCCTTTTATGTTATTCTGTCTTTCTTCCAGGGGTGAGCAATTTGCTCTGAATCCCATCAGAGTTTGCTACGGGGGGTGGCGGGCGGAGGGGAGGAGGATAGAGGGGAGGCGAGGTAAAATGAGTAGCCTGCGGCGAGTGATGGAGGGCAGCAGAGAGAGGAGAGGGTGAGAGTATGCATTCAGATTGGGAACTCATTTGCCATTCTCAGGCCCAGTCATACTTCAAGAGGCTTTACGAGAGACATGAAGAAGGCAGAGATGAGGCCTCTGATGTGGAATGACATGCCTGATGGTAGAGGGAGAGGGAAGAAAGAGGGAGACTGCTATGTATCACAGCGATAGACGAGTAGTGAGACCAACAGTTTGCAAAAGGGAAAGAAATGAATGAAAAACAAAGATGGACGGGTTCAGGCTGCAGTCCTACGGGTCGATGCTGCAGTCGAGGCCACAGCAGTGCTGTCTGATGGATCTAAGTCCCCAGGGACTCAAACCTCTTCCACATCTCTCCGTCCCTCCCTACCCCCACCCTAATGATTCATCCGCCACCTCCAAACCCCCTGCGCCTTCGCCATGATTCACACCCACTCCCCGATCTAAATTATCGCTGCGGTCCCTTGGAGAGCTCCATCACTCTCCCTCCATCTACGGTTATCATCAAACAAGTATATGAGCTGAGACCGGAGCCTGATTGCATTGAAGAGCCCAGCTCAGCAGTTTTTATGAGACTATGCGCGTTTGATCGCACCCTCGAACTCACACACACCGCTGGCTTTGATGGCACTTGCAGCAAGAGTTTTTCATCTTAAAATGCTTGAGTGTTTACAAGTGATGACGCAGAGTCGATTTAGTGGAGGGCAGTGTAATTTCACAGGCAGGACGCTATAAATGTTGATTAGATGAAGGTTGAGTGGAATATCTAATCACCAGGGACCCATTGGTATTCTTTTCATAAGACTTTAGTATCATGTGGCCTTGGTTTCTAGATAGCGCAACATCAACAACTGTAGTTCTGATATCGCGGCATTGGGAAAGTCCACTATCAGAACAATGTGTAGAGAGTCTTGATTATTTAATCAAAAGTTACTTTAAGTAAGTCCAAGCTTCATGATAATAAGTGTAAACAAGTAGGGATCAAAGAAGGGAAGACGTACTTGCAGATTACTGGGACTGTGAGTTTCCAATAATTCAATTAAATGATTGGTTTAACCATATTATAAAAAATAGAAACATATTTTCTCAGTTACCTGTAATGACATCTGGCCTATATCATATTGTGCTTCACCTTTCCTCTAATAGAAAGTAGTTCCAATCAAAATACTAAATAGCAAGGCATGTAACTAACTTAATGTTGATAGTTCTTGTGGAAAGACACAATTTAGAGGCATGTCAGTCCACCACTTAGGTCCAAACATAAATATCTCATCCATTAAATGGATTGCTCTGAAATCTAGTAAACACATTCATGTCTTCCTTAATGACAAACTTAAAAAAACTTTAGGGATTCCTTCACTACATAATGGCTTCCCATCAGTGCATCGAATGGTAGCCTACTTAAAAATAGACAAAGGGATTCCAGTACCCATACTACTGCACTATTTAGTACGCCAAAATAATTCCCACTACATAGTGTGTCATATGCAGTATGCCAAAAAATACTAGAATGTCCTGCTGCCTAATGTTTGGTCGCATTTTGGAGAATGGAAGCAACATTTATTTTCTGGCTATTCAGAACCACAATCCTCTGCAGAGTGAGTCACATTGACTGAGCCGCAGAGAGTACAAACAGATGACAGCGCATTGACAGAAGCATTACGGACTGCCATGGATATATGAGGAACAGGGTCAAAGTTCAAGGTAGTGACATTTCAAAATAGTATCCTATTTGTATGCATACTGCATGTAACATAGTTCGTAAAGGCAGATGTACCAACTAAAAGTAAAGATTAAAAGTATGCAATTTAGAATGCAGCCTTAATAAAAACATGGTAAACATGATACCTAATAAACATCGTGTTAGCATTTTCATTGTAGACACGTTAGCATGACAACATGAGCATTTACCTTAAAGCACCAGAGCGCCCAAGTAGAGTCACAAAATAGAGCAGCTAGCATACACTCATAGTGCTTTTTAAAAGTGGTTTATCAATGCTGTGCACGTCACAAACTATATTCCATTGCCTCCACTGTAGTCTCCCTTCATTAGCATGGAGTCCTTAATCCATGCCCATGAATTTCAAACTTTCTGCATGGCTACATAGAGGTAAGCGAGAAAATATGTTTATTTGTAATTTTTGAGTGAACCAACTCTTTAGTGCGTCCACGCAGAAGCACAGACCTCTGCCACCGCGGTCACACACGGATAAAGAGGGGGTGATCTGGCATGTACTGGCCTCATGATTAAAGTGTACGGCGTTCACCTGCCCAAGTCCAATCAGGGCCTGTGCTGATTGCGGCAGCTTGCTGGAGACAAGAGATGGGTGACTCGGGGGGGGAGGGAGGGGGCAGGGGGGCTCCATCACTTGTGAAGTGACACTGTGCTGGTGCCATGGCAGGGCGGCAGGAAGCAGCCGCCCCGGGGATGCTCCGGCTCTGCTCTCCTCTCTGGCCAGACGGGGCGAATCAATCATCTCCAAAGATGTCAGCATCTGCCCAAGCAATTTCAGATTGGAATAAATGGCAGATGGGGATGTTGTTCCCTCTGTTTAATCAGTTCCACCAAATGTGGTTTTATCTCTTATAAAATGAAACCATCTGTAGCACGTAGGTGTAAGGATCAAGTGAGGGAGGACGGAGGGAGAGTGTGACAGAGGAAGAGAGGAGGGATGTGTTCGGTGCGTGTGTGTGCATGTGTATGCTTTTTTACGTGTGCATAGTGACGGGAGGGCAGAACTAGAGGGAACAGTGTGAAACAGAAGCAGAATAGTGGGAGTGAAACAGGAAAAGAAGAGAAGCACTTATCCATTAAAAAGAGGGAAAATGTAATCTTACTGCAAGCTCACACCTCTACTCTAATCTCCTCTTTCTCCCTCACAGGAGTACCACCCAGGGGCCATCACCATTATATCTAGACCCATCTATTTCCTCCTCCGCCTCCAACCAGACACTGGGGCTGTAATTTGGTCCCCTAGCCCCAGCCGAGGCAGACACATCCCCTATAAATCCCCTTGTTTTTAACCAGGGATGATAGTGTGAAAGCATTATAGCTCTCAGAGCTCTTGCTTTGGGGATCGTCTCGGTAACGCTATACTTTAGAATGGCCTTAATCTAATGCGCAGAGAACTATGGAAAAGTCTAAGCAGGGTACACAATAAAACTGGGATAACATAAAGGCAATATAAAATGCAAGGCAGCAAACAATGTGAAAACAAGCAGCTAAATCTGCTCTCGCTCTTACACAGCGTTGTTACACTCTCGTAAGAACATTATGCACAAGAGATAGTCTCATTAAGCGCAATAAAAGTTAAGTGTTACTAGGGATGTATACAACGTGGAGGGGAGATAATAAGGAAGGAAGAAATATAGGTGAGAAAGAAATGGAGGTAGCTGTGTCTCACTGTGTGTGTTCTTCACAAGTTCTGCCTTATCACTGCTATTAATGAAAGTCTGGCAGCGTGATTCACTGGAGACTCCAGCAAGACATTTTCACTCTTATATCAGTCACGTCCCTAAAGAGAAGACTGCATATGTGGAACCATTTCGCCTGCAGAAATCTTCTTCGAATTGCATATATTTCTAAATTGTATGCCGATAAAATGCGTAAACACAGATGATACATTTGAGGGGAACAATTTGAAATTAAATAGAAAAATCACACATCATAAAAAAAATAGGACTTTTATTCGCAGAGTGTCGACTCATACCACACTGCCAACATTAGGATTACACCCCTAGCCAACAACAAGTGATGGGCAAACTGTTCTCTGATCATTTTCTCAGCCAATCATTAAGCCTTATTTTTCTACTTGGCAAAAGATTTGTCAATCCTAATTGTTTTATAGTCGGGACAATTATGATAATCAAAGAAAAACTAATAAATGCATACAGTATGTCAGTAATATTATATACTATCATACAAAAGTTGGAAAGAGATACATTCATTAAAACAAAATAAAAAAGTGTTAGTTAGCCTGTTTACATATACACAGCTTGAATCCAAATAAAGATAATGTATTCAAATAGGGATAGGAATAAAGTCAATATTAATGTTAATTTATAACATTGACATCATTAATAACTTTCTATCTATTACTCAGTTTTAAATATTGCTAGATGTATTCATTATAATTCAAGTATATGCATTACAATATTACAAATTAAATTCAAAGTCTACTTTAATTAATTCCTTTTTGTGAAGGAATGATTTAAAAACAAATATCAAATAATATCAAAAGTTTCCATATCAAACATATTTGTCCATTATTAGTTTATGCAGACACTTTAATTTAGATCTGTTGAATCAACCAACACAATTGGATTAAACAAGACATATAACATACTGGTGAAATGTTTCTGTCTTAAGCTTTTATAATACTAAAGAAGGCTTGGGGACAAAATGTTATTTAACATTCACTGGATGTTCGGTACAAACACTAAAGGAGTGCACATTTTATTTTCCATTTATACGTTCAAAGATTTAGACATTGTTAAGATACTTGAACATTTCAGGTATGAGAGATTAGTGGAAAACCGTTTAAGTTAATTACAATGAATGAATTTAATAAAGAGACAACATATGCAAATAAAGCTATTCCAGCCATTCAAAGGCCCTTGAGTCTTATACAATAAACCAATCCAGCTCTTGCAGTACAAAAATCATCAGACATGTGATTCATTTTGAATAACAAATGTCTGTCTAGTTAGTATAGTTTTATTTCTGAATCCAAGGACCTTGAGTTATTAACTTCAGGAATGGTGTTTTGCCTATTCTGCAGCTTGTTCTGAATCTAGAATCATCTTTATTTCAGTTTTGCAGTGGCCTGGAAAAGAGGAGAATATTAAGAATGTCTTCCTCATATGATTGAGTACACCACTCCGTAACAAAAGGATTATAATTGAATTTGAATCTGCTTGGTTTCAAGAGATTATTGACTGACCCTTCCTCCATCCTACAGAGACCCTGTCGAGTACGCTAATGTGACGAGATGTATTGCAATACAAGCTGGGCCCACTATTTGTTCCAGAAGATGACTTGGACTAATGCTGAGTGCTAAATGTACACGATGAGAGCTCGCTATATCTGGACAGCACATTTCACATCCACTTTATTTTCTGGTCTGGCTTTATTAATTTTTAATATTAACGCAGACCAAACTGGCTCCTTCTATTACAGAGACAAAGAGACCTTCCACTACTAGCATTTTAAATGTATGTCAAGTGAAGCTCGGTCATACCCCAGAAATTATATTTAACCTGTGATTCAACACAAGGAAATCCACAATGGATGCACATGAACAGGAAAGAGTCATCCACAGACGAATTAGAAGGACAGCGGAAGTTACAAATAACACGGTGAATCAATGTCTCTCTCTTTTTCTGTCTTCTCTATTCTGTCACAAAGTGGGATAATAGTGCTTCAGAGATGATTTGTTAATTACACTGTCTAGACGTTGTTCAACTGCGCTCAGTACAGCTGGCCAATTGGAGATTGGGGTGGTTAAGTGTACGTTACCATCAAAAGGATATCAGGCCAATCCCATCATGAGTGACAAATCAGATTCTGTTGCATTAGAGAAGGGATGACGGAGAAGGAAACAAAAGAGAAACTAGGTGAGCTGAAACAGATAAACTGATTAACTATATTCAACTCAAAAAGCTGGGGTTGAAAAGCATTTCCATTCCTGGTTTGTCATATTTTCAGGAGGGGCAGCTGGTCTGATGGAGACGACAGTGTGGTCATCATCAGCTGTGTACTGGGATACCCATACAAACTGGTCCCAGAGTGTAAAGGACAGGAACCCAGTATGTTCCTCAGTCTGCAAATAGAGCCTATTAGCTTCTGCTAGACATCCAGGCGCACTGTCTGAATAATCACATTGTAAAAACCATCCTTGCACGTCTTTTGTGTCGGACAAATTCTATTGCTATCTTTTTCGGGGCGAGGAACTAATTTGGTGTTGTCAGGCCTTGAGACAGTCAGGTGGGCAGGTAGAGAGGCAGGAGCTGAACAGAACGGAACAGCCAGCCATACATATGGATCAGGTCGACAGGCTGAGCATTAATGGCCTCCCTCTGGAATCTAAAACACCGGCACAGGCCAGAGAGGAGCTCCTGAGGGAAATCAGAATACCAGCAGCCATTCAGGTCAGCTTGTATGTGTTCGCCGCGTGTTACAGCTCCATTTTCCTCCCCCACCCACTTGCAGCAAGAGAGACAGAAATCCTTCTCCGAGGTGATTTATACGCCTGTATTATGTATTGAGTGGAGAGCATTGTTGACCGCTTTATGGAATACAATTGGGTTTTCTGTTGAGAGTGATGCGTACAAGGGTGAAATGTGGTTTGGGTGAAGGGATTGATTATGTGTGAAGACGGCTCTTGCTGTAGGAGGAAGGTTTCACATTATTTTTGTGGAGGTACATACAGTATCTCTGCTTTCTTGGAAGCTGTTTGTCCCTTTATCTGTTACTCACTATTGCCAGTTAGAGTTCTCTGGCTCATAAAACCAAAAGCATGGTGAACAAATTCAGACCTTTTCTCGGGGCATTGTTGAAAGTCATTACAGAAATGCAGGAGCTGACTGACTTGTAAATCATATCACCGCCACCTCATACCATTACTCCTGAAATGCTGTGAATATTTTAGACTGATGATACTGTATATCCTGTAAGAAGGTGGCATTTTCAATTGGTTTCACACGGCCTCATTTACCAGAGATGCTTTTCTCCCACATCATTTTTTTCCCCGCTATTCTGTATACATCAGAGTTGACACAAATTGAACCCATTACGAACCACATCAAAAGTGGTGGGTGTTTTGTGGAAAACAAAGGGCTTTATCTGCTCCAGAATGCAGACAATGTGACTGTCATAAGCACGACTTGTGACCTTGCTGAAGTGCCATTCCTTCCCACACACACATCATATCAATACTGCCTATGTCCTCACCATTTAAACTCTGGTAGGCTCCGGCTTGTGACTCGGGCAAGACATTGTTGGCTACACAGGAAAGTTGTGTTATCCATTAGAGTGATGATTTTATAACTATGATTGCATTGTCAAGATGAGAAGAACCCGAACATTTCCAATGAATGAGGTGGCGTTTTACACAATGGAGCTCTCACGAGAACAGGAATCATGTCCTGCCATCAATAGACAATTACCAAAACACGTTGTGAGACAAAAACAAAATACTAAATATGGCCAAGTGGCAACCTCTGTGCCTTGAAGCAAATGCAGAAGCACCTTTAACCTTAATTCTCTATAGTAGCCTGGATGGGGAGACTCCCTTGGTTACAAAAATAAGTCAGATTGTACAGTATGGAAGTCTATGAGATAATTACCATATCATTTATATCAGTTAACATTCTTCTGAAGTTTATCATCTCTATCTGTGAATCCAAGTTTTCAATACAGCATGATAAATAAATATTGGTGCCTTTCAGAATATAAAAGATAATAAACCAGGGTAGGCTTTAGGGCAAGGCTTCCTTTTGAATGTCAGGTCTTGGTTTGGATTTTTTTGTATTACAACTTTAATTATTTCACAGTGGGGCTTCACCAAAGCTAATTGTAACATTATTGTTGCCTAAAAAGGTCTGGTTCAGCTTTGGGCTTACTTAGAGCAACCCTCTCGTCACTTTGGCTTCAACAAACCGAGGGAGAGATGGTCAGATGCCAAATTCGAGGTCTCAAAAATATAGTCCACAAACCAAAGGGGGATTGTGATTGGGCCATCCAACCAGTAGTAGACCAGTAAAATGACTAAGTTGTGGATATAACAATCCTTAGTTAGGTGAAGAAGCTCAAAGTAATATAACACAAGTCCACAGACCAGAAAATAAAATGCTTTCAGGCAGCTTTCCCGGGTCACATTCACAAACACTGCTTGAATTACAACAATGGAGAAACATAAATTCAGAGTAGATTCCCCTGCTCTGCACTGATAGCTGTGTGTGATGGTGTGTGTGTGCGAGCTCCTCACACCTCTTCGACTCAACACATCATCTTTGATGGACTCCAACCGGTCACCCCCTTTTCTCCATCCATCCATCCATTCCCATCATCATGCTTCTTTGCTCTGTCTTTATTGCTGTCCGCTGTGTGTGTGTTTAAATGTGTGTGCCAGCTATAGATGAGGCAGGGATGGTTATGTCTTGACGCGGCAGCAGCAGCAGTAGCGGCAGCCTGTGGAAACAAAGGCAGGGTGATTTATAGCCCCGCACTGAGAGCATAAATCACACCTGCAGCGCCGCGCCTTTAAACGCCCTGCGTCCTGACAGCATTTACCTTTTATAAATGATTGGGCTGAACCTCCCTTGGAGCCGGAGACCACAAAGCTCACTCACTCCCCATCTAACTCTTCCTTTGTTTCACCTCTCCTTCTCCCTCCCTCCGTCTCATTTCAATTTTCTCTCACTATCTATCTCACATGTCATTCTGTCGCTTCCTCCCGCATCTCTCTGCTACTGCCTTCTCTGTCTCTGTCCAAGTATCTGCCCTTCTTCTTCTCCCTCCATCCTCCTTCCTCCTATCTGTCCCCACCATAGCCTCCCTTTCTCCGTTTGAGGGGCATGATGGGATGCTCCCAGTGGCGCCTCATTCTGCGCTCACCCAGTGTCTACAGGGGACATATAGCTAAAGCTGCTTAAAAGGCGGCAGCGCTGCCACCACATCCACGGCCGTTAAGGAAATGAATGTGTCAGTCTGGGCCCTATCTGCCTTCCTCATGAACACTTTCGTGTGTGGCAAATGCATAAGGGGGAGGTGTAGTGGGATAAACGGCATACACACACACACAAAATGCAACACCTGTGTATCATGGAGTGTGTGTGAGGCAGGGAATACACAGCCCCAGCTGCAGGAGTGTGGCTACAGATAAAGGTGACGTCTTGAGGCCATTACTTATCCAGCACAGCGGCAAAGGTTTGCAGATATTATACCTGCTGTCTCCACATAATAGCTCTGGGTTGGGAGCCACACACACACACACATTTGGATACACACACACACACAACAGGGAGCACATACACACGCAAACAAAACAAGCACAAACAACATGGTTCCAAACAGGCCCACACTAATTCAGCGACGCAAATGTATACACATATCCTCACTGCTAGATCACAAACACACAGAGGCGCAGAGACACACTGTGTGCGGTACCACGCCTCACTGAGTTAAAACAGATGAAAGAGCTGGTAAATGAAATCTGACTCAACAGTTTAAAATGCAGCACTGCAGCTCCGCGTGCATCAGTAGAACAAAACGACAATATTTCTCAAAGCTGCCTGCCACAGTATCCAGCAGCAGGAGCATCCAAATAAGGGTTTGTTTTAAGAACTCGCTTCGCTCAGGTCGATGTAAGAAGACATTTTGTTTTGTGTGAAGCTTTAATTGTACGTACAGTATAATTATCCCTATTTTAGGATAAAAAAAGTTGCAGCACTGTAAAAATGGTAGGGGCAACATGTGAAGTGTCTTCACCAGCCTGCTACTCACATTAATTGTACATTTGTTTGTCTGGAAAAAAAACATCCACTAAGTGAACCGCCATTTCTCTATAATTGTTTTCTACCAATTAAAACAAAATTATGTGAAAAAGGAGCCTGGTGACTCATTTACCACAATAGTTCCTGCTGTTTCAAGACAAAAACAAGTCTATTCATCCTGTATATAATTTAAATACTAGTATTAGCTCTAATCACCTGTTCAGCTATAAGGATTTTCAATGTAAATAGAAAAATAATTCCATTCTTCACAGTGGGAAAGTTGACTAAATTACATGAAATGCAAAGATATTTAGCTTAAAAAGTGTAATCACACATTTTTTTGAACAGGGATTTACATATTTTTTAAAACACATTCTACTACTCTGAACTACAATTAACTTCCACCTTGAGCAGAAACCATCCCATCATGTCGCTGCTAAAATATGCACAGTGGATTCATACCATCCATGCATTAGCGCTTCATTTAGTCCCAATTCCATCTGTTAAATCCTTACACACTTGATCTTCTCCCTCTAGCGCGGGGTTCTCATACAGATCCAACTTTTCATGGCAGCGAATAAAAAAGAGAGACCCGGACAGACAAGATTAATCGAAACCCAGCCAGTCATTTCAGCTCCAGTTTGAATGTGACAGTTGTTCTTTGTATTTGCGTTGGACCATCTACAGTGGAAACGAGAGATGCCCTGCAAATGTGAGCTATTCTGCTGCCAGGATGCTGGTTGTTCTACTGTAACTGAGCAGGAGGCTGTGTGTGTGCAGGACATAAATACTAGCACCCTCGCAGCGAAGAAAGCTTTGCAGATATCCTCAGGGTCTAAAGAGATTTTTTTTTATTTGTAACAGAATCATAGTTTATGTTTATTGAAAGCGACATTGTGAATGGCAATGCTTTATGAATTAGCGGGAACATGGTCAGGGCTTTATGTTGTTGGCAGAACGAGCTGTTTATTTACTGTTATGTATACTTTTATGATGCTGATTAACAGTGGGGGAGACGAAGAACGGAGAGTTGTTATGGAAGTCGGCGGAAGATTGACAGTTGTTATATTTTCCCTTTGTGGAACATATGAACCAAAGTGACTCACTCGGTAAGTGAACCTAATAATAACTCTCTGTTACAAAAGAGGAAAAACAAACTCAGACGTTCCTTTCCTCTGAGAACAAGCCAAACCCTCCGCGGAGGCTAAGAGGCTAATGTTTGGCTGCTATTAGCATGCCCTCTGTTGGTCTTGCAGAGAGGCCTTGCTTGTAGCAGACCTGACCTCCATGTTGAAAACTACACCTCGACACGGAGCAGGGCGTCTACTCCCCTGAACCCAACCTCGCTCTGTCTGAGGTAAGGGATCAGCAGAAAGCTGTTTCATAGTAATACCAGGCAGCATGCACACCCCCCATCCAATGTTTCTGCCCTGGGTTAATTGGTTTGATTGTTGCCCTAGGCTATGGCGGGTTCTGTGGGGCACTTCAAGCATTGCAGACGCTAGGGCATATAAAGCATTCAGATGGTATTCATTAACTATTCATAGGAGTCCAGCCCCTGCCCGAGGTATGCGTTTACCTCATCTTCATCACCCCTAGAAATATCTCCTTTTATAGTTACTAGAGGCTAACCCTCTCCGCTATCGTGAGTAAAGGTTGAACTATTTCAGCTTGTCAACTTTGCCCAGTCTGATACAAACATTTACACAAATGACATTTGTTGGCTGGAAGAAAATACGTTGATTTGATAGATCTGTCAGATCCGTCAGAACGAAAGCCGGAGCAATTTTGCTTTGCCAAAGCCTCATAAAACAATAGAAATGGGCAATGAGGAAATGCTGAACGTAGCTTGAAAAGGTATGAAAATATAACCTTTTGATGGTTGAATCTGATGCTGAGTAAAAGCACAAGCTATCATTTAATGAGATGGTTTGCCTTGAGATTCAAAAAGTGTTTGACCTGTGCCAGTTTCAAAGCCTCGGCATGTTGATTAGGTAGAAATACCTCCTATATGAAGGAGTGATTCCTCTTAAATCTCTTTTTCTTAGAAGTTCCTGGATTCCTGTCAGGCAGCAGCCACTCCTGAATGAGTTAGCCAATGACTAAGGCGATGTTGCCCTGATAACAACCTAGTGGAATATTATATTACGTCTGAACCATATCTGCATCAAAGTCCCAATCAATGCTCCGCCGTGCCATGCGGTGCTGCATTTTAGGGCATGGTAACGGTGAAGTGTGCCGTAAGATGTCAGGTCGTTTTAACCTCAACCTGTGCCATGTCGGGCTGAGATCTCACAGACTCTCCTGGAACTAGATTCTCAGAAGCAGCAGGAGAAATTAAATAATTAAAAGAGGCAAATGATTGTAACTAAACATTGTAATGAACAAGCACTACTATACAATCAAATCCACTCTTACACAAACAGCACTACTGCAATAGCACAATATTTGTATGATAACGTTGGCTGTTTACAATGAGTTTAGTTTCCTCCCCTCCTCCTCCTCCTCCTCTCAAACTGCACCTGCTGAAGTCTCCAGCCCTCCGCTATAGCTCGTATACATTATGTGGCTCAACATCACAGGCAAAGAAATATATAAATAAATATAAACACTGGCGCTGGAACACGTTTTCTTCCTCCCTCTCTCCCTCCCTCCTCTCCCCTACACTGAGAAGTAATGAGGGGCTACCTGTAATTACAAGCAGCTGCTGTCTTCCCTGACGAACGCTAATTGCCAATAATGATTTTGGAGAGCTGTAAAAATTCACCGGCTGACGCTCTCTCCGTGTGGTTTGTGGAGGCAGAGAAGCAGGGAGAGGGAGACAGAATTAAAGGAGGGAGAGACAGAGAGAGAGAGAGAGAGAGAGAGAGAGAGAGAGAGAGAGAGAGAGAGAGAGAGAGAGAGAGAGAGGAGTTGGTGGGTTTATGCTCTCCCTGCCTGTGTCACAGTCGGGAGTGCAGTTAGCTAATTTCTGCTGCTGACATATCAGAACCCTCAGTCGCCCGTTTGCCATCTCTCTCCCTCTCTTTCTTTCTCACCTGTTTGCCATCTCCTTCACGGGCTGATAACAGCTTTATTAGAGCTATAATGTGCAGGTGGAAGTTTAAAGGTCCCGTATGAGCACAGCAAGGAACAGAGGGGAGTGTAGACATGAAGGCTTGGGTGAACGGGTGAGGTGCCTAATAAGCCACATGCATAATTAAAAGACAACGATGCTACTAATTAATGAATGCTTGTGTTTGGCTGCGCGTTGTAATGGAGACGGCGTCAGAGTGTGAGATTCTGTGTGAGGGAAATTAAATTAGCCCCGAAATAAGGGAAGAGAGGATGAGTGGCGGAGGTACGAGGACCGATGCATCTCAGCAAAAGTGAGTTGTAGTGTTACAACTGTTATTTTGTTGGCAACTCTTTACTTTCCTCAAATAACAAGTACAATCTGAGTGAAATTAAATAATATGAACGATTGTTTGCACCACAAAAGCCTACACATGCTTCTAATGGCTTTTGAAATTACAGTGAAGTGTCTCTTGATGGTTGACTGTTCCATTGATTTTCCAAATATCCCCGACGCATGCGGCCGTGAATGTGGAGCACTGTGTTATTAAGACTCACACTTTGCAACATTGATCGTCTCATTTCTAGCCGTATCTGTTTTTCTCGAATCCACTGACACTGAAAATAAGAGGCTCTCAGTTTGAAACAGAAAGGAGAAAATGGCACCGTCCATGCTTCTCATCTTTATCTGCTCCGGTATTGAGTGTCTTCTTGTCACAAAGATAACAGTTCAATAACAGAGCGAACAAACACGCTGATAGAGCTGCCTCACTGCGTAAAGTCCACACATGAAAGACTTTGTCGGTCAGTTTTACAGCAGAAAACTCGCCCACCTCTGAGCTGTTATCAAGGGTATTATAAAAGGTGACAAAATAAATCAAGAGTTCCCACCGTTCATGAAGAACAGGCTGTCCTCTCAGAGTTAAACAACCTACTGTTTCTTTTAAACATTAGTATATAGTTTGTATCGTCTATTAGTCTATTATTCGGATAGTACTGTAAACCAACATGGGAATGTATACACAGTTAAAAACGGTCCTTTCTTTAATTAAAGGGGACCTATCATGCAAAATGCACTTTGTGTTGTCTTTTATACATAAATATGTGTCCCCGGTGCTTCGGGGAACTCACGCAGCGTCAGAAAATAAAACCCTCTCTCTTTTCCTCCGTACCCAAATCTTTTAAAAACGGGTGTACAACGAGCGGATACAGATTTCCATCCGAACTGACGTGTCCATCCGTGGTGACGTCGGCGGACCCACAGAAAGTTGCTATCAGAAACAATGCCTGACGTGTTTTGGACGTCTTTGTTTACATTAGCAAGCCTCGCTAACACTCAGAGCTAACCTGTACTGAAGAGCACATGTGTTTAAAAAGCAGGAAATATAAAAAGAACTCACTTTGTGAAAAACCTGCAAGAGAAAAAGCATTTGAGCTCCATACTGTTTCAGAAATAATCCTTGACGTGGTTTAAACAGGATGGCGTTTTATCACAGCAGAATTTAACTTTCTCCGGTAGAATTCTGATCAGGCATTAGCTCCGCATCCTCTACTTTTCTTTTTTTTCAAGCTAAGGACCCAAGATCCGCGTTTCTCTAACAGGGCTTCAAAAGAGGGGTTTGAGCAGTATGCGGCATGGCTTCAATGGGTGATCTGTTTGGTATTTTGAAAAAAAAACTTCACAGACATGTTTTGTATAGGTATGGCCCTACAATATATTTTTCAAATATAGCATGATAGGTCCACTTTAATTAATTTGATAATCAATTAGTTATTTTTCAAGCAAAAATGCCACATTAATATAAAGGTTCCAACTTCTTATTTAGAGGATTCACTTTTTTCCCGATATTATTTCATGTTAAATTGGATAACTAATAATTGCATGTCAGAAATTATAAATATCTAAAAGTGTGACCTTAACCTGGCGTTGGCATGTTTCGCTATATTCTTGTCATTTTATGTTATCAATAATCAGCAAATAGACTTGAATTAAAAACTCCCAAGTAAGGAATTTGGACTACAGTTGCAGATTAAAAATTTTAAAGTGGACCTATCATGCTATATTTGAAAAATATATTGTAGGGCCATACCTATACAAAACATGTCTGTGAAGTTTTGTTTTCAAAATACCAAACAGATCACCCATTGAAGCCATGCCGCATACTGCTCAAACCCCTCTTTTACAGCCATGTTAGAGAAACGCAGATCTTGGGTCCTTAGCTTGAAAAAAAAGAAAAGTATAGGATGCGGAGCTAATGCCTGATCAGAATTCTACCGGAGAAAGTTAAATTATGCTGTGATAAAACGCCATCCTGTTTAAACCACGTCAAGGATTATTTCTGAAACAGTATGGAGCTCAAATGCTTTTTCTCTTGCAGGTTTTTCACAAGGTGAGTTCTTTTTTTATTTCCTGCTTTTTAAACAGATGTGCTACAGTACAGGTTAGCTCTGAGTAGTGCTGCGTACCGGTAAGCCGAACCGGTACTGGACTTGTAAAAAGTTTCGGTTCAAGTCCGGTTAAAACCGGAACGTCGGGAACCGGTACTTGGACTCGCAAAAAAACTAGCACTTACGTATATTCTGGTGTCTGTGGTTATTTAAACATTCCCTGATAAACGTTATTCAGCGTCAATAAATGAGTGCTAATCCCAGTGTGCTCAGTGTACAACATCACATGTCATTTCACCTTCGATTCACGGTTTGAAAACGTAGCATTTCGCCACATGCTAATGCTAACCGGAAGTGAAGAATTTTCAGAATAAAAGTATTACGTTAATAGTGTGAACTTCCGTTTTTTTCAGAATAAAACTGATTTAAATTAAATAGTGTATTTAATTCAAAATTACGCCATATCAACATTGATTTTAATTTCCAACAGTATGTATGTACATCACTATGTATGTAGTATGTACTGTATAATGTACACATGTAGAGTTGTAGAAAATACATGGTGTACAGACAGTACAGTACACTGACTGTACAGTCACTACAATGTAGTCTATACTGTATAGTAGGTGTGTAACAGTGTAATGCGTATAGTCTACTACTCTACACTCTACCTTTCAGCAACGTTTTAGGGATTTAGGCTCAGTCAGCTCAGGGACTGTTTGGTTACTTTAGTTTGGTAAATGAAATAAATGTTTGAACTTTGTAGTAGTTCACTGTAGTTGCTGTCATAAGTCATTTGTAGACTAAGTGGCAAAAAGTGTTTTTTTTACATTTGTACTTTGTAGAGAAATGTAGACACAAGTTGGAAGGGAGCACAATAAACCTGATGAGTTTGAATTTGAGTTGATTATGAGTTAATTTTCAATTGATAATTAGCTCACAATAAGTTCACTTTAGTTACTCACACAACTTGACAAGCCATGGGTTCAGGTCCGGACTTATAAGTCCGGACCTGAACCTGAACCTCTGGACTTGAGTCCGGACCTGAACCTGAATGTGAGTCCAGGTACGCAGCACTAGCTCTGAGTGTTAGCGAGGCTTGCTAATGTAAACAAAGACGTCCAAAACACGTCAGGCATTGTTTCTGATAGCAACTTTCTGTGGGTCCGCTGCCGATTTGACCTCAGTTCGGATGGAATCTGTATCCGCTCGTTGTACACCCGTTTTTAAAAGATTTGGGTACGGAGGAAAAGAGAGAGGGTTTTATTTTCTGACGCTGCGTGAGTTCCTCGACGCACCGGGGACACATTTATGTATAAAAGACATCACAAAGTGCATTTTGCATGATAGGTCCCCTTTAAAGTAATATGCAGCTGACAATACACATGGCAGTTCAAAAAGACGTTGACTTTTTATGAGGTGATTATTATAGACTGAAAAGCCGTTTGTAATAATCTTTTATTTGTACCAGCTGCATGCTGTAATGTTTTATTTATTTACACATTTAAATTGATTGCTTCCAATGAAATCAAGTACTTGTTAATCATCAAAATTGTATTATCGGAAATTATATTTTTCTAAGCAAAATATAGAAGCTTTCCTTGGAAAATTGTACGGTAAAAAGCAAGATGTGGATGTTGTCTGTAAATCTGATGTGATTTATTTGTTCCTCTCTTTCTCACTGTGTGTGCAGAGTTGGAAATGAAAGGGTCTGCTTTCTGTTGGCAAAGCTAATCAGCAGTAGCTCCTCTCTGACATTCACTCTCTGCTTTGATCAATAACTGCTGGTTTTATGGACCTCTGTGGTTGTGTAAGAGACCTTTGAACACCCTGAACTGTGGGAACCTGCTGCAATAAAAAGGTGCTTAAACACTATCTTATCTCAGCTGCCTTGAATAGTTTACATGTTTATTGTTGAGCATTCATTACTCTGTAATTATTATAGGACTCAGAGCTTCTTCTCTGTGGGAAAATAGTCATGGCAGACTCAATAGATGCCGCAATAAAAAACCAGTGAGAAATGTTAATGTCATTTTCAATTGCAGAAAGGAATATTACTTTGAGCTTTTGGGAGGTAATAAAACAATATGAAATCACGCCGTTTTAATGTTCCAATGTTTTCTTTGTTACGTTGCATAGTACCCAGCGCAGCATGCTACTTCTTACCTGTTTATGCTCTTTCTAGTAGACCTGTCAAAGCTGAATGTAATGACTTCATTGTTTTTAGAATTGACGCAAATTATTTGAATCCATTGATGTCATGAACGTTCAGAATGCATCCGTGCGGTAAAAGGCTGCTTTTGCACACTATACCATATATTCTCAGATTGCAAATTCCTTTAATCTTCCCAGATGTAGCGTAACACATGCAGAGACTCATATTCTGCATCGATTTTCCAAATTAACCAATATGTTAGAATTGCTGAAAAACATTCAAAAGCAAATTCCCTCATCTCATATAGTGTGTGGACCTCATATGTGTAGGCCTGTGCAAAAACTCTTAACAGGCTGAACCGGTTTAGGTATATTCCCTAAAGCCAGATACTTTATATTTGAATATGGTGCCTGATATTTGGTATGTAATAAGGGGCCTGCAGCCTTTCCCTCTCAGTGAGCAGTAAGGGCCCGTCTTCTTCCTGATAATACCATGCATGGATAACTGAGTGAGACGCCATCAGATAGTGAAAGCAGCAGGCTTAAGGGAAATGAAATGTATTTGGAGGCAAGAGAGTGAGGGCGGCAAGGAAAACGGCGAGGATAATTGAAACGGGGAGCGTTCACTTGGGGAGAGAAATTGAGATGTTGTCACCAAGACCTCCTTATCATCATCAGGGCCACTGTGCAAAAGCAATTAAAGAGTCAAAAAGAATATCTGGAGTTATGCAGAATCCATGAGAGCAGAACGCAAGTCAACAAGGTTCCACACACACACACACACACACACACACACACACACACACACACACACACACACACACACACACACACACACACACACACACACACACACACACACACACACACACACACACACCATCACACACACACACACACAACACCACACACACACACACACACACACACCACACAACACACACACACACACACACACACACACACACACACACACACACACACACACACACACCTAAAGAAAATAATTTGAATGACAGATTGTAGCTATTTGTTTTTCCTGATAGGTTTCAATCCAATAAAAAAACAATGACAATGCGAGTAAGAGCTTATTTCCGGCCAATAAGTTGTTGATTAAAGTCGGACAGAAATGTGTTTTTTGAGGATCATTATTCTTGTTTACAGAACAGAAGTGTCTGGAACACGGGTGTGCAATTTTTAAAATTAATATGTGTTTTTTTTGCAGGTTTCCGTGACTGATATTTGCATTCCTTAACTACACAGCCCACAATGTGATTTCACTTTCACAGTTAAAAATAACAATTGGCTGAATTGAAGTATACCACATTGTGTACAATGATGGCATGAGCCAAAGCCAAGTTGCTCTCACTGTGGTACCATATGAGAGCCTGCGGGAGCATTTAGTTTTCTTTTTTTTCTTGTATTTTGTGTTGAACTAACCCTAAGTACGGTATATAACAACATATATTGTAGCTTTAAAAATAAAAGCTACAAAATAGAAATTCCTCCCAGTTCCAGTGATAGTTCTGTGAGACTGTCAGAAGTAGAGGCTTTCATGATTCACCTTGGCTAAATAAATGATCAAAAATGCAAATGCCCCAACAAGCACACATAATATTCTGTGGGGTTTTTTTAAACAAAGGGGCGCAATAATGAGGGTTTTTCAATCACACATATTCCCATGTCTGATTATCAAAGATGTTCTGGCATACCTCAATAAGCTAAATCTTGTCATTTCCTTTCTCCAAATTGAATTTCTAAGGGGATTTAAATGGGCCAACTATGAATGATGCCATGGGCGAGAATGCTCAAATTACCAACAATGTGGAGAAAAATGGGTCTGAAAGCAGACAAGCGGCACCAGGGGGTTTGAAGATGTGGGTAGACTGATGCACTTTCACAGACAATTCATCAAAAGCCTCTTCTTCTTCTTCCCCTCCACGTAAGCCGGCCACTTCTTTCTCCTTCAAACTAGTTAAAACAACCTGTCTAATGATCCCTTCCCGTTAGAGCAAGACCATCCTTCTTTTTTCCGCCACACAGATTTTAAAACTAAAAGCCTCATCGGGAAGAGACACTGAGAAGAGAAATAACGCTGCACTGCTGCGAAAATTTAAAAGCGAAAAATTAAAGGAGGCAGAGATTGGATATTAAAAAATAACAACGGCAGGAAAACAAAGAGAGAACTGGAACGAGTAGCGACAGACAGAGAGAGAACAAGAACAAGGGAGCGGGGTGAGAGGAGAAGAGCAGAGTGGTGGTGGCTCGGTGGGGGGGCCCATAGTAATGAACAGGTGGTGGGGGGAAGAGAAGGTTAAGCCTGTTTCTGTGGGTGTCGCTGGAACCCACCCCGTGCTGTGTGGACAGATGTGTGGACGGGCCGCTAGCTAGCTCTGCCTGCCTCTCCCCGTCTCTCCCTCCCCTCCTGCCTGGCCGGTGCTGCCAAAGCCCACTAGCCTGTGCTAAAAAACTCACTCATTTATCTGCCTTTGTTCTTTGTTATTTTTGGACTCGGACGCGGCAGCGAAAAATGGTCTCTCTCCAAGGAGAATCACGTTCCTGTCTCCCCGTCTCGTTAGCTTCTGTCCGTGTACGACACACAATAATGTGACATTTGGGAACGCTGTGATGTTTGGTTTTGTTGTTTCAACGCGTCTTTGGATCTTGTCTGCCTGTGGCATATAGAAAGAAAGATTAGGAGTGTTAGTTGCTTCGGTTTGAACAGCCAGGTGGCTAAGGGAGCCCCAGACAGGTACTATTCTAATGAACACACACGCTTTTATTGTTGTTGCTTCAGGCCTGTTGACAACCAGAGAGGAACAGGATGTTGTCACTCAGACCTTCCACTGGGTGTGTGTATGCTGCTCACCAGTGAGTCATTTGACTGAGGGCTGTGTGTGACAGGTGTTTCCTTGTTTGTCTATCAGACTGGTTTTACATTGTGAGCTCAAAGGCAATGATTTATAATTTACCAATGAGGGAACCGGTGGAGAGGGTGGAAGTTTAAACTCTCAAGATAATCTAAGTAATCAAACTGTCATTTAGGTCTGAAGGCATTCTCTGTTTCAGAAGGAGGAAAAAGTAAGAAAAACTGTGTTCGTGTGTGTGTGTGCCTTTCTAGGTAGAAATCACCTGTGTTGGCACAGCAGAGTCTGTATTTTGTCAGTGCACAGAGATCTAGTCTGCACCTGTTGTCAGACACACACACACACACACACACACACACACACACACACACACACACCAGATGAAAATCAGTTGACAGCATGGCCAGCTTCATCAGATGTGCCCACTCCTGTTCCGTTCATTAACGTCCAAGCGAAGGCGGCTGGCCTAGGGCCTACTGTGAGTCCCACTTGGCTAAACAGCACCCCCACAAAGCAAACACAGAGAGAGAGAGAGACAGAGAGAGAGAGACAGACATGCAATCAAAGAAAAAGAAAAAAAAGTAAAGCACAAAAAAATCTGAAAATGTGATTATTGAATATGTGAATGCAGCTGGCAAAACAAGATCACCATAGCACGAGAAAGAGACGCACAGTTAAACCAAAACGAGGTTTCGCTGAGGATTGGCGAGCACAGCCATAGCCTTGGTTTGGAGGTCAGCTGGGAATTTTGGATTGGCGTCGCCTGTGTGACGCCCACGCGCTCTGCCCGTTCTCCCTGGGATGCCAGCGCCACCTGCTTACATTGTGGATGGCAGCTTTGGTGCCCAGCAGGAGGGCTGGACGGACGGACTCACAGACAACATGTTTCAGCTAGTTTGTTTGGAAACCTGCGGCCGCCCAGCCAGAGAGAGGGAAACTTTGGGAGAGAGGGGTGAGAGGAACAGAAACAGAGAGAAGGATTTTCCGAGAGTTTGCCACGTCTCGCTCGGCCTCACTGTCTGACTGGTAAGACGTGCGACAAACAGTGGCCTGAAATGATTGGCAAGTCGGTTACAGAGCGATAGACCGCTAAGATTCTCTGCGGCTCATTTCATCGGGCGTGTGTGGCGACGACTGTGGCATTTAGCCATTTGACCGGCAGGTTTATCATATACTGATACACAGAAAAATCTCAAACTAACATTATCACACCATATAAAACCATTTGACCGTTAAAGGAAAGCTGCTACTGCTTTGGGAACCAGAGAAAGAGGTGGTTTCCCAAAACCTCCCACTGACTGTAATCTGGTTCTCCACAACCAGCATATAGTCAGCACCCTGACATGACTCATAACAAGTGATACAACCCTAGAAGAAATAATCATGACATAATCATCGCCGACACATCGCGTCTTCTCTTATTATCTACCTACCTCTCAGATGAGAGAGCAAAGAGGGGGGAGGGATGGTAACAATTCACACACATTTTATTTATCGGAAAACTATTTTGGTGCAGCATGTGTGTGTGTGTGTGTTCCGGGAGGTAAGGGTAAAGAAGCTGTGGGCAAGAGTATGCGAGAGAAGCGAGTGAAGGGAGTGGAGGGGAAACCACCTGCGGAGGAGAGGAGAGCGCTGGGGCCGTAGGAGATGAAAGAGGGAGGTTTTGAAAACTTCCTTCAAAGCCCCTCAAAAAAGGTAAAAGTATCCCGGAAGACACACACAACCACACACTTGTTATATCTAGAGGTAAGCATCCGGTGTCAGAGGAGTTTCTGAGAAGGCACTCTGAGGTACATCTGCCTATTTTTTTGGTTTTTACTGCACTTCACTCTCCTCTTGTACAGAACGAGAGGTTTCTTTTGTTCTTGAAACAACTCCCAGACAGGAAGCCAGGGCACCAGATGATGGTTAGCTAGTTTCCTTTTTCAAAAAAGAAAAGCGTCTTTCTAAGATGCGTAAGGTTTTAGCACACCTCCGCAATGTCACAGCAGCCCTCGGTAATATATTTTAGGACTCGCGAAGGAGGGTGTTTACGATGAACTGATAAGCATATTGAACTAATCAAATGCTTTTCCGTTCGATGCTTCACCTCCTCGTTATTTATTTAATTTCTCTTCTCCTGTGCGGTATCAGAACGGGTCATTAAAAGGAAATCATCTCAAGATTTTTAATGAAGGCCAGAAAAGAGAAGAGGTACTACAAAACGCCCTTCACAGTACAAACGTACCCTTAATATGTATGCACAGACACGACAGGCCTAATCAATCATTAATATTCAACTGGTTACATCCTCTTCAAACACACACACAGGGCAGAAAGGTCAAAACACTGTCATCTGTACCTCAATTAAATATGGAAGTAGATACTTTAAAATCTATCTTGCACTCTCAAATGAATCAAATTCAAATATACTTTATTGCATGAATGTGTATGAGACATGTAATGTGTTTACAAACTGATAAATCTAATAATAAATGCATGACCATTCATAATTCAGTGTTTTTTTTATTAAAAAAATCAATAACAGCTGTAGGTCAAATAGAGGATAATTACATGCATGCTTTTTCACTTTTTTTCATTAGTTTCTCTGATCAAATATGGAGCATAACATTTTTTTTTTTGTTGCTATTATAATGTATAGTATGTAAGTACAATAAAGCCAAAGCAAGGTTGTCCATGTTATACATATAATAATTCAGAGTATAAAATAAAAATATATTGTAGACTAGATTAGACGAAAAACAAATGGTGAATAACATCTCTTTACAAAATAAAATAAGATAAGTTATATATTTTTAAATTTATTGGTAATGAGTCAATTATTCTTATTTTTCTGGGCTGCCTCTCCCTCTCACCCACATCTTATTAACTGGCTGCCAATAGTAAAAATGTTTATGGTTTTTATCTATCGTGCATCCAAGCTGCTGCCGACACTCTCTGGGTGTCGTTTTAACTTTCTAATTTTCCCTCTCCGTCCCCAAGGCACAAAGTCAAATCATGAGGAATGAAATAAAGGAGGAACAAATGACTTTACAATGAGAGTGGTCACATCGCACAACCCTGCAGGAAGTCTACCTCCAGTCAATCATAACCGTCAGCCTACTCAGCTTCCTGCGCAGCAAATCTCATTTGCTGCCTCCGCTCCCTCGCTGGTGCGACTATAAAGGGGGATGTGGGGATAATGTGCATTATTACTTTTATCCAATGTAAGTGAGGCAAGCCAATAATTGCACAATGTTGGAGTTTTATTGTTCCCAGCTGCTGCGATCATTACTAAACGTCAAGGAGATGCAACATTTCCTGTCAACTTAACGACAGTAATCACTTCCTTCTCCCCGTGCTCCAGTCTCCCCTCACTCCACTGAATACTCCGCCACGCGGCCCAGCCCTGCGAGGTGCGGAGATGAGGCTTCTTCATCATCTTTATTGGATTCCTCCTCCAAACCAAATCATGGTAAACACACACTGCATCATTTCCCCATATTTTCTCATATAGACTGACTGTCTGACTGCAGCTGCTGGAATTATTGGCTAATAATAAACTTCTCCGTCCGTTCTAAGAAATGTTGCCGAGTGAGTTAGTGAACCCGCTGCACTACGGCGCTTACTTTCAACGCACAACCAAAAATATCTGTCATTATCAATGTCGAGCAGCGCCTCTCTCGCTCTGTCTTCCTCTCTCTCTCTCTCTCTCTCTCTCTCTCTCTCTCTCCCTTTCCTCTGCCTCTCCCTGTTTGTCTGTCAGGCAGGTGAATGCCCCGCAGACAACAGGCTGACTTTATTTTCTGAAGGTGTTTCTGGGTTGGCGGCGGAAACTTCACAGGTATCACAGCTGAAGTGAGAGAAAAAGATCTGAGGGAGACGGTGAGGTTGTGGTTAATGTCACGTAAGGTTGCACACTGAATTGTTTTTGGTGAAAATTGCCAGGTTTTTTTAACCATTAGGGAATGATTTCATCTTTGGTGAGCTACTGAGATAGTTTCCCTGTGGTTTGAAGTTGAACAGACTATGTTTTGTCTGTTTGGTAGAGTATTGTTAAAATTAAAACTCTACAAAAATTTGTTTTAGAGAAAATGATTACAGAAAAAAGCTACTATTTCAATCATAATATTGTTTGGTCTTATTTCATTGCATGTTAAAGTATAATCATTTGTTTATTTGCAAGTGTCCTAAAAACTACATGTGTGATTACAACCGACTGTTCTCACTGCTGACGATCTGATGCCATCTCTAATGCATCTGGGCTGCTGCAGATCTTTAAACAGCGCATCGTATTGTACCATGCGCTGGAAACACAGCAAGGCACTTACACAGATGTCATCTCCAAAGGTGAACACACTCGTCACATGTAAACATCCTCGCTCTTTCACTCAGACAAATACACACGCACATCTAGTTTTTTCCTTATGGTACAGAAGGGCTCTCTTCCTCACACAAACAAACACTCCTCTGCACTCCCGCCTCCCCCTCCGCTCGGTGTGTGTGTGTTCATTTGAAACTTCGCCTGGCTTTTGATCTGAGCTGTGGATGGTTCTCCTGCCTGCTGCCCTGCTCCCAACACCCACATATGGGGTGTAAAGAGAATTATTCATTGTTTTCACCACACAACAACAAAAGTGTTTGAGCTCAAAGAGCAGCTGCCTTCACATAGTTAATTTAACATTGCTGGGGCAGCAAGCCACACTGATGATCATTGCCATTCTATGATAGTGGTGTGCTTATTAAAAATAGATGGAGGTGAAATAAGCCAAAAGCATGTGAATTCACATCAAAACACAATTTTGCCATGTGGCTGCATACTGTACATAGGAATCCAAAAGATCCATGCGGTCACAAATTAAATGAAGAATAAGAGCAGAAAGCCAATTAGTTTGCACTTGCACAACAACAGGTTTGCACTCTTAAATAAAACAGCTCAACCGAGCTGCTATTTCTTTAAACTCTTTTACCTAACAGCGTAATCATTTATTGTAAAAGGGATGAATAGTTTCCTGATATTTTACTACAAAGGAACTGTAATAGCGATACATATTTGAGCTATGAAGAGTTTTGTTTTTTTAAATTACATTTTCGTCTACGGTTTTCATAATTTACTTTTTATTCGTTTAAGTCACCTTTCAAAAGGAAATTCAAATGTTAATTGAACAGAACATTTTAACAATTTGCAGTCTTTCACTTAATACCATCTTATTGGTTAATTTATTATCTAAAATGTTTCCTTGAATGCAATTGTACATTTACCAAAAATGGATTTAAATTAGGGATGCACAATAAAAAAAAATTGAGCCACTACCAATAATTAACTGCTTCTCATGTGCAATACAGATAATATAACCATTCATTGAACTGTTTTCTATTTTAAAAATAAGTCCATAACCCTTATACAGGCCCGATGGTACAGTAAGAAAGGCTGAGATCTAGTAAGCAAAGATGGATTATTTATTATCATTATTCAAAACAAATAGCAATTCTGACTAAAATATACATTTTTTCAAGTACAAAAAGGCAATGGTGTTATCGTCCTCCATCTTTGCTCCGCTTGTTAGGTAAATAAATCATTTACCTTTGTATTAACGGCTCAATATAGATTTCCCATGTAATTTATCCACACCCTTATATATTCTGCATCCCTAATTAAGATGGTTTGAGTTCTTTCAGAAATATTCCCAAATCAAGAAAGATTGATTGGATTGTTCTGGTTTCATCTTGAAAAATCTAATAAATGAGTATGCTTCTGCTGCATGTTCTGACTATAATCAGCATCAAATGAAATAACAACTTTATTGGAAATTGTGAGGATATGAAAGGACCCTAGAATAAAGCCTTACCAAATACAACACACACACATATTTAACACCAAGTAATAAAGACAGAGGATGCTCTTCTCTGGGGTAAAGGGAACACAGAAAGTGCTAATTGAGACAGGACGCACAGTATCTGCTCTCAGCTCATCACTGCAGCTCCGTGCTGAGGAGAGGAGAGGAGAGCCGTGCCAGGTCTCCTCATGCACCACTGATTGCAACTACTTGGCCTGGACTAGCCCCGCACTATTGTGTCCCAACTCAGTGCCCAGTGCCTGCTGCCACTAGTCCATTACTGGCTGCCCGGTGCCCAGCGGTGGGCCGACCTGGGGTCCCACAGGCTTTCACCCAGTACCGAGCAAAGGTTTGTGCCAACAGTTAAAGATGTGCAGTGGCGTGCACCATCAGCTGTGAGAAGTGATCACCAACTTCTCAATAACACAGACGACAGGGAGCCAGTAGTGACCGTCAATCTGATTTCCAACAAAGAGGGAAAACAAAAGCTTTCTATCATAGATGGAAAGTTTTCTGTCCCTCAAAGTCGAAGGATCTCAAAGAAAGGTAATGTAGGAGCCAAAATGCTGTGGTAGCCTGTGTTTATTATGATATTATCTTCATTAATTGTTAACACCACACACTTGTAATGGGTTGTTTCCGGTGATTGTCACATGGGTGTAGATTATGATATGTAGGGCTCCTGGTGTATGTGGAGGTTTGGTAGCATGACAATTGGGGTGAGCTTAGCTCTGATATATTTTGTTGACCGTATGATTCTGTTTGTTTATTGTTTTGATTTACAATATTAAATATCCTTAAAACGTTGAGTTCAGTACAGACTTTATAATTTCTACGCGTCACATCAATGAGCGAAGTGTAGCCTCAGAGCGGCCGTAGTCAATGGGAATATAGATTGCCACAGGTAATATTATAAAGACAAGCTTGTCGTGGTTTTGTCACACTGTCAAAATAACGCAATGCTTTCCGATAGATATGATAATTGTGAATACTGTCAGCTGAAACTGCAACCCAGCCGTGACTTCAGTCCATCATAGGGAGGCAGTCAGTCGCTCAAGCTGTCAGAAAAAGTTTGCTGGTACACAATCCCAGCGAGGCAGCATCTTGTAACTTCACGTCTTATTCTGTTCCTGTGCCAAACTCCTTCCCGAGCCAAACTAGGAAATGAGACTCTCTCTGAACCTGGTAGACTGAACAGAATGTGAGAATTGACAGGTATGGCAGCGTCTGCCAAACGGTGAGGCTTCCTGCCTCTGCTATCCCATTGCACTCAGGATCAATCTCCATGACTCACTGAGCTCATATCCACATGCCGTTTCCTATCAGCTGGGAAGTTAATGTACAGGTTAATTATCCAGGCAACTCTGTTTGGAGAAAACAAAATCAGAGCCAAGAGTGCTTTGTTAGGCCAGCATTGTTGTTGTCATCCGTGATATTCTCAACTTACCACTCCTTTCAGCTCGCGATAAATCAGTCAATAAAGAAATGCCAGAAAGCAAGTATCATTTGCGAGGTTGGTGACTGGACAAATGAAGGCAGATGTTGTAAAATCACTCAGCTGCTGCTTGGAAGTCTACAGTAAACACCAACAAATCAGCAGCCAAATATTGCTTGCGTTGAGAATGTAATTTGTCTTGTTCATCATAAAGAAGCCACTGCGCTCAAAGACTCCTGAGAAATTACCATTTCATGATTCACAAATCAATTTCCACACACACTATGAGGCCTCTATTGTCTTCATCCATCTTCGTCCTACGCTGCATGTCACATAACCATCAAGCATTGTAAGATCACCGAGAGAGGATACAGACACTTCTAGATTCATTTCTGTCAGAAACTATGTGACAAACAGCGCTGTTTTTACGTTACCCTGCTTAGTTTACAACTCCTCGCTGCCTTTTTTCCCCCTCTTGTCTCTGTTTTTGCCCCCTTTGACCTCCTCAGCTCCACCGTTCCTCCAGCGCTGGGCGTGATCACAGCTCAGTGCTTCACAAAGCATTAGCCTGTAGATGAAAGAGGGTCTACAGTAGGATTAAGGAACTGTTGTACATGCCCCAATGATTGAGGAATGCTCTCCTGCGCCACTCAAGGACAGGCTCAAACTATCCAGACTCTAGTTTGTAAGGAGCCAAAGAGACGGCACTCTTAGATCTGGACAGCAGTGAGGGGGTCTTATTGTAAGCCTCATGTGAAAATGTCCACGTGCATGTACTTTGGAGCGTTCACATACTGTATGCGGCAGAGACTGACCACGAAAGAAAGAAAAGTTAAAAAGAAAGGCATTTAAAAAGAAAATGTGCAAGTAGATTAATGTTTTTGCTTCAGATTTAAAGGTCACCCGTTATGCAAAATCCACTTTTCATGTATTTTATACATAAACATGTGTCTCCTCTGTGTAAAGAGATTCTGAAAGTTTCAGGAAAAAAGATTCGCTCACTTTTTGACCTGATCCATTTATATAAAAACCTATCTGAAAATGAGCTGATCAGATTTTGGCCAATTTATGATGTCATAACGATTTTTTTGGCTGGTGTAACCATTAGCCAATCACCAACCAAGGTAACCCCCCACCTTATCACATGAATCTCCTTCTAGAGCACCATTGTGTTCTTTTTAACCAAATATCTCACAGAGGGGCGTGGGGAGTGGCTCCTTATTTTCATCTAAAGTAACAGACAGAGAATCAGCCATTTTGAAACAGGGCTGAAACAGAGGGGATTATGGGATGCTACAATGCATGATCTGTTTGGTGTTTCGAGCCAAACACTTCAAAGACATGTTTTGTATATATCTGAGACCTATAATAAAGTAATGAAAAACAGTATAGGGGACCTTTAAGTTTCAATAACCATAGCCATGTGGGGCCCTAAACTTCAGAGACTGGCTTTGCTTGATCATTTTGAAAAGGACTTTGATGATGCCACATTGTCTCATCACGGCCTCACAGGGTGGAGGAAATCTTGTTACGGCTATCCTTATCTTACCTTTAAACTGGGATCAACAGGAGTGGGCGTAGCTGAGCACGACCAAGCCTTAGAAGCTGAACCCTCATTAAGATGCAGACACAGGAGTATGCTAATTTTACCCTACATCCTAGAGAAGTAAAAAGACAACAAAAAAAGGGCTTCATTAAAAAGGCCATGCATTATTCAGAGTGCAGCAGGCCAGAGGAATGGCTTAAGGCCAATTATCCACTGCTGGAATCTTTCCCTGGCTGTTCTGTGCTTAATG
Source organism: Gymnodraco acuticeps (assembly GCF_902827175.1). Classification (NCBI taxonomy): domain Eukaryota; kingdom Metazoa; phylum Chordata; class Actinopteri; order Perciformes; family Bathydraconidae; genus Gymnodraco; species Gymnodraco acuticeps. The sequence goes on along the minus strand of NW_022990295.1, from coordinate 8,196,008 downwards.
TCTCTCTACTCTTTATATATATATAGTGTATACATTTATTTATATGTATGTATACACACACACACACACACACATATATATATATATACACACAGTACATTCATACATACTCAGATAAAGTTTGTATATATATAAAGAAATATAATGACAAGGCAACTCATTTAGGGTAGTGATTAGGCAGGGTTACATGTTGGCCTGAGGGCCTGATGACTGACCTATTTCTATTAACAACAAGATGCCTATCATCTGTTTACATAAACACAAACACACACACACACACAAAGATACAGCTCTAAAGTCTAGAACAATGTTGTTGACAATGATTTGCTCTGTACTCCCTTTGTGCTACTAGAGTTATTGCATGTTCTTACTTTTATTAACCAGGTTAGTCCAAATTATGTTATAAACCTATTTTTTTTAAGAGTGACCGTCCCAAGACAGAAAAGAAAGAAAGAAAGACATAAAAGTTGCAGAAATTAGTCTTGTTTAAATAATCTCCAAATTCAAGTCATTACCAATTACTTTTGTTTAACATCTTTCAATTGTATTATTATTTTTGTGCATGTTTGATGTCAACCCTCTGTACAGGCCTCCTCCTTTGGTTTTGGACGGTCATACAGGGTCACATGTTCTGACTCCTTGGATCACGATTCAACCGCACTACGTTGTTCCTCAGCCTCCGTCAGGGTGTGAACCCGTTTTCTCATATTAATGCTAAGTAGAAATAACACATTTCTCTGCTGTTACGGGAATATTTCTTGAACAGGTTTCTTTTTATTTTATTGGCAGGTTTTTCAAATGGCCTACACTTGCCAGATCAGGGGTCAGGATCCTAAGAGACAGATACGTGTGTTTATGTGTGTGTAAGGCTGTTTACATATTCAAGCAACACAATAGGAGGGACAGCAAAGAAACAAGCACTGTCAGGAAGCATACAGCAGTGCAATATCTAATTCCCAGATACAAAACTGGTAGGATTCAACACATAAAGTAATTGTGTCCACAAACTATGGGATGTGTTACTGTGCAGGTTCAGATGGACAGGAAGTGAAAGAAACAGGAAGGAGGAGAGTTGACTGCTATTGGACGTCATTGCCAGATCAGATCGCACAGCTGCTCGGACCCTATTTATTAACACTGGAACATTGGGGGGGGGGGGTGTGTGTGTGTGTGTGTGTGTGTGTTTATAGCGAGAGAGAGGAAGTCATGTGGCAACAGCCTGCCCTTCTGTCAGTCATCCTATCACAAGACTTGCACAGTGTGTCCTATTGTGGTTGTGTGTATGTGCGTGGTGTGGGAGTGAATATGAATGCGGCTGCACTGTGAAGGTAATTCAACATGCATCAATCCGAAGCGGTTTCCCAGCCGTCTCCTTCACTTTAGGTGGATTCTTCCAGTGTTTCCAGTCCCATTTAATAGTCCCAGCAAGGATGTGTGTGTGTGTGTGTGTGTGTGTGTGTGTGTGTGTGTGTGTGTGTGTGTGTGTGTGTGTGTGTGTGTGTGTGTGTGTGTGTGTGTGTGTGTGTGTGTGTGTGTGTGTGTGTGTGTGTGTGTGTGTGTGTGTGTGTCGAGCCTGGGCCTGCTCCTGGTCCTGCTCAGTAATGAGAGAAGACAGTGCATCAGCAGCAGAACCCCAGACCTGTCTGCTGTGTTGGAGATATATGGGGCGACTGGGCATCTGAACCCTGTTTGACACACACAGGCACACAGATGTACACTCACACACACACATGCTAGCTCGTACACACACACACACACACACACACACAATCACCCAAGGGACAGCAAAGGGAAGGGCAGATGAGGACATCTATCTCACACACTAGAGGTAACCCTGCCCAGGACCATCACAAACAAACACACCACTTCTGTCCAGCTCCCACAGTCTAATAATAGAACAATATTTGTAATTCAAAATAATATTTCTTAATTTATTTCTGACACTATAACCTGAATAAACAGAACAAAAATGAAAAAAACAGGCAACAACACACATCATAGATTTGCGGTTTGGTTGTTCGACCAAAAATGTACATACCCAAGTTAAAACCAAAAAGAGGCTTGATTGCAGATGCTACCTCCATTATATTATTTTAATACAGTCAATGTTTCAGTGGACTGGTACTGACCGGTACACACACTTACTCTATACAATACACATTTGACTATTTGGTGTAACTTGACTCTTTTCTACCCTCGACATATCAGATTATCTCTTTGATTCACAATGCCACTCAATAAACTGCATTACCCAGGAGGCACAGTGGGTACTACATGACTCATCTGTTCCCATTCTCACCTACTTGTATTCTCGTCAGCGGAAAGTGTACGTTACATTAACATCACAAAAATTGTGCAGATCATGAATCAATAAAAAAGGTCAAATTTGACATGTTATGCAGGCCTGGAGATAAATTTAGCGACACTTGCATCATTAAAGAGCCTAATGTTATAACGTTAGCATTGGCAACACCACCTGCAGCTAACTCCACCACTAGCCAACTACGACATTAACAATAAAGTCAAGATGAATGGCTCGACTGTTAGTTGCTGTATTTTCACTCTGAGAACAACTGGCTCATTGTCAAAGATCAATACACATGCCAACACTTGAATTAGGGGAGCACTAGAACTTATTTGTTCACACTTCAAGCGCTTCAAAGCTCTAAACTGTAACTAGATCATGGAAACACTTATTTTTCTGCTGACTTAATAGTAGTATTTTGGAAATTATGCAGCATTTGAAGAAAAAAAACTACCTTCTGTCTCTCTCACACAGACACACACTAAAGGGGCTGTGTACCAACCAGCACAGGCTTCCTAATTGACTGGGCAGGGGGGTCCAGAGCGTGAGCTTCTGCCAAATACATGTAGACGTCAGCACTGTCCCCACCACGCATCCCAAAAGACTCAATACACACAAGAAGCTCAGATACACCTGGCAGCATTACACACACACACACACACACACACACACACACACACACACACACACACACACACACACACACACACACACACACACACACACACCCACACACACACCACACACACACACACACACACACACACACACACACACCACACACACACACACACACACACACACACACACACACACACACACACATCACACACACACACAACACCACACACACACACACACACACACACACACACACACACACACACACACACACACACACACACACTACACACACACCACACACACACACCACACACACACACACACACACACATACACAAAGTTCCTGTACCAAGGAAGAGAATATGGTGCAGGTTAAATTAACTGTGAGTTTATAAATGTGCATGCATTTATTCAAATACTGCATATGATCACATTAGAATGATGTAATGCATACTGCCAAATACAAGCCAGGTTAACTTAAATGTGCCCAAACCTCCAGGCTGTTGTAACTTAAATTAGTCCTCTGAGATCTCTAGTGTCCTGGATTCCAAGATAAAACTGAGAAGGAGAGAGAATTACTACTCCTATCCCCCCTTCCAGGCAAATTCCAGCCAAAATCTGGACTGACGATTAAGTAGGATTATGTGCTCTATAGCAAGGTTTTTAGCGACAACCGTGTCCTGCTCAAACCCTGTGAGAGGGTGTGATTGTGAGTGTGTGCGCGCGTGCGTGCGTGTGTGCGTGTGTGAAAGAGAGAGAGAGACACCGATGGAGAAGGAGAGCAGTGGAGAGCGAGCTTTTGTTCCAACTGAGCCCCTAATTAGCCAGGCTAATTGAGCTGTTAATTGATCTGTTGTCTTAATTAAACATCTCCTGACGCTTCTTTGCTCCTTGTAGTTAGGAATCTGAGGCATGTGTGTGTGTGTGTGTGTGTGTGTGTGTGTGTGTGTGTGTGTGTGTGTGTGTGTGTGTGTGTGTGTGTGTGTGTGTGTGTGTGTGTGTGTGTGTGTGTGTGTGTGGTGTGTGTGTGTGTGTGTGTGTGTGTGCAGGAGCATGGAACACAGAGGTAGCTAGCCCAAACGCATGATTATAATCTGAGTGGGCTGATGACTCCATTAGACACTTTGGCTTGTTTTAGTTTTGGGCTAAAGCCGTCATTATAGATTAGTTTGGGGGTATTTCGGCAGGGAAATGCATTTAAAGTATAATCTGATTACATTAATCTATGCTAGATGTACTCTGATAAAGCTGCCAATTTCAACTAAATCTGTTGAGTGACAGGCGATAACTTTAATTACTTACTCAGCCGGATATGATCCTTCGCAACAGATTCTCTGTATGATGTTAGCTCTAAAATTAAACTGATCTTTATCATTTCCACCTGGAAGCAGGTAAGACGGAGCAGAAAAAAAAATGTCATACACTTAAATCAAGCAGCAACAGAATTAAATCGTCACACTATCTTGATAAAGAAACCACGCTTAGGAAGCGCACAGGAAGAGATGTGTTCAGTGAACCACTGTCAGTTTCATTTAATGTCTTTCAGGCTCTAATTGCTGCTGCGGAAAGTTTATGCTAAACTGCAATAAAAAAGGAAGTTATAGTTTCAGAGTGGATCGTCTCATCATTTATCCATCTACTAATTGTCTTCAATGCTTTATGTAAAGGAGAACATTATAGCAGCTCCTGAAACTATGACATTTAAATGTCCTAAATAACTCGGGTTGGTTTTAGGCAACTTTTTATCGAATTCATTTTGTAAAATGTCTCTTTGATTAATTTTTGTAGTGGTAAATGTAGTCCTTTTTTCAGTCTGTGTCCATTTGCCATCGCCCTTCACCTCCGTGGAGTTCAAAAGCTGTCAGGTGGTCATTTCCTCTCTCTCACACACACACACACACACACACACACACACACACACACACACGGTTATGCTTATACCTGACACATACTGTGTGTGCTGTATGTGTTTGTGTATGTGTGTCTCCATGTGTGTCCGTATCCAAGGGGAGGAGGCAAAGCAGAGACGCTAACTTTATCATCTGCTGAGAGGTGGCAGATGGAGCTTCGGGGATCCTGCGACACCGGTGTTTCCACGCCGACAGGGGAGCACATGAAAGGCAGGCTGTGTCACCATGCGGCCAGCGGGTGTCAACAAGGATGTGATGAAGTAAAACCAGTGGCATGAGGAAAGAAGCAGAGGAGGGAAGGAGGCGATTGGCATCAAGAAATTATCATATAGTTCTCTAACAATGATTCATTGAGTGTGGTAATGGTTAACCAACGTGGAGTGATTTTGTCTTCTTGGGAATGTTGCACAGATTAACTCAAGTGCTGTGACTGAGATGACCTTTGAGCTTAGTGGGAGGAATAGCAACTTGGGTGTAGATATAGTCACATTCATTTGGAATATGTTGCGAAACACTTCTGACAAGCTTTTGAATCTGAATATCTCCAAGCTCTCAACTAAACTCCAATGAGTTTCTGACTACTAAGTATGTGGTGAATCTTGACTATAAAAAACGAGAATACGTTGTGACTGCAAAGGTTTTTAACCTCCATACTGTACCAAACACAATTATATAGTCCATCATTTTTGTAGGGACGAGGAGATATAGCAAATTTAGTTAGAGGAACATTTTTGGTTTTAATCAAAGAGCCTTTGCCCTTCAATAATCAAACAAGCCAAGCCCACCATGGCAGATGTCACGCACATACTCTGTGGACTATTAAAGAGGTTACCATGGCAGCAAAGGGTGCTCACACACTGACAAATCTATTGTAGCTCTAACCGCTGTATGCCATGTTGAAGACACTTGTGAATTTGGACATGTGAACTATGTGTAAAGAATAGAAAGACCGTTTCTATGGACTATAACCAACCACCGACTTTTATACACAAGTAATAGGCTCTCTTCTGAGGATGCAGTGGTTGTTAGAATGATAAAACATGTCCATTGGTTTTGGGACCACCGGCTCCCCAGAGATCCAACTTTTAATTCCTTGCTTACCTCACTCACTATGTTTATGAGCTGGACTCGATGACAGACACCAAAGAAACTTTGTGTCAGAAGTCTGTGTTCATGACAGGCTCAAATAGCTGAGTGCAGCAAAGTTGTCCCCAACACTGCAACGCTCCACATACAGCCTTTCTACTGACAGCTTTTCAATCTTAATTGGATCTTTTTCAGGTTATAAAAAAACTCCAGATCATGCTGCATGATTTAGAACTTCCTTCTGTGTTGTTCCCCAAGTGATCAGAGAGTACTAGCCAATAGGATCTACCATCAGAGAGGGAAGTGCAATATATCAACTTCCACATCAGCAGAGAGGAAGACTGCACAGCAGCTTGCTGGTGCAATGTTGCACGTCTGCACGCAGAACTGTAAACAGTAACGCTTCCACGGCACTGTTTATGATAGATACGACCACAACTGTAACTCAGGGACTTCTGGTTTACATCTGACGTGTTAAAGATAGCAAAGTGTCAATGTGTCAGTAATATTTCTTCATGTCAAGTTATGGACAGTTACCGTCCTAGCTAATAATTCACTCTGCTACGCTTTGTGAAAACACAGCAACAGGCCAGGTGTTAAAGTTTGATATCAGCTGTCCACTCGTGTTAGGGCAGGAAGGTTCATGCTCAGGCATTCTTCACACTTAATGTAAACAGATTAGCTTGGCAAAGGAGCCAAGTGTACTCCTCTGGAAAGCATTATGTATGTCAAAATAAGACTTGCTAAAAGGTTTTCCAGGTTTTTTCACTTTTGTGCGATAGTGTGGATTTGCAGGCAGGAGTCGGAAAGAGAAAACAAAAGATTAGATTAGAAAGAAGCAGAGGCGGCGTAAATGGAGCAATGATTGATCAATACATTAAGGTGTGAGGTCACTTGAAGTTCAAGATCGGCCACAATTATCTGGGGTGTAGACCATAGAGAATGAGCATCAGCTTATATGAGCAAATCAGAGACAGATCAGGTTTAGGGTAAAAGTTGTAAAGTGTATAATCGGGTGTTTAGTCTGACCTAAGTTTGTATCCAGTGCCGGTCCATTAGTAATGGATTGGGTCCGTGCAGGAGCACATGGCCGGCTGTAACCGGTGAGTGGGTGGGATGAGGCGGGGTAAACAGGAAGTGTACACTTCCTGCAGCTGCTTTACACCTACTGACCACATGGAGCGATTAGGATAAATTCAGTAATAAACTCAATAGGTGTTCCTCTCCACAAGCACAAACACACTTTGTGTAATCAAATGCCAAATGTAACTATTTCCGAGTTTGCAAAAAGAGGAAATATCCGAAATGACATCCGTTCGGGAAAGTCCATTACACTCCAGAACAGAAGGAAACAAGTCCAAATTGAGTGTGTGCATATGTGGGTGGAGTGTCTGTTTGTGTGTGCATGTGTGTGACTGTGTATGTATATGCGTCCATGGCGGTCTGCCTGTATGCGTCTGCTTGTGATTGAGTCAGGGTGCATTTCTCTGTTTGAGGGAAACTTTGACAGCCTGGCGTCTTTGTTCTAAAGTTCAGACAGGGAAGCAGATGGCTCTTCTCAGTGTGACTTAGCAAGCTAGTTAGCTGCCGAGTGCGACTTCACCGCCTTTGTTGGAGAAACTGATATTGCTGTATTTAACGGCCCAGCTATAGATTAAACCTGTCCACTACCATTATTAAGACTGAAGAAGTGGACATTATGTGGCTAAAATAAGTATTTTTTCATTTCCTCCTTGTTTCTGCTTCTTCAAACTAATTGTAACTATTATTTCAGGATTAAGGAACTTCCTTTAAAACAATGTATCAATAGGATCAAATAATTTCCAACAACCTAAAATTAATTGCATTGAACTTCTTGAAATTGCTGAATTAAAATGCAAAATCTAAATTGCCACATTGATCAGTGGGAAGATGGGACACATTCATTCAACCACTCCCCAATTTCACATCAGTGCCACTGGAAACAGTAAATCTATCAGAGAACCATATTGGTATTTTACGGGCTTTATTAAATAACAAACATTTCCAGTGCTGGATTTATTGGGTCGCATTTATAGGCTTGTTCCTAACTCTAAACATGCTGCTTCGTTGACATAATCAAAAGCAAATTTAACTAACCGCTTTACCAGACATTCCTCGTGGTTGTAAAAGCTCTCTCTTTAAAACAAAGCTTGCTTGAGGTTGTTCTCTTTTAATGCCGATTAATCCTGTAAACCACATGACTCTGATCAGCTGATTAATCCCCACCTTCAACAATGTTTCCAAATAAAAGACTCCCACCATAAAATCCAGACCTCAAATCCTACTCCTTGTTTGAAAAAACCTCAAACTTTATCTCCAGTGGCAATATGTTCCCTCTTTTACTCTCTCCATTTCTCCTGCTTCACAAGACGTTTGGTCTTTAATATATTTCAGAGAACATCTGCTAACTATCACTGAACCTCGTGGGATTTCCATTTAGCCCAGTTAATTACTCTATCAAGCCAGGTTCATTATCATATTCCTCCTCTTAAAAAATGCACCCGACACTGTGCCACCGTGTGCGTGTTTGTGTGTGTATAGGTGTCGGTGTAAGGGTGAGTGTGTACCCAGACATGTGCACACGCTGGTGTAAGTGTCAGTGCATAGCTCGGTCTTAAAACGCATTCCTAATTGCAAGTAGTTGAGCCATAATACTCGTGTTAATGAACCAGAGACGTCTATAGGAGCCGGCTCTGGAAGTCAAGTAGGGAATCTGTTAGTTGGCATCTCCGGGGAGGACGGTGCGCTGGTATTAATCTTGATGAACAACAGTTCTGTGACTTCTGCCTGTCTGTATCGTTCCCTACAGAGGTTAGTCCAGGTGACTGATGGCACAGCCTCTCCATCTCAAAGGAGTAGTATGTGAAACGCTTCATTTGGAAATGAGACCCCCACTGTTTAAAATATGTGACACTTGCTCTTTAAAAAAGGTGTTGGCTTGATTTATTTATATAGTAAGTGATTAATCCCCCTACGTGCCAACAGGGAGCCTGTGCCAGCATGCCGGACAATCCACTGCAGCACTAGTGACCACTATGACCTTAAAATATTATTAATGTTCCCTGCAAAACCTTTCCGCCCAAAAAACAAGTTTAACAAACGAGACATTTTTCACCCTAGAAGGTCAAATTCCTCCTTCAGAGATCAATAGACAGTCGCAAACAACAAAAACTAATAATACATCAAGAAAACACGGTCTCAAAATGGATTCCAAGTGCTTTCAAATGACACCCTTTATAATGACTTTACTGTCGTATCATTTATAAAGTGCTTTCAAGTGAGCGACTATTGTTTTGTTTTTAGAGGTCACAGGATTTAAATCATCGCCAGCTGTTCTGCTTAACAACCATCAAGGAAAGACCATCAGAGATCCATCTTCTGTAATGTATGAGCTGAAAAGCTTGGCAGGATCAGTGAAGCCATCGGAAAGTAAAAGGTTTCCTGGTTCAAAAACAAGCTTTGATACCCAAGGCTTTACAATTACTAAGAGTTAGTCATGTTGACCTTAAATGCCTCGAAACAACAAATAAGTTCCAGAGAAGAGAAAAGAAAACTTAAATGATTTATTTATTGGAGTCAGGATAAGTGATTTTAATATTCTTAAGGCAGCACATTTTACAGCCAAAACAACCCAATTATTAGATACAGGTTAAAATCGGGCATTATCATCCTTCCTCTGTTGCTAGGACACCGTGCCTGGATTAATGACCGTACTGATATTAGAATAGGATTTAATACATCTGGAGGGCTTTCATTATCCTTTTAAGAGTAGTTCTCTCCTACACCATTATTCCACTATGAAAATAATGAATTAAATGTGTATAGTAGAGGTTTGTGATAGTCAAATTGACGCCCATTCTAAATAAATTCTGTGAAGACCCTGCTTTTCTGTAACATTGTAAACTGTTTTCATGTCATCGTCTTCAGTATCAATCAGCCCTCTCTCTAATAATTACCTTTCCATTATTGATTGAGAATTCAGACCCCACACTGAGAGGCTTTCCGCTACATATAGACTGGTTTCCCTATATGAGGGTCTATATTATATGGCAGTGGGTGTTCACAGAGCGCAGAGCAGTGAAATGTACCCTTTGATGAGATTAGCTGAGTGGTGTACTTGAAATAACCTTTCATGCGCTGCCATTATTGTATTAATCTATTCTAAAACAATTTGGTTGAATTAATTAGGCCCTACATATTTCAGCAATGCTCACAGGCTGCCTGGAAACAGATGGCTCTGAGGGCGAGCCACTCTCCGACGGATGTGTATGGCTGAGGAGTGAAATGGAGAGAAGAGAAATAGGAATGACGAAGAATATGGTGGCGTGAAAGGAGAGGGAAGAATGGAAGAAAGTGAGATGTGTCACCAACACCTCTGCATTGTGTACCTGAGAGAAAATGAGTCAGAGCAAAGAGAAAGAAAGTTCTTCGGGGTCTCTGGTCCTAACGCCCATCGGTTCCTCTGACAGGAGATTGGTAGCTTAACAACAGTTGGGCGAAGAAGACTATTATCTCGATCCTACAGTGTTCTCATTTCATTTCATTTCAAACCTTTATTTAACCAGATTGGTCCCATTGAGATCATAGATCTCTTTTTCAAGGGAGACCTGGATGGGTTCAACCTTGAACAGCTTGTAGATGATGAGCCTACCCATATGGTGTTCAAATCGCTCAGCGTTTCCTGAGCCATTAACCTTCAGGACACCTTGCACTTGTCCTACACTTTGACAGACAGCTCTGTGTACATTTCATAAAACATCCCCTCTATTTAGTAAAAATGTATACAGTGAACTGAAACCCAAGCAAACATAGTGTGTCTCAATCTGTTTAGGTTGTTGCTAGGGCTGAACGATTAATCGATTTAAAATCGAAATCGCGATTTTAAATCGAAATCGCGATTTTAAATGATGCGATTATCAAATCGCAAAGCCTGCGATTTTTTTTAACAATTTCTTCTTTTTTTTTAGTTCTTCTTGTGTGTCAGTCATCCACACCAATCAGAAGTGCCGTGCTCCACATGTACCAGCCATTGTTAACCAATCAGAAGTGGCCCATGATAGAAGGTGATAAGACAGATTGATCCAATCACCTGCCAAGTATTTTTGAAAGTGCCTGTCCTTTCCAAATGGATCCAATGGAGCTTTCCTAGATGGTTTGGTGAAACAAAGCATCTGAGTCAGGTTAGTAATGCTCCATCACATGTTTTACATGTATTACAGGGTGAATCTTAAACTGAAGCTTGACTTTAAAGCAACCCAACGGAAGTTTCATGTAAGTTTAGTTCTTTTACTCGTAGCTCGGGCTGCGGGGGTGCTAGAGAAGGGAGCATGTTGATACGACCTTCCTAGCCGGAGATATGGCCGCATTTTACAATAAACTTCTGTTGGGTCGCTTCAAAACAAATATCGCAAATCGAATCGCAATATTTGTCAGAAAAAGCGCGATTTGATTTTTTCCCAAAATCGTGCAGCCCTAGTTGTTGCCTCTTTAAATGAAGCAATGTCTAAATGCAAAACATTTCACATGATATAGATGCAAGTTGTGTTACTGCCGCTTATAGCTGCTGGAACATATTTCCAGAAGATCTGAGGATAATTATAAGGTTTAAGAATGTTATGTTTTTATTATTTATAATTATTCTACGATCATAGAATGTATTTACTTATTTTTATTAAACTTGTTTTATTTTATTAACCTTTTACTCCTTTTAATATCCTATATTTTTTAAGAGCACATCTAATTTTTTTGAAAGGTGCTACATAAATACAATTTGTTAGTTGACTGAAAATAAACATTCAAGTCAAAAATTATACATTTTGTATATTTTTGTATTTCATATCACCTTATTCTTCAGGTTACCCAATAGATTTATCTGAACCCATGTGTGCAAACTACCAATATAGACAATGTCTTAGTGGTAGTTGTACTGTTAAGGTTTCTGCTCACTCATAGGCGGAGTGTCACTTTCAAAGGAATTTGCAACAGTGCAAAGTGGTGAGGACAGTCGAGATGTTTTACAGACCCTGGCGTGTAGATTTAAGAGCAGAGGAGCTCGAGTGCTGAAGTGCCGAGGCATTTACAAGCCGCTGCCACATCATGAAGGACAAGTTAATGGGTAGCAGGAAGGGGGGAGGACCATAATGCACTTTGTGGCCCGGGTCCAGCCGAGTCTTGACTTTTCTTTAACAGGAATCTCAACCTTGCCCTCAGCAAAGAAGGACAACAAAGGAGCGAAAGTGAGAGCAAAGAGGGAGGGAGGAAGTAAGGCGGAGAGACAGTAAGAAAGATGATACAGAGGTTCTGAGGTTAGCTAATGTTGCCACAGAGTGCTTAGCTCAATCCAAGTCCACGTCAACTCTTATTTCAGGGTTTTGGTAATGGACATCAAACCTCTGGCGCTGTCTCCGGAGCCAGGGAAATTAAAGTTTTCAAACTCCTGACTTGGCAGGAGCTATGGAAAATGATACCTTTCACCTGAGAGAGAGAGAGGGAGGGAGGGAGGGAGGGAGTAGTGAGAGTGATGTCACTGGCAGAGTTCTCTCAAGCCATTTGAGAAACAGCTTGAGCGGGAGACACGACACAGGAAATGAAACACGGAGGGTGTGACGCGCCAGCATCAATCTATTATATGTTATATTTCTATGACACGAGCTGATAAACTACAAATTACTACAGCACATTAACCTAACTGCCCTCTCTCTTTCTCTGGCAGCATGGCAGGTTGTGGCCCGTGCCAGTGTCTCCTCTCTTCCCGCATCACTACCGTTTAAACTAACATGGACGTCCTGCTGCCCAACACGAGCCTGGCAGAGTGATCCCTTGTGCCTGCTTTTATTACCTTGTTGACACCAGCTGCTAGTTTTAAGCACTTTTAAATGCTGAGGCTCAAATCACAGAATTAATGCCGTTATTCCTGCCCAGCTTTCTTTTTGGCAGTGCTTTTAAGCCCCAGACTTAACAACAAGCCTGGGTTTTATGCATTCAGACAGCTGGTGGGAATAAGGCAGTTGCCAGTGGTATAAAACACTGTGTGTGTGAGTGTATTAATGTGGACAGTGTGTTCCTTCGCGTGTGGGAGGGCATCTGAATATTTAAAAACTGTCTTTTAAAAGTTGCTTGTCCGCAGTCCAAATATAAAAATTGCACATTTGTGGTACTGGTCAGTCTTTGTAAACAAGCAGTTATCTCTCTTGCTCAATATTTGGCATTAATAAAGGTGATTCAAATGCGGTGGAAACGTGACATACTGGAAACCAAATATTGCAGATTCTTCCTTCCTCTTCACCAGTTTGACACTCAACTTCCACTCTCTGGCACGCTTCATTACTATTACGCCTGTGTGAAGTCACTTGCCTCTCACACACACACACACACACACCACCACCGCACAACCACACTCACGAAAAGTGTGCATCCCTGTGTGCCCACCCCTACACACACACACACACACTTCTCCTCACTTCACACACACAAACTAAGCAATGCAATCTAGCAGCTGTACCTCTCCTTATGTGCAGAGAGTGTTGATCCCAGTTCTTCTCTCACACACAGCGAACATATGTCAGTCAGAAACAAGGCAGACTCTGTATTCCTTCTTCTGAGTAAAAAGTTTGCTACTCTTTTAATACAGCACTTCTAAAGTCTTGCACAGAAAGACCATAAGCTATAAGTGGAGGTGACCTTGCTGCGTGTGTGCGTGTGTGTGCGCGTGATTACAAAGGGAGGATCTGACATGCCTTTGGTAAAACAAATACAGACTGATAGATGCCAGCAGCACCTGTCTGATTTACATTTCATAATTGCAAATGAATTACCAAAGAAACATTTCACCAGGACCCACAGGCAATACGACACACAGACGAGTTCTACCTGAAAGGGAAAGTGTTTCCACAGGAATATTTTTAGGAGGTTTAGAAAACTTCCACAAGAGCCAGAGGCCCCCTGAAGTTTGTTTGAATGTATGTAGGAATTCAAATGTATATGTACTTACAATAGCAACTGTGGAGTTTATGCTAAAGCTTTGACTCGGCAATGCAGAGATACAGACAGGGAAACCCAACAGCTCCTTCTACCATTTAATAAGGGAGTAGCATTGAAGCACATTTTCCCTGAGGCTCATTATATTCATGTCCCTTGCCTATTCTGGGATTGTGAGCATGTACTGTATACACCTACCCATTATTTACATGTTATTATAATTTAAACTAATAATAAAAAGGTACATTGTTTGGTCAACAAACAGAAATGCTGGCCCAAAGACTTTCAGTTGTTAAAACACAAGACAAGGATTAGCATGAAATCATGACAATTTTGCTAAGAAATATCTTTTTTTTTTAAAGGAATGAGCATTTATTTAAGAAAAAGTATAACATAAAATTATTCAAAATCTTTTCATCCTCGATAGTTGATTTCAATTTAGATTTAAAATATACATTTATATTAAAGACATAAATAAATACAATGAATAGATCAGAAAAACAATAGTGGGAATTCCTGTTGTGTAGCTACTGTATGATGACTCACCCCCATTTCTTCATTCATCAGATTACAATCTCACCACTTTCCCACTCAGCCGCCACCTGAGGTGAGAAATGGTCCTGAGGGTCTAGAACCGGTCCGACAGGTTCAGGCAGTCAGAAAAACCAAAGGCCCCCTCGCCCAAACTTCAGGACAACAGCAAACAACACCTGTGCTGATGATGTCATGCTCTCAAGGGTATCCCATACTCGCCTGAAGACATACTCACGTCTTAACCTCCTTCTTCTTCATCTCTCCATGCTCTCCCTGAAACCACACACTTCTTGTTCTACTAGTTCAGCAATAGTGAGCATCAAATACCAAACACATCTAAAAAATTAAGCAGATTTAAGCTTGAAGTCACACTGTTGTCCATCATCATCTTTATCCTAGACCATAAGCCTAGCCCTAGACTATTGCAAATGCATATTGAGTTTAACTGTTTGCACAAATAACTGTTTCTCAAATCCACAATATTTCTGTCGTTCTGCTAAAGAGAGAGCAGCAAATTACACAGAGATAAAGCATGAAGGACAAGCAAGAGAGGAATGCAGGTGTCACAGGATGCTGATATTAGTTGTGTATCTATATGCACACACACAGTGACTGCTTGTGTGCTTTTTAATAATATCGTGTGCTTGTAACCATGCAAGTATATGTAAAATAAACAAAGATATCCTTTTATCTAAACTTTTCTAGTTCCTGCGATCAGAGGTGTGTTGTGGTAGCGAGCCACTCGTCTTTGATTTGGGAGCACGGCGCCGTCACTGCCGAGCACAAAGACACCACACACACACACACACACACACACACACACACAGCAACACAACCCAAGCAGCGGGAAACAAGAGAGGAGCAGCTGTGAGTTGCACTCATCAGTTCAGATTGAGGGAGACGCAGGCAGGCTGGTAAACAGACACAGATGTACGGAGCTGAGCAGAACAGAGAGTGGGAGAAGAGGAAGGTCACCCTTTCACAATGGGAAGGTAGCGGCAAAGTCAACAACACTTGCAGCGTGACGAAAGCTGCGGGGAAACAAAATCTGGTCAAAGTGGAAAATGTTTACTTTTTTTCTTTTTGTTAAGTGAAAGCGTGTTCTATTATTTGGAAATAAAAACATTTTTAGGAGCAACTTTTATAGATGAGGATATATGGGATACAGATTTCACGTATAGTGTAATGTGGCATTTATGTTTTATGTGCTGATATATAAATTATCTTTTTTCATGCATTGTTGTTTTGCTTTCTTCATTAGATTTTGGAAAAACCATCCAACATTTTTATTAAAACAATTCCTGATCTAAAATGAATAGGAAAGAGTGAATATGGAGGAACTGAAGCTCTTTAATATATATTTTAATATAGGTTCTGCAATCTGACCAAAACACAATGTTTCTTCTGCAAGAAAAAAAAAAACAGTGGACCACAGCGGGAGTCACTGGGATGCTTCCACATGTCAAATTGTCATCATCACCAGACCCACACAGGCCTCTAATGAGAATAATCAAATAATGGAGGTATGGAACCAGAGGAAATACTCCTGCCAAACCTTCTCAAGTCCTTTATAATATATACACACCACACACACACACACCACATCCACACAACACACACACACACACACATCACACCACACACACAACACAAACCCACACAACAACACCACACACACACACACACACACACACACACACACACACACACACACACACACACACACACACACACACACACACACACACACACACACACACACACACACACACACACACACACACACACACACACACACACACACACACAGCTTTGTCAGCAACTGTTGCCTCCCCTGAGGGTGACACCCCACCTGGGAGCTCAATCCTGTCAATGCTCACTATCTCAGTTTCACTTTCAGTGCTGTGTGCTCTCTCTTGTTACACTCATTCCCAGAGTTTTCCCCAGCCCAGGGTGAGTATTAACCTCAGTCACAGCTCCAGATACTTCAGAAGAGAGCAGAGAGGTGGCGTAATGAGGGATCATTGTTCAACTTGAAGAGTTCACTTGAAAAAAACGACAACGAGAAAAAGTCTTTAAACAGATTAAGAGAAGGGTGTAAACAAAATGGCACCTACCTGTCGTCACCGAAGTTTTTCGCCGAGAAAGGATGATTTCGGGCCGCTTGTGGTTGCCTATAGAGAGAGGATTATGACACGTTCATGTTAGAGATAAACTTAAGTGAAGTATAGATCAATTTCAAAAGGCACAATGAGTAGGATTTGTCAATCGCGGTGGGAAAACTTAACATTTTCAAAATTAGCCTCTCCTCACCGGCTCGATGAGGGTTACGTTACTCGCCAACAGATAAACCCAAATGTGTCTGCTTCGTATAGCTATATTAGCATTATGTGGCGCTATGTTTAATGTATTGTTATTTCATTTTGCATGCTTACAATCTAGCACCTGGTCGTTCGTTTTTATAGCCATTTATGTCCAGAAACATCCTGGGCACAGCAAAAGGAAAAGACAATAGAGAATACAGGCAGAGGGCAGGATCTCTGCAGATTCACCCTATTTGGCCTAAGTGATGATTGTAAGGGAATATTTGTGGATGAGTTCATACAGTATTATAAGAGAAAACCTACTCAATGTGCCTTTAAATCAGCCTTTAATATGTAGCTCCACTACAGGACAGACTGTTGGTTGTTGCTGGAGCAGCTGAGCCAGGTTCGACGGGATCTTCTGTATCAGAGTAAAGCAAAGCAGGTTAGAGGACTATTATTCATTTCGACTGTAATTTCAAACCTTCTTTGACTTTCTCCTTCACTCCCTCCCCCCTTCTTACTATAAAAAAGAAAATACACATTGCCATGTTTTCATAGAAAGTGAGATGCTGTGGACTAAACTCCATGAACTGCCTCCCCCTCTCCACTTTTGTGTTTTCCCTAAATTACTCTTTTCCACCAAACTATGTGGTGTACTGTCATAGTGCCTGTTACTTTAACAGAAAAAAACTAGTTTCCAGCAGTTTTGCAAACTTTCCGATTTTTGATTAAGCAACAAAACACAACATCAAAATTACCCTGCGCAACATTTAACTATTAAACCTTCACTGTTGCTGTCCCTTTTTCCAGTTTATAAAGAAACAAGGTCTTCATTATGTTACACAATCACAGTAAGTTAAAAACTGTTACAAACACTTCCAGCAAAAGTTTACCGATCCTAGCCTCAAGGCTCCAGTAATGTCTAACCAGTCTGAGGTAAACATTTACCTGCGGAGCCGATCAGACATTAATGAGTGATCACCACCTGGAGCTAAACCATTCTCCGGTTCCTGACTTAACATGCTAATAAGTTGTCCAGGTGTGCGAGTGTGTGCGTGTTTGTGAGCGCACACACAAGCCGGGATGTTTGTAGCCCGCAGGAGGTAGAAGTGAAAGACCACCAACTGAACAACGAACCAGGTGGTGAAATCAAAAGAAGACAAGTCGGTCCAGCAACTGTTATCCTCAAACAGCCAAACTTCAGGGGGTTGAATCTGTGCTCTGCAGCTGCTGCTTAAAACATCTGACGTTCTGAGAGACAGAAACGCTGCAGACAAGCAGTAACGGCATTATGTTTTGCAATATTTGCTACATATATACACCAAATTAAATTCAATGTTTGCAACTTGTACTTATTTGGAACGTTAGCAAGCTTCATCAAAGTGCACTTGTGCCCTACAAAATCCTTAATTGGAAGTTAGCTCATTACCGCGACACTGTTTTGCAGCTAAAGCTTGTGAGACACCACAGTCCCAAGTGGGGACCCCAGGTGAGGACATGGAGTAATTGGACATTTCGGCATGATTAAAGGGCGCTTAACTGATTTCACATATGATGTTCAGTCTCCTCATTAAGGTAAAGACTGCTCGGCTTGTGAACAGTTGTTTAATGTCTAGCAATGGAGGTCATTTTTCTTAGTCTGATGATGTTGTTTGGGTTAGCTCAGCTTGGGCTTGTATCGAGGCGATCAGTGAGATGCATTGTGGGATCTTGGATGGTATTTTGACACTTACACAGGGTATATGCAGGATTCCTGAAGTCAAATGTAATATATTTTAAAGGTGGGGTAGATACGTTTGAGAAACCGGCTCGAGATACACTTTTTGTTATATTCCATGGAATGCTCTTAACATCCCGATAGCAATGAATATCTGAAGTGCTTTGACAAAAAGTCCATAAAAAAATTTCATCTGTGGAAGCCGTGGTACTGTAAAAAGCACGACCAATCATCTGAGCCGGCCCGGCTAAAATAACTGGATGGCCTACCTGCCTGTCAGCCTTCCATCTGTGCACAAACTTATCCCGTGCCCTCATTGGTCATGTGCGCGTTCGTGTGTGTTGGAGGAGGGGCTCTGTAAGGAAGTGGCAGATTTTTTCCGGCTGTGTATTTTCAAATTCTAGCGCACTCGAGCTGGTTTCTCCAAAATTACCTACCCCACCTTTAAGACCTTTTTTAAGACCCTTTCCATACATTTTAAGACCTCATCGCCACTTCAAGTTTTAACCGGTTACATTGGCGCAACATTTACTATATTCAGTATCGATTGTCCTTCCTCCTTATCTTCCAACCATTTGGATGCAAACTTGCATTTTCCCATAACGATGTTGTTTAACAACCGGCGTAAACAGACCTTTGCGCACTATCAAGCAGCAGTCAGTGAGAGTGCGATGTCCGGTTCAGATGATGTCAAATCCAACGGGATGCCATAAATAAACTACACAGAATCACACCACATACCAACGCAATGATTACATTCAGGCACACTTTAGAATACAACCTCTTTGGACAATTGATATACTTATTGAAAACAAGCTACAAAATGTAATACTTTGGAAAATGCCGTTTAATACTTAATAGCCTTAATTTTCGCTAAATTGATTTATCGAACTTTTAATACTCTTTAAGACCCCGCGGACACCCTGTTACAAGAGACTGAAGTCAGGTTATCTTGGCCTCTACTGCCTCAATGTTGGACATCATCTATTTAACCTGTCTTTTGTTAGTCCCCGGCTTTTTAACAAGTTGTATGAGTCCTGCTTCCTGTATAGGTAAGGGTAGTTAAACATCCCATGAAATGGTCACTTCCTAGAGATCATTGCATCTTCACTTAGAGGTCTGCTGCATTAGAGGTTGTAAATAAAAAATGTCTAACCAAGCAACTGATGACAAAATGTTTAACAATTCCCACTTTAAGCAGGCATTTCTCTCCAGAACAGTTGGAAAGATGTGTCATAGTCCAGTCATCAAGTAGGAGAAAACATTCCATTGAGGAAGTGATACAATTAAATGTATGGTAGTGAGATATCATACAGATTAAACAAAAGCTATAACTACTTGTTTCACTGTGACAAAACCTAAGTTTGATGCTCGACATGCCCATCTACAGGCATAACTGCTATAACCTTAGTTTCAGATAAGGGTACACTGCCTCCTGCATCGGCACTACAAAACAGTTCATTAAGATTGTAATTCCTAGGGATACTGAGCTGGGACCACCATAACTAAATTCCTCTCCTGTGAGAAGTGTGCAAAGTTTGGTAAGTCAGCTGAGATATGCAACTTTTCCCTTCTTCACTCCCACCATCACCTTGAAAGGGAAACAAGCACTGAGACTCCGATGGACCCACGACATATTCTCATTTAGCGGCTGCGTTGTTGTGGGATGTCATGGCTATTAATTTTATCTGAGCTTCATTAATCCACATTTTCCCATCCAGGCCCACTGTCCTTAATCATCATTTCAGCCTTTGCCAGCATGGCCTCTGGTGGCCAAATACAGCGAGGGTCACAATGTGTTCCCCCAGCTCTCTTGAAGTGAATACATACATACAAAAACACAGATAATAAAACAGGGCATCCATCTCAATCACACAGTATTGGACCCATGTCATTACATTCCTCTCACTGGGGTGAAGCATACAAAATGTATGCACAAACTGCTGCAGTGCATAAAGAACTAATACAGACTGAAAGCCATAACACTTGGCAGGTTGTGACCTCCACTAGAATGGATTCATTTTGTACGGCACTCTTGAGCGATATCTGATTTTTGAAGAGGCTGAAGGTCAATCAGCAGTGAGAGGAGAGAGGGAGGTAAAGCTACAATCAGAAGGGAGGCTTTAGAAATGCTAGCTGTTAGAAAAAAAACCCTCTCTGGCAATTGAGTGGTGTTGAAAGAACGGAGGACTATCAAGACTGTCTTAGCACAGCTCGGTCCAGGTGGGCGATTGGTTGGATACTGCTTATTGTTCCAGCAGATCTGAGCTGTTTGCCGTTATCTGAATACCAAATGGTTCCAATTTGCTGCGTGAAGGGAGGGGGGGGAGAGAAATACCACGGAGGGGGCCAATACACACAATGGAAACTGGAGAGGGTAATCTGATGGAAATCTCTGAATGTTCCTCTCCCTGCTCGCTAAAGGTTAGCCCGTTTAACTGCCTGTCTGCTGGGTGGTTGCTTGTTATTTATTCAGCGAGACAGACAGACAGAAATACGTGCAAGAATGGGCGTACGCATAAGAGGAAATCAAGATTTTATCAGTTGCGTTGACTTCTCCGTAGGATCTACAATTGAAAGGCTGATCTTTGACTTTTAACTCAAGATCATCCGCTGACCTTTGACCTCTATATACCCAAGTAGAGCCTTTGAGCTAAGTCTACAACTCAGGCTAACGTTTCCAATCTGATTTTTTTGATCTCACTTAAACGCAGCATAAGCAAATCATCCCATAACAATGCTCCACTCGATACATATATATACAAAGCCATGCAGAGAGCAGTGGATATGGACTGTAAGCAAGTAGAATAATTGTGGTAGAGTAGAGACAAAAGCCTTTTGCATTGTGACAGAGCAGATGTTAAGAGTAATGACTGTGGAGATTACCCAATAATTGTAGCAACCTAAATCATTTCAGAGGGGGGGGTAGAAAGAGAAAAAGGGAGAGTAGGAGGAGGGATGGAACAAAGGAAGATGCACCACGGATGAAGCAAAGAACACCTTATTGTAGGAAAATGTAAAATAGGAAAATGTACATGCTTTGCCATTTCATTTCTCTAAATGTTTATAGGCAGACAGCTCATCTGTCGTTGCGTAAAAGACGTGCGAAAGCTTCCAGAGATGAGTGGCTACCATGTATTGTATTGGGGGGTGGGTTGGGGAGATAATGGCGATTATGACAATGTGGCTGCAAGTGTTATTGTCTGTGTTTGGGAGCTAATCGCTGTGATGCAAGCTGCTGCCCGGGGCCAAGGATAGAGGACAGAGAGGCCCCTCCATCTAAGAGTGTGATGACACATTTCTCCACAACATCCCATAACAACATCGTCCTCCCCCGACCTCCAGCATCAAACCCTCACCAGCATCCTGCCTCCCCCTACCACAGTTCACCAAAGCCCGCATAGGTCAGCAGATCAGAGGCCCAGGCACCTGCTAAGAGCTGTGTGTGTGTGTGTGTGTGCGTGTGCGTGTGCGTGTGCGTGTGTGTGCACACTTACTCTCTCTCTCACTTTCTCCGTTGTTGCATTGATTGTGTAATAAACTTTATTCAGCTAACCGTGAATTATTGTTAATTGAACTAAAAAGTAATTTTCTTAATTGAAACAGCGGGGGAGGGGCAGCCCAGATTAACGATGTAAAGGAGTGTTTTTCTCTCCCACTCTCACTCTCCTAACATCTTAAGACTTTTATCTTGTCTAATTCTTTTCCCCATTACAGTTCGTCTCACCATATTTTTCCCCCATCCTACGCTTTCAGGAAAAAGCCATTAATCTACTTAGCCTCACACCCTTCTTAAAATCAAGACAGGGTTATGCTGAAACATGTCACTTGTGCTCTACAATGCTTGTTTGCCAAAAACCAATACCCCTTTTTCACACGTATACACACTGGCATTAGGCACATTTATTGTTTTGTCAATGCTTCAATGTTTTCCATCAAAATGTTAACATTCAAACACAACCACTAATACCAATAAAGCCCTCTGTTGCCAGAATTGTAAAGCGTTATACATCAGAGCATGCTAGTGTTGTGCTGTCCACTGCTGTACTGTAACACCTTTGTTTACACAATGCAATGCTGGATCTTAGCGCTTATGTTGGTATGCCAAATGTGTCTGATTTAATATGAATGAAATAGCAACTTCCCATTCATATGTGCCCTGTTGACTGCTATATAAGGTTAACAGTAAAAGCTGCATGTGGTAAAAGCAGCCACAATTACATAAAGCATATGTAGGCCAAAAGCAATAATAAATGCAATTGCACAATAATGATTTCCAGTATACCCTGTTTACAGTGTTGGGTACATGTTAAGCTGCAGTGGAAGACTACTGGAGCATAATGAATACATCTTGTTTGAGCACTAATAAACCAAATGCAATATATTATTTGTTCTGACAGTCACAAAAACCACATCTTGGCATTATTTTAACAAAGTGTTGCAAGTCTCCAGATTTCACATACACGACCAATACTACTAAAGCCCTTTGTTGCAAGAAGTTTAAAGGTCACATATTGTGCAAAATACACTTTTTCATGTCTTTGATACATAAATAAATCTCCCTTCTGTGTAAAGAGATATTATATATAAAAATGATTCACTCTTGTTGTCCTGATCCATTTATATAAAAACCTTTCTGAAAATTAGCTCAACAGATTGCGGCACGTTGTGATGTCACAATGCTTTTTTGGGTTGTGCAACCATTAGCCAATAACCAACCAAGGTAGAGCAACATTTGTTTTTTTCAAACCAAACATCTGGGGCATGGGAAGTGGCAGCTCATTTGAATTTAGAGACACAGAATCAGCACTTTTGGAACAGGGCTGAAACAGAGGGGTTTATGGCATGCTTCAAGGCATGACCTGTTTGGTATTTTGAACCAAACACTTCAGAGACATTTCTTGTACATATCTGAGACCTATAATATATTCATGAAAAACAGTATAATAGGGTTACACACAAGCCATCATCGCCTAGTCGCCATAAACCTCATCCCAAATACAAAATCTATGTGGGAGAGTGAACTATGCCACAAAGAGGAGAAGCAATGTTTTGGAATTCAACCCACATACCAGAGCTACAGCAGAGCCTCAGGAAACAGTCACATTCCAGTAAACACATGTGGACTTACCAGGGCAAGAGCTCCTGGTCACCAGCCTCGCCAAATATGATCTCATACAGAACAATATCACCCCCTCCCCCACCCCCCTTTACATAGCAGCTATTGGCTGGGAGGGAGGAAGTGATGTATATTGACTTTTCATTTGTGTCTTGCTGACTGTGCTGACAAAAAAGCACCAAACCACTTCCAGCTGCTAAACTTAGAGAAAACAACCGCGTTCTGCTGAACATGATTCAGCTATTTTGCTTCTCGATTTAGTGTTTTCATCACGCGTTTCTATTGCTCCACTACTGCTACAAATGTGAGTCATGCAGTGGTTAAAGTAGCATAAACGACACTCAGCCCATTATCGCAGTAATATTCCTCTAAAATAATTAGTACATCACTTGTAATATAACCAAATGAGGCCCCGAAACGACATAGCTGCTCACGTTAATGAGATCCATGTACACAATAAAACAAACATTATCCATCTATTCCTGCTGATCTGCCCACATTAACACATGACCTTTGCAACATGAACATTCTTGTCTAACAATACCAATCGTCTTCTCTGTTTGTCTATCTTGAGAGTGTGTCTCATCCAGCTCGCACCTTGTCAGTCATAAAAGCAGAGGGAGAGGGGGGAGGGGGTGAGCGCAGAGGAGGAGGAGGAGGAGGAGGAGGAGGAGGAGGAGGAGGAGGAGGAGGAGGAGGAGGAGGAGGAGGAGGAGGAGGAGGAGGAGGAGGAGGAGGAGGAGGAGGAGGAGGAGGAGGAGGAGGAGGAGGAGGAGGAGGAGGGATAAGAAGAGTGCCATTACCAGTGTTCTGGACCCGTGTCTTCCCAGGGTGAATAATTACGTCTGACATGTCGTGAATAGGGAGGGACATTATCGCCGTGATCCTTCGTACCCCCTCTGTGTGTTCCCTTGCGCACACACACACACACATTAGGGCCCCTCTGAATGATTTAGGGGGTCTGTTAATAATGCAGGGGCTCCTAGAGCTAATTAGGTAAGTAGCAGAGGGCGCCGGCTGTGACGCCTCAGCTCACTGATACGAGCTGTAAAGGAATGAAGTATCAACTGCACCCTAACTTCAATACCGGCCCTGATTGTTTCCAAAGGGGATGGATTAAATTTGTGCTTACGATTAAGTTTCACTATTGATCTTGGTGCCAAAATGGAGTCCTGCAGCAGCTTCACTATTCTCTTTCTCTCATCCGCATACATTATCAATTATTAAGTGGATGAGGAAAGGTAATAGGTAACAGGTCTGAATGCAGTGGCCCTTAGGTATTTTTGACAAGCAGCACCAGAGGTTGAAAGGTAACAGGGATCTGTGTGCTCCAAGAAAATCAATAGAAAGTGATTATCTTGAGAGGGAACAAGTGGAGAGCCAAGGTGGGCCTTGTCACGTGTACAATCTCTCTCCCCCTCTCTCTGGCGCCATAGCTGTCAGCCCTGTAAGTGCAGTGTCAGGGTGATTAGAGAGCAGCGGGGCCCAGACAGAGCTCAACCTCCAGACGGGCCCTCCAGAGACGCAGCGCCACAACAAACCCCAGCCCAGGGTCAGGCCCGCTCCAACAGCCTCCCTGCTTGCAAGATGGGCCCCCTTAGTGCACAGTCAGGAAGCATCTTGTATTAGAGATTGCAGGGTCGATGATATATAGCTGCTTTATGGCACCTTTAGGGTAAAGGCAATTATTTTTAAAGGGCTGATCCACCCAAAATGCAAAAACATATATTTTTCTACTCAGAGGTATGCAGACATGCAGATGATTTATTTGAGATTTATGCCTCCACCTCAAAAAAAGAAGAGGTGAGGGGAATAACTATGCTGAAGAAATTGCTACAGTTAAAATGTTGACTATGAGTTATGTGGATTTATAATAAAAGGCATACTTTTTTTCAGGTAATGTAAATGTACAAAACTGTAAGCAGATCAAACTAACTTTTCATAAACATTTTAGAAATGCTTATCTTACAAATTATGTAAATAACAATACTGTAAATATGCTCAGACAATGTGATTTCTTTTTTTTATTGGAATGAACTATTCCTTAAATATAGGCCTAAGTTAGAAAAACTAAGTTCCAAACAATGGTTATAAGGTTTTTGTTTAAATAGCAGTATTATTATATGGACCAAAAAATAACGTTAAGTGGAATAGTTAAGATTGTAGTAGCCCGAGTTATTTAACTGTTACAAGAAAAGGTACTATAGTTCAGAATATTAAGTGTCTATTGAAACATAACGATAGGGATGTAATTAATTTAGCATGTCGGATTCAAATTCAACCAAAAAGTTTCAATTTAAGACAGACAAAAAGCAAACTCCATAAAATGTAGATAAGGAAGGCTAATTTGGCTAACACTTATTATCAACAGGCCATGTAGCTTACCATCACTCTCGCTGGTAACTTGACACGGCGTCCCGTTAAAGTTTCCAGATACAGGCTAGGTGAGGTTTCAGAGGTCAAAACGTTTAACCAAATACATGTAAACAAATGTGCATTTACACAATATTTCACTCCAAATGCACCTGACGCATTAGGCTACGTAAACACTACAACTCACGTGGAGGAAGTTGCGTAGGTAAAATGTGTTGGCAAGATGGAAGTTAGCTTGATATTGGATACAAACGTAATATCTTTATTTAATATATCTAAGTGGACAAAGCTAAAGTGATGAATATGTACTTTAATGTCGCGGAAAGAGAATTTCGATCATTTAAAGTAAACCTACTCTTATGATAAGAAAACATATCTCTGAAGAGCTGATGACTAATGAGAAGAGTACTTCTTTTTAGATGAATATAACCACAGGAGGCAATTTGAACAAACTACAAACATTTTTGTAAGCTAACATGAGATGTGAAATGTGATTTTTTTTTTTAAACAACCTTTAGCATGCTGGAAATACTACTTTATTTGATTAAAAAAGTTCATTTTTGGCCTTAGAAATAGTAATTTGACAAAAAAAGGGGAATATTTATGCTATCAGATTTCCAGGCAATAAGGACTTAGAGACTTTCTGCTAAAGTGAGTGGATGCTACATACTGCTCTTCATCAAACTCACAAAATAAATATGTAGTGCAACCTCTATGTTTCTGATTAGGTTAAAAATAAATTACACAATATGTGACCTAGTTGACTTCAGAGGAGAGTATTAGTGTATTTTTTAACACTGACAAGCGATCTAAGCTAGTTGCTTTCCCCTGCTTCCAGTCTTTCTGCTAAACTAGCCTTATCCAGTTGTGGTTTATATACCAGTATAGCTCTATACTTAAAACACAGACATGAGATTGATATTGTCTATCTCATAAAGCTCTTGTGGGGAAAAGCGAACAACCACAGTCCAATTATGTTGAGGTATTTTCTGTAAATCACAGCCACCCAGTAGTCTAAGCACTGCGACTTAAAAAGAAGAGACACCTACAAACATTTCTGCTCCAAGGGGATTATTTTGTAATTTTTCTGACATGGAGATGTGTGTGTGTGTGTGTGTGTGTGTGTGTGTGTGTGTGTGTGTGTGTGTGTGTGTGTGTGTGTGTGTGTGTGTGTGTGTGTGTGTGTGTGTGTGTGTGTGTGTGTGTGTGTGTGTGTGTGTGTGTGTGTGTGTGTGTGTGTGTGTGTGTGTGTGTGTATAGGAGTTGGATTCATACAAGGATAACCACCATATAATCTACATTTTTTCAAATGTTTCTTTCCCCCCAAGTTCCCTGTAGCGCACGCTTGTTGACAGATTGCTCATTAGTGTGACACAAACTTTCAGCACCGTCTGCAGTTTCCTGAGTTCACCATGTTCTCTCCCATCCCACAGCGTAAGGAAAAGCTATAGTCTGAATGAGCTCTACCTGTATGTGATATCTATGGCCTGGGGGTTGACAGTATCTAATCACAGCCTCAACAGGTGAGGAGAGGAGATGGCGCAGACAGCATGGCACCACATTGGATTCCTTCACTATCATAATGTAGATCAAACCACACACACAGTATCTAGGATTTATGGTAAATAATATTAATATATAGGCCTACTGCTCTCTACGGTGATGTTAAATACAGTAAATAATGCACACACATGGTATCCTAATACATCTTACTATATTATGTTACAGTCTGGAAGCATTTACTGTCAACGTCAACGGGAAATCCAGAAGAATTTATAACAACTGCAAGACAAGTGTTGAGTCATTGTAAAAGTGTACACACACATTATTGTATTAATCTTTATTCATTTACGATGTGATGTTTCTCAGCACCGCGTTTGAAGTCGCTTGACCTCGTTCTCACCTCGACAGCACAGTACAACGTCAGACATAAAAGCCGTCAGAGAGGGCAGGAGAAGCCAAACATCCTCAGGGGAAGAAAAAGCAGAGAAGTGGGAGGAGAAGAAGGAGGAGAAGGAGGAGGATGGGTGTCACCATCTCTACAAAGCCCTCTTATCCTCTCCATATCAAAGCGCTGTACTCCCAGCATAAAATATTGTCAGGATGATATGACTCACTCCACAGGGGGAGCTTGTCCAAATCCAAAATTAAAAAATCAGAACGAAAAAAGAGAAAGAAAGCAGTTTATCATTGCAAAAGGTGGACGGGGCAATTCATGTGGTTTTGGCAGGTCATGGATGCACAACAGTGTTCATTTAAAGATGTTTTTGATATCATACAAAGGAAGTATTGTGAAGAGTATTCCACTGAGATGAACTCATAAAGATGAACTCATAAAGAGCAGGACAAAAAAGACACAAGACAAAAAAATAAAAGTACGGGCCTTTTCTCACGCAGCACCAAGATGACAAATGTGTTGTTACTTATGATAATAGTTACTTGCTTTTGACAAGATTTCTAAGGCACAGAGTGTTCACTCTCTTCTCCTTTTGTATTTGCTTTCTAAAGAGGAAGTATTTAGGATGTAGGCCAGATGGGTACACAGCGCTATTGTATGGTTGACAGAGAGATGACCTTGTTGTGTGTGTGTGTGTGTGTGTGTGTGTGTGTGTGTGTGTGTGTGTGTGTGTGTGTGTGTGTGTGTGTGTGTGTGTGTGTGTGTGTGTGTGTGTGTGTGTGTGTGTGTGTGTGTGTGTGTGTGTGTGTGTGTGTGTGTGTGTGTGTGTGTGTGTGTGTGTGTAATCAGACAGAGAGGGGGGATTAGAGATAGGCACCTGGCAGGTGGAAACAGTCTGTACTCATCTGATGCCCTCCTGTCCTTCTGCACACTTTCTCATTGCACACACACTTACACACACAAAATGTAACTTGGTCATAAACATGATGTCATAGTACAGTGTGTGTAACCACCTGAAGTGTATCTTTGTTTCAGATTGACAAGGTCTTGCCTTGAAACGCACTGTGGCAGCCCCTTGTGAGAAATTAAATTAAAACTTCAATAGGGACACAAATACTACTGTAGCCTGGGAGTTCCAAGATCTTAGAGCCAACTACCTTATATGAAGAGACGCTCTGGGTCTATATAATAAAGGTCAGTGCCCCTGAATAATAAACCAGAAACTTACATGTAAAAAATGCATTACATTATTGACCAGCTTGAGACTCAGGTGTCATAATTTGTACTAGGATCGATATTTAGTGAGAAATATAGCAATTTGTTTAACTTTTAGCATAACACCGTCCCTTTAAAAAGGTTTCAGAGTTATTCCTGCGTAGGTAAATTAAGCTGACAAACATCAAGCTCAAAAATCATACAGCTCCATCCTGTCAGCCTTCCCAAAAGAGTACTAAGCACCCCATCTGTTATGGCCTGCTCAAAGATAGTAGCTCAAGTGGAGTCATCAGTGTTAAGTTAAAACAAACACAGTAATTACCCTAATTAAGGTCTGGCAGATTCCTTTAGATTAATAGTAGCCTGCATTAGATACTAGATAGGTTGATATCAGAGGAGAGAGAAAAGAGGATTAGATGAGGTCAAGAAGAGAAGTAGGGGGGAGACAATTTATTGACAAATATTTTTTAAAAAGGAATAAAAAAAAGGAACATTTTGTTGATTAGGGAAAAAAAGGGGATGGCTGTAAAAAGGAAATGAAGAAAAGGTAAGGAACAGGAGTGTCAGCAGTCCTGGTAAATGTCGGTCTGGAGGAGGGCTTTTTTTTGACTGCACCACGAGTAAATGGCTCTGCAGGCGCCTGTCACTCTGAGGGCCAGCATGGGACGATCAGCGATGATGACGGGGGCACAGACCTGTGTCAAGATGCTGAACCCAGCTGTCAATCAAACAACTCTGCCCTATGGGATGACAAGGATGGGCCTTAATCCTGCTGAAGAGAGGAAGAGAGACGAAGAGGACGGAGAGAGAAATTAGGCGGGGAAAGAAGAACATGCAGACGGAGGGAGAAAGTTGCTGGAGAGAAAGAGAAGGAATGGTTATTGATTTATTCAAGAAATGTATGCCATCCTATTGAGAAAAGCTAAAACCAACAGGTGATTGTGTAACCTCAGGAAGTTTATATAACAGGCAGGGGAAATTGCAGTTATTCACTTTTCAATTCGGGCTTCACCATGGAGCCAGTTATCTTGGGAAATGAAATATGTGATGGCCCTTTCCTTAGTAGGCAATATGACACTGTGTGAACTTGTCATTTGACGGCCAGAATGAGTCATCTTCCAGCTATCTAGGACCGTAACCCCTCAGGCCTCCTGGGAGCGCAGAGGAATGAACAGGGAACCAGTACATTAGAAACAATAGAATAAGAGGCTCTATCCCACAGTCAGTTTTCACTGGAGCTCCGGCAAGCTGTTTTCAATTAGCGCGCGCCGATTGTCAGTGTTGGTCTACCACATCTTTTCAAGTAAATGCAACCATAACTTAAAGCCACAATGTTTGGTTGGGCCATGAGCGAGTCTGTGCTTCTCTCCTTTCTCGTGTCAGTGGTATCCACTCCAGAAGTCCTCTAACATGCTTTTCTGTTGTTGCTGACGTTCATTAGTACAGCAGAGAAAGTCTCTCCACTATGTTTTACAGTGATGTAATGTTGTGAAAATGCAATACAATTTACCACTTAAAAACAGCAGCAGCAACCGGATGATAGAAAATCCCTACAGAACACAATATATCAATGTTAATATCGGAATACATTTAAGTCTTGGAGGTACAGAAAGTTATCACTTATGGGAACTAATTAAAGAAAACGGGGGGAAAAAACAGACAGTAGGTGCTAAATGTTTGAAAAACTGCAATTACATAAAATGAAAATAAAGCTGTAATAATTATAAGGGATACAAAATATGTCACTGTGATAATATATTTCAGCAGGTGCATGGTTAGCTGGCACACTAGCAACTTTCATTTATACAATCTTTTTATAAATATACTTCAAGGACAATGTATAGTTTATTTGTATAATGTGTGGTGAGTGTTGGGGACAGTCCCCATTAATCAACTGTCACAAAAAACAGTAAATGGTGCTATATGTTATGATATCTGGGGAGAACGTTGAAATTCTATCAGGACCTTTACAGTTTGACGCCTCCCAGCACTAATCTGCTGCTCTTCAGCTCTACATAACACCTCGTGTAATGACATTTGTCTGGTATGGATTTAGATTAATCCTAGTCATTTTGTGGCAATAGTCACATTTGGTAGTCTTCTGCAACTTTGTGTGACCAGAAAAGCATTTGCATGTAACAAAATAACTGCAGTTAGATATTTAACAGTTTATTGGCAGATCCTTATCCAATTTAGTTTCCAATCACTGTGTTGCACATATAAGTGTTTGCATTCAAGCATGCATATCATTTACCGGTCGTAATCCAAGATGGTAGATCGTCTAAACTTTTGATTTTGGGCTTGGAGTTTAAATTATTTCCTTCACGTCAGAAATAAAGTATTTGTACTTGATGTTTTTACATTGCTTTTTATGTGTGTGTTATGGTCTGAGAAACAGACAGACAGACAGGTGGAGAGAGAGAGACAGCGTCAGAGAGACAGTCAGGGACAGGGGACACTGTGAACCAAGAGGAAAAAGCAAGATATTTCAGGGCCCAGATGTACAGTGTCCCTGAGGTGATCAGAGCTGTGACCTGACACTGCAGCGTCCCAGCATGCTCGGCAGATGTGGGTCAACTGACATCTGTTTCTCACTACAGCCGGGCTCAGCTCAGCTCGGCCCGACCCAACCCTGCTGCCATATTCATCCTAATAACCACTCCCATAATCACCAGGGATTATTCTAATATTAGTGAGCACACACACGCATACACACACACACACACTGACTGCTCTGATTAAGGTATAGTGCTCCATATGGTTTTTCGGAGGGGTTTTTGGATCGGATTTGTATGTTTTTAGCCCTTCAGTGAAAAGCCTTGAAAAAGCCAGCTTAGAGAGGACTAAAGAAAGTCTCTGCATAAATAATATTGGAAAATAGCCTGGGCAAAAGGAGGGGGCATGGGGGGGGTTGGCGCAGGTCATGCTGGGGTGAGATGTGGACTGCCGACAGAGGTGCCCTGACAATTAGCAAGCATCGCGAGGGCTGCTGTGTGAATATGCGGCCTTGAAGTTAGGCGTTGAAGGGAGACGGCAGTGTGCTATTCTGCGTCCATAAAGGAGGGATTACGAACCACTGACAGGATGTGTGAATCAAGATGGCACACTCACCACACAACAGGACTAGAAAGAGACACTGCAGGGGGCTGTCAAGACAGACCCAGAGTGAGCTTGGAGGATTACCATATAATGATGAAAGATGATGATGACTGATGAATAGATTGTTGGCGCTTTAGCTATGGGGGAGGGAGGACGACGTGAGGAACTTGACATCTTGAGCGTGGATGCCAGAGTTTAGGATTTCCAGTGCAAAGAAATGTGCTGATTTATTTCAGCTGTACTTATACAAGTGATTGGTTGTTTCTTTAATGTAAGCTAGCTTTTTTATTTGCCTTGTACAATTGTAAACTCATTACGCTCCGAGCATTCCTGTGCTTTTATATTGTGTGTAAAATCATCCTTCTTCCCCCTTTCTCCAGCTCTCCTTTTTGCTTTTCCTAAGAGGTCTATTTGTGGAAGTCATGGCCTGCTGGTGTTTACGATTCTCACTGGGCCCCTACTGCTGGTGTTTTTTCCCTCGCATACACACATATACACACACAAACATGCACACAGTGGGTCCTTACTGCTGACACTCAACTTCATTCTTTGCTGCAGCTGCATCTGTTGTCACCATGGAGACCTTGTTTATTACTTAACCCCCCCTGCTCACAAACACACACATACACGCTACGACAGAGAAAATAGGCAGGCTGCGTCTCCCTCTGTGTTTGGTTTGGCGTTATAGGACCCATCGGATCACAGCCCCCAGCAAGCCCAGGCCCATATGCACAAACACACACACAGCAGTTGGCCTGGATGGATGCAGCAGGCCCATGCTAAACACAGAGCCATAAGCAGCATACTACCTAATCACCTCCAGGCTGGTCTGGATAATGGCATTTGTTAAGGCTTTGACTCAACCTGTGTGAGTAAGAAGGCCGGTCTGGCTACTTTTCCTTTCACACATCACTGATATACATAGAGAAACTAAGGACCATGCAAATGAGGCAAAGCAAAAGCATCTTGGTGGTTGAGGCTGAACAATGAATTTAAGTGTTGGGTGTGTTCATGCATACGGGTCCGTGTGTGAGTATAGAGGGCGTTAGTGAAAGGCCATCCTGCTTAGCGGGCGGCAGCATGCAGGCAGGTTTTTCACGAGACGGGGAATCTGTTATGCAACATGTGAGAGCCTGCTAATCTCGCAGAGCAGCCTGCTCCTCCTGGCCACCTCTCTGCCCGTACACACACAAATACACTCGCACACCTCCTGGCCATGTTTCAAACCATGCATGGCTACACACCCAGGTGGCCTTAATGGGTTTAAGCGCAGTCGGAGATCCTCCTGCGCTTCTGTCCAGACCTGAGCCCTCGTGTCTTCTGTCTCGTGACTGCAAGGGAAAGAAGCTTGAGAGGTCAAGAGGCCAAGAAGTCACCAAAACACACCACAGTGGCAGCATGTTTAAAGTTCTTACAAGCGATATTTGAAGCATTTTTGCATCTGTTTACACAAACTGATGGTCAAAGAGAGTGTTGGCCAAATAAAGGCATTTAAATGTTATAATAAAAGTTGGGGGCAGTGTTGCTAATCCTTGATGATTGATCTGGTTTTTGGCACTTGACAGTTGGCAGTTGGTAATTTTGGACCATGTGTCTGAAGCTTCACAACTGAAGGAAAGGTCATTAGGTGACCTATTGTGGTCAGGTGGCTACAGTCACTTTGCTCACTCTCAGCAGCATTACTCAGCTTGTTGGCATGCTTATAGGCTCCCAGCTGAGTTGCCCAGCCTGTAACATACAAACACGTGCACATGTACAAACAAACACACCTATGTCAGCTGTGAGTACGCAGCCAGAGGTCCTGTCCGAGATGACCTCCAGGGGATAGACATCCTGCAGTCTGCTCTCTTCTGTAATCCTCTGATCTCACATGTGCTGCTGCACTCTAAAAACGTTTAATTGATTTAGATAAACATTTTAAGTTGCAAACATTAATTTATAAGTTGTGTTGACGTAATAATGTTGGTAATTACATCAACTTAATATTGTGTGTAATTTGAACTCTGATTTCTGTGTTAATTGACTTAAAACAAAATTCAAGTTGTAGTAAGTAATGCAATTGGCTTGATAACTTAATTGTTCTACACCTTGAGTTAAGAGGCGCATTCACACCGCAGTACTTTTCCCACAAATGTTCATGAGAACTTAGTTCATGAGAACTCTTTAGTTCTCATGAACTAAGTACAGATCGCGTTCACACCGGAATAAATTCCTGGGGGTGGATTAGGCAAATGAAGCCGCTGACGTCACTTCTTCTTCTTCTGCTTTGGGTTTACTGGCAGGCCGCAAACCACTTCACGGCGTATACTGCCGCCCAAAGTCCCCGGCCGGAAGTCCCCGGAGTTGGGGACTGGCTTCAGTCGAAGCTGCTGGGACTCCCAGCAACTTCTACTGAAGCCTTCCGAGTAAATCGCCAGAACGCCGACACCTCCTCATCTCCACCGCTCCCATGTTTTATTTTGTGTTGCCATAAGTTAGTCTCTCTGCGTTTCTGCGCTGGGCTAATGCTAATGCTAATAATGCTAATGCGAGGATAATAAAATGGCGGCTTCACAAAACTTTTTGGGAATTTTACGGGGCGTGGTTTGCAATCCGCCCAGCCAATCAGACATAGGAACCTTTTTCTCCCACGAAAGTCCCTGCTCTCTAGCAGGGACTGAAAAGGGGGTAAAAAGGTTCTCATGAACTAATTTTAGTACCGGCTCTTTTTGGTGTGAACGCGACAAAAGAGTTCTCATGAACGAAGATCTCATGAACCTTTGTGGGAAAAGTACTGCGGTGTGAATGCGCCTAAGGAGTTCAAGTCCACTCCCACTTAACATGCCTGGACAAGTTCCCACAGTTAAGACAAATAGAAATATACAAAGGACATTTTAAGGTGAGTGTCATCTTTTGTCATTCAAATACAGTAGATAGCCTTGTAGTTGCACTGTATAGGCAAATTGCTGTTTGACCAAAATAAGCAGCCTTTGAACTGTGAATAGTTATGTGAGAGGATACAAAGTAGAGGCTACTCTGAGAGTAAAAATACTGGTTACTATTGTGATATCGCTTTTTATTCAAAAAAATGAATCTTGTGAAGCAGATCAAGGACATGCTTCTTGAGGTAGGATCGTTATTTAGAGTTGTCATTGAAATGCAAGTTGTTGGCAGTCACCCATTCAGAATATATTAATTTAGGTCATTTCTCTTTTTTTCCTTTTTCAAAAATAGCACAATACAATTGAAGTACGCAGAGAACTATAGCCATCCGCTGCCTTGTCGTGTACCTTGGAGAAAAGGAAGAGGACCTTTTCAAGGAGTTTAGCGACGTAATTAAAAATCTTGAAATAAAATAAAATCCACGGGCACAGTGTAAAAACACAGGACAAAAGCACTGCTCTCTGTCAGCTACATTTTGAAGCATATTGCACTTTTGGCCACACCCCAATCAATAATATGTTAGCAACGTTCAGCATGGATAGGTGTTGACAGCAATGGCGTGGGAAAAGGATTATGTAACATTTGAAAAGTGGCTTCTGCTCTTCACTTAACCAGTTCAAATATTGTATGGAACCTGCAAAAAAGAGAAGATACACTAAAACGTGCACGGTTGTGATTGACAAAATCTGTCCACATGCATTGAAATACTAGGCAAAGTACTCAAAAGCACCTCTGTGTGTCTTCAGGACCACATTGCCATGACGACACACACATGCAGACTCAATAGGTGAAAACAATAGCAGCGTTGCTTTAGCAGCTGGTAATAATGGCTCTGAATTCGCTAAGAGTGACAGTTTAAAAAGTATGCAATTACCTAATTCATTATCTCTTATGCGCTAACCTATTATTTAATGTGCTTCAAAAGGACATGAATATCGCCTTCATCAGTGACCGGTCCACCCCAGGATCTGACCATACGATGGCAACCATCGTGGTGGAGGGAAACAAATGAATGAGCCAGCATTCTGCATTAAATGTGTTTATACTGTTTGAAATAATGACTGTCGGCAGTGTAAACATCTTTGTTATACATCTTTTGTAAAATGGATGTGTGTGATCTGCAGATTGGTGGCCATTGAGAGTTTGTTTCTGTAGTTTTACAAAAACTTTACAGAT
The DNA here is from genome assembly GCF_902827175.1 of Gymnodraco acuticeps. NCBI lineage: Eukaryota > Metazoa > Chordata > Actinopteri > Perciformes > Bathydraconidae > Gymnodraco > Gymnodraco acuticeps. The sequence goes on along the minus strand of NW_022990295.1, from coordinate 8,159,727 downwards.
TTGGCACTGGTTTTAAATATGCAAAGGCCTCTAACTTCGTTGTGATGGCAGCATGTATTTGCTGTGTCCCCATGTCCCATGGTAATATGGCTAATGTGTTTATTTATTATTTGTGGGGCAATTTAAATGTGTGTTATTTATCTTTTTTTTCAAGATTTAAATGAAGCTCAGCGCAAGTTCTTTCAGGAAGACTGGGTGTATATACATTCACTCCGCAGCTGCTTATAATCAGCTCATCACAGGCGTTCTCTTTAACCTATTACATTTCACCTCATTCTCCAGCAGCCAATCAACGTGCTGCAGCCAAACTATAAAATGGTTCTCCTCTCTCCTGCAGTCAGCTGTGATTTCAGGTGTTCATGCACCTTATCATATGGCATGTGTCAATAAATTCTCTCCTGATTGAAACATCATGTGTTGAAATAAACAACTGCAGTTCAAAATAAAAAGTGAATTGCCTAATATTTTTGTTGTGGAATTAATACATTTCTTTCTTTAAAGGCAAAAACATGAAAAAGCTAAGAAAAAAAACTATTGAATACAATATATTTGGAGGAACTTAAAAATGTGTGTTCACAATGATGGTAATTAAGTACATACAACTTAAAATTCCTTTTAAATCATGCGGTAAAACAACTTGGATCAACTCAATTGTTGGAGTAATCAACTTCAAAACTTGTATCCCGAATGAGGGTAATTAAGTACATACAACTTAAAATCCCTTTTAAATCATGTGGTAAAACTAGTCGAAACAACTTAATCTTTTGAGTAATCAACTTCAAAATGTGTGTTTATGCTACCAATTATTAAGTAAGTGGTATTTAAAAACACCTCTGATTGTAGAGGAAAAGCCTTCTCCCCTAGCTCAAATAACTTTGTTGCTTTGAGACAATTTCATTAGAAGTTGTCTTAACTCAATAAACATTGATGCAAACTGTTGCGTTGATTTTCTTTGTTGAGCCAAGGCATTTGTTTTTAGAGTGTGCATGCTCCTCTGACGGGGGCAGAAGTAGAGCAAGGTCTGACTCTGTTATTATCCTTTAAGAATAATTTCTAGTTTAGCTTATTAATCAGCTGCTTATCATTGATTTGCAATGCCAAGCTTTTTCCCAATTAATTCGCTCGTTGACAATGTTCATGGAACTTAAATCAGTCGCTCTGAGAAAGTCAGCAAAGTGATAGAAGTGTGAGAATATTAACAAGTAGCTCAAACTTGCAGAGCTGATTCATTGAGAGAGACATTAAAAGTCGCTTCTTATCTGCAACAGTTTCTCCTTATTTCATTTGTGCCCACAGCATGTTTTGCAATTTGGACCCCGCTCCATATTTGTGACAGCTTTGATGTGCTGTGAGGCTTCAGGCCCTCTCTCACACATAACTGCAGCGCAGCGGCACAATAAATACTTTGATAACAGCACAATCTGTAACTCCGGCAAAAACAAATAACAAAGCGGTCCTTACAAGAGTTCTTTTGTCAGGGTTTGGTTCTGGATTCATGAACCGAACGAAACAATTGGTTCCAGATTGAGGCGGGCTTCTGTTCCCTCCAGGGGGATAATTTAAACATATCTGAGGAGAAAGAAGCAGGAATAACAGTGACAATGGTGAGAGAGCAATTGAGAAAAGAGGAACTAGTGAAATGGAAAATAACTCTAGCATGGGCTGCGTGGAAACATTTAAAGCGGATAGATGGAGAGCTGGATGCAAGGATGGATGAGAAAATAAAGTGTGTACAGTTACAGTAAATTGTACAACTAGTAAAGGTGAGAGTGGTCTTTTAAATATTGGTGTAAACATCACGTCATGTTAGCAAACAAGCTAGTGAGCTGGGTTCTTTAGTGAGCTTGTTTCTCGACAGTAACTCTCCTAAGAACAAATTATCAAAAGGGGGAGTAAACGGTTAAGTACAGAGAAAATATGAAGAGCTATTTTGACTGACAGGTTGCTAGCATGTTTCTGGAGAGTTAGCTGCTGACCAGCTACAGTAGTTCACCAACTAACCCTGTGAGTAATCCCCACTTCCCCAAGGCCGTTTGAATATCTTTTTGCCACTATAGTGTTATGACCAGGCCTTTAATGAAAATGAAGTGTGTGTACAATGGGTGATTCTTCTTACGTCAGAGAAAGACTACTGACCTCGCACAGCTCGTGGTGACTACACAACACTGTCCTTGTACTATTTTTGGAAAGCTCAATCTGTATGTAGACAGCCAACTAACTGGATGTTCGAGTATGAGGGCTGAGTGGGAGGGGGGGTTTGGGGTTATGCAGGGGGCACTTTCCATCCCAGATGTTTAGTTGAATCAGGACCGCTTCAATTTGAAAAAGATTAACCCAACTCCACTCCCGCTCACAGAGTTTAATACTATCCGTGGCGTAGACTTAAGGGACGACATTGCATGTTGTTGCTCTGTGACTGATCAAATTTGATCTTTTTTGTTTCTTGTTTGTAGCTCTGAAGGAGAGAGGAGATTGACATTTTCTTTATGTTAATTATGTTAGAAGACTCTCAGTTCGCTCTCTTACTTAGACTCTCTCTCTTTCAAGTGCGTGCTTCATTCTTGAGAGGATGTACCAAAAAGGACCTGGCAAGGGGTTGGCGAAGGTCCAGGTGCCTTCACGAACACACACACAGGGCACACTTAGTCCCCATCTTGGGTGATTACATAGCCTTTCAAACTCATTTACACACACAAGCAGTCAAGCTGAAAACTAATTTGTCCCAACATACACAAATACAAGGATACACTCATGCACTGAGACACACACATTTTTCTCATGCCCACAAGCTCAACATTCCCAGAGCGAGGATAAGAGAGGTGGAACAATGTAAGGACAGAAAAAACAACACAAATACACACACACACACGCTCACACGTACAAACCATAGCCATGTCCAATCTCAATTCCAAACGTTGATAAGTGATAGTAATTTGACATGACAGCCGTGATGTAGTATCAAACAATATGAATCTGAATCGGACACTGGGGTGGCGGATGTCAGGCATTAATCAACCAATCACCTTGTTTTTTAAAGTCAAACTGAGATTTCATTGGATGATGAAAGAGGAAGTTTCCTCCTACCTCCTTCTCTTCTCCAACAACTTCCTACCTCCTAGATTCAATACTGCACCCTCAGCCATTAGCTGGGGCCGTACCTGTTGGGTCGGCTAATTACTAATTATCAGAGCTTCAATGGGTGTGTGTATGGAATTGTATATGTGTATGTGTGTGTATGTGCCAACATATGCAAACAGGAGGCAGGCACACATTCTACAGGAAGAAGGCAGTTGTCAACTGAGCATTCATGCAGGGCGCTGGGGAAATGAAGACAAACTGCTGCTGTGACGTATGGATGGCAGTTTGTGTCTTTGTAGCAGAGAGACAGAAAGACAGTTTTCCAGTTGTTTTGTCCAAGGGATGTGTCTCCGCCCAGGACCATCTGACACCTCTTCCTGTTCGGACATCAGGCCCCTGAGGACACACACAGCTGGGGACAGGACAGAGCTAGCATCCACACACAGTGTCGCCTATAAGGACCCATATATCAGCCTTGCTGGTGACACATTCTCCTTTTCATGTGTGACCAGTGGTCACATGAAGGATGTAGCAGCAGCTGTGAGGAACACACAGAGGAGCATCTGTGTGTACGCATGGGTGTGTGAATATGTATGTGTACAGGAACTGTGTGTGTGTGTGTGTGTGTGTATGTGTATGTGTATGTGTATGTGTATGTGTGTGTGTGTGTGTGTGTGTGTGTGTGTGTGTGTGTGTGTGTGTGTGTGTGTGTGTGTGTGTGTGTGTGTGTGTGTGTGTGTGTGTGTGTGTGTGTGTGTGTGTGTGTGTGTGTGTGTGTGTGTGTGTGTGGTGTGTGTGTGTGTGGTGTGTGTGTGTGTGTTGTTGTTGTTGTTGTCAGTTTAGTCTGAGCCAAACAAGTTTCTTCTGGCATCACCTTGTCATCTCTGTGAAAATACAGTATCTAGAAAATGGCTGTGAAGGAAGAAGAAATGCAACAAATCAGTGTAAAACCACTCTGCATTACTGAGAGGGATGAGTCGACTGTCACAAAAAAAGGGTTTAAAAAAAGACAAACCAATGTCTCACACCTGCTTTGTTTGAGGCTGTTGGATCCTACAATTATACTTTTTCCACATATTGTTCAGTTCACTTTAGTTTTGGGTGTGAGGTAAAATTGTGAATCTCACTGAAACTTCCAAAAGACTTTGAATAGAGTCTGTTGGAACACCACCACTGTGCAAAAAAAAGCATAACAAATCCCACAATGAATCGCATTACTGACTGTGTACTGAATGTCATATGTATGGCTTAAATTACTAATCCATGTGCGATTGTTGGTCCGATTTACATGGTTTAAAATCAGCAACTTTTAAAGACTATAAATCAATTGCATTGGTGTAATTCACTGTGCACTCTTTTTACTTAAAGGTCTTTCTCTCAAACATGCATTTATTTGTTGTGAGTCCAGTTTACGCTCATCAGTTATGTCCAATACGAAAATTGGTAAATCTGGTGCTTCTATGAAGGGGAATATGGGTGCTCCAGGTGAACAACCTTGATCTGACTAGAGTACCTTCACATCAAAACCTTAGTCAGTGTAGCTTTAAGAATATATGACCGTTTAGATGCCTGTAGATTTACAACTGCATTTTCTCCCATGTTCTTGTGTCAGCAAGCTTTGGTGTGATTCCACCCTTGGGCACTCTAACATTGCATTGCGTAGCATTTTATCCCAGCCACACAAGGTCCTCTGATAAGAGAGGAGGTATGTGGTGCATTAATGTAGCATCTTAGCAAGCTGTGCTAGTAAGTCCCACTTTGATATGAGCAAACCTAAGGAGAGCTAGCCTTGATATGGGACTAGACGTGTGTGGGAGATAGAGGGAGAAGCAGAGAGACTCTTTTCCTCATCTCTGGGCAGCAGGATTAGCATGTTTACCCGCTAATGTCTTTAGCTACGCTGAAGCAAGAAACAGACACACCAATGCATACACACTGATACATATAATGTCAATATACATAGATGAAAGAATAGACACGTGTTGCGCATGCATAATTTCATATACACAGTAGTACATAAATACACATTATAGACTTGCATGGATCCAGTACATTCAGCTGGCCTGGCCTTGCTTTGTGTATTTGTGGGTGCTGAGGTCTGCACCCATCTGCTCCTGTGTGTGTGTAATCTGCCTCAGAAAGGCTACAGCGCTTAGAGGGGCCAGACTGCACACACTGCACTAGGATGAGACACCTGCCACAGGGCTAAGACCAGAGCCCTGACGCACAAACACACACAGATGGAAAGGCCACAGTTACCATGGACAAAGCAGTCACTCGATTACAACCCAAGCAGTGTGACATTCAGGTGTTTTTGTACCGTTTAAAACCAGTTTTTCCATTTAGAGCTGGGTGTTTCCTGCGGAGTGTGGAATTTCTGTCCCTGTGCTGCAGCTATCAGTCCTAATTGGTTGGTATTAATCGTCCATGGAGGAGGCCAATTTGACAGTTCTACAACTACAGTGTTCAAAATGCTCCTGGTGAGGAGGGAGAAATCTCTACTTATCCTCGTCTTGAAGTCTAGCTTTGAGCATCTGCTGTCAGAGTGTCACGTCTGAATTTAGCAAATGCCCAAGCACGAGGTGGCTGCGTTCTAAATGCCCAATGCTCAAAGGAGTGTCTGTCGTGCCGCGGCTCAGCGTGCCAAATCAGAGCTGGCTAGGAGCTCCCCATAGGCGAACAGATGGCCATTACTATCATTTATAACTTATTAGGGCCTATAATCCTACCTGCGTCAAACACGCCCCGACGCTTAAAGCTGGCTCTCTTTTTTTCTTCCTTTTTTTCGACTCATTTAAAACAGTTTTTATGTGCCAGAAAAGTCCTCATCACGATTTTCTCCGCCTCTCTATCTCTCTGTATTTTCTTTATCTGCAGACTGCGTGGTTGACACATATGTGCAGGGATAATATGATATAGGGTTATCTTTCCTTTAAATCAACAGTCAACAGATTGCCCCACGATAGTGCAGATCTGGAAGCTGATAGTACTGGATAAAAATGCAGGAGCAGCATGCGGTGTGCGGCCATATTCACCAACTGTAAAGGAGTCATACACAATCATATTTATTTCCATAACATTCACTGTTTTTGCCTGTATATTGCAATAATAGTAACAATAAACAACTCTTCATTGGTAATCATCTGTTTACTGACTGTGTTCGTGATTACAGGGAAGCCCAGGACAGAGTTGACATTTTACAACTCTTTGTATCCATAATAAGAGACTCATAATCGTATTTAGTGAAGTGCTGATGGTGATAATTCACATTCTGCTATCTGCATCTTAACAAAGTCCTTCCTCCTACTTTGTCAGTCTCTCAGTCTGGCTCCACAGAGGCAATCGTCAGTGATGCCTCACATTCACCACCCAAGCAGGTGTGGGCATTGACGTTTCTGCTGTGAACAGGCTGCATCTGTCATGTGGCAAAGCAGAAATAGCTCCAATCAATGTCCCCCTCGGACACACACGCACACCCACATACACATGGTACACTCGCACACAGCTCCGACACCGCTGTTCTCCATCCAGCAAACAAGGATCTATGGAACAATCATTGTAAACTACCCCGGCCAGCAGCGATCGATCATCTCATCTTGTATAGAGAGCCAACACGGCTGCTGCATCCTCCGTAACTTCAAAATAATCTCAACCTCGATAAGGCCGGAGAGACCCAAACCTGTGACTCGACGCCTCACCTCCCATCTGTCGCCCTTTTTTGCTACTTTGTTGCAGCCATTTTGTGTCCCTGCCATTTAGCACTCTATTGAGCTTCATCTGGGGATGCCAAATGGCACGTGCGAAACCCCCCCCACCTCACCCCATCATTTGTGACCGTTTGGATGACAGACAAATAGATGAGCAGACACACAGGCAGACAGAGAGACAGAAGGAAGGCAGATGACTGGCTTTGACGAGCTTTATGGGGATGTGTGCGGAAAGACAGACAGACAAATGTGTGTCGGCAAACAGACAGACAGATAGACAGACAGAAGGTATATATACATGTGTGTTTGTGCGTGCATTTGTATACGTGTGTGTGCATGCGTGTCTGTGTGTGTGAGCGGATGTCAGACCAGGTTGTGTGTTCCTGCAGTGGCAGAGATGAGAGGGAGAGAACAGGAAGCTGCTCTCCTGGAGACAGATGGACTGCCATGCTGTGGACACACACACACACACACACACACACACACACACACACACACACACACACACACACACACACACACACACAGAACAGTCAACAAGAGAACATATCAGAGCACAGAAAAACCCACCAACATGCTAGCCTAAACAGACGTCGCGGACACACATGAGGCACATTTGAAGAAAAACAGATTACATTTGCAGACAAAACTCTACATGCCAAAGTTCACATCGACAGTATAAGTGGTATCCAGTGTCTCTTGACTCCATATAGAACTTTTTCCCATGGCTTAATCAATTAATTAATTGACAAATTCCTTAGAAGTTTCTTTGGATACAATCTCAGCTAAATGCCTTAAAGGTAAAATCCACCATGAAAACAGCGAGATGCTCACTGACAAACTTACATGACACACTCACGCTCATAACAGGTGTTAATCCTGCCAGCCTCAGGTATGTGGTGACAACCTTCTCACACCCAACTTGAGAGCTTTGGCGGATCTACGCTACGCCAGGTTGTCACACATGTGTTGTGCGCACGCACACACACACGCACACACACATGTACACGTCTGGTTCTTCCCTTCACTTTTCCCTGTCTATCTTTTGAACGGAGACACACAGGAAAAGGAAGGAACAAGGGAGCGAAGATGAGAGAGTCTTCACAAACATCGACTCCAGCAGCGACAACAGCAGTATCACACCGTGTGTTTGGGTGTTTCTGCGAGCGTCTGCGTATGTGTGTGTGCGCCCGGGCGCGTGTGTTAGGTGTGTTTCACAGGATTGCCAACACATCTCCTCGCAGCGAGAGCCCTATAGGAACAGAGACATCTGTGGAGTGAAAGGACGCCAGCTTGCATGGCCGTCTCTGGAGAAAGAAGAGGATGGGAGGAGGAGAGGAAGAGGAAGAGGAACGGGCAGGAGGATGGAGGACAGTCGGCAGGAGCTCCAAACCTTGTCTGTCAGACGATAATTAGACGAGAAGTCCTGTCTAGTTTAGAAAGAGATGAAAATGTTTCATTTGAATAAGTTGCTCAATTGTTTACTGAAAGTTAAACAAGAGAACATGGCAGACAACTTTAATTAAGTATTTCCCTGCTTTTCCAAAATGTTCGTGAAGTCGTATATAACAATATATATGTTATTTAGGATTGCTTATTTGGTTCATAATGAGGCATTAAAAACTGTGTGACAACTTTAAAAACATATACCATGGACATAAAAGCCATACCACTACCCAAGTAGTCATGTCTGCTAATGGATAAATCCATTTGAATAGGCACTCCTGCATTATCAGTACAACTAAAAAGTACCTCAGTAGAAAGATATTTCATAAGTATGTCAGTGAATGTCAGCAAATAGGGCGAATAGATATTGGAAACGTTGGCCTTCAACAATTCATCCATAACCCTGCAGCCAGGGACATCCACCGCAAATGGAGTTGATGACAATACAAGCAAATGTCCTCCTTGTGTGTACAAGCAAGTGCACTCAAGCAGATGTGCACTGCAGACCTTGGGAGTATGAGCCAGGGAACAGGACACAGGTGCACCTGCTCTCTGCTCTCGATGAAAGGTCAGCCAAATTCGGAGAGGGATGCAACCTTCCAGTGTTAGTGTGTGAGTGTGTGTGAGCCAGCACAAAAAGCTGAGCGAGTGACACAAGAGCTATTATGATACATTTATAGTCTGAATATAAAGTACACCTCTATTAGGCTCTATTATGTTCAGAGTTAGTGCTGCAATATAGTCCCTGCAGCTCATCTTTTTTCTGTAAGTATCATTAGCGCAGACCTTTTTTTCTAAATAGCCATCATTGCCACACGTGGCTCTGTGTTAGTTGCCAAAGTGCATTTCCAGCGATCTGAGCAGGTATACAGGAGAAAACATGTGCAGCCGGACCAGTGCCAGAAGAGACAGAAGGTCTGCAATGATGTTTCACTACATATATTATGCAGATACCGCGGTCAGAACGAGGAACAGACAGAGAGAGGGGAACGGGGGGAAGAGGGAGAAAGAGAACAGGAGAAACAGAAAGAGAGCCGGAGAGCAGCCGGCAAACAAATACAGACAGAGAGAGGGGACAGAGATGGGAGCGAACACAGAGAAACGGAGCAAGTGTAAGCATGAGAGGGAGGACATGAGAGACAGAGAGAGGGAAGTGAAGCGGGGAGGGGTGTGTGCGGGCTACAGCTGGCAGAGGGATTCCCAGAGCCAACTGCCAGTGTAGAGGAGCTCCTTAACAACTTCACAGGACTCTCAGAAAGGAGCTTTAAAGTGGCCACATGGCCTGGCCAGCACAGCAGAGCAGAGCAGCAGGCTTTACTGGGGCTATATACACACACACACACACACACACACACACACACACACACACACACACGCACGCACACGCACAAGCTCAAACAAGAAACAGCCCGCCAGCTGCTGACAGGGACAAGAGTGTCCAGAGCGATAAATCTGTGAGCATGTGTGTGTGTGTGTGTGTGTGTGTGTGTGTGTGTGTGTGTGTGTGTGTGTGTGTGTGTGTGTGTGTGTGTGTGTGTGTGTGTGTGTGTGTGTGTGTGTGTGTGTGTGTGTGTGTGTGTGTGAGTGAGGGAGGGGGGTTAGGCAAGAAATAGCAAAAGAGCAAAAAGCCTCTTCTAGTCTTACATGCTGCACAGAAGTCAGTTTATAGCATACCAGTCCCAGATTTGCATGATAATGTGAAGTTAGGCTGTGTTTCCCACACTCGTAGGCTACCTGCATACACTTTCATCTGCTGGTAAGCTGCATTTTTTCACAAAACAGAAACATAAATTCCTACGCTGTCCTCCTCCTCTTCTTCTTTACCTGCAGTAGCCTACGCCTCCAGGAGTGAAAACATGTGGTACATGCTGTTTGGCAAAGCAGCTTTTCTTTTTCGCTGTTTGATTCTTCCGATTACAGCGAGCAGCGGCTGATCATCAAATGTTTTCAAAGAGTTAAGCCTAGCTGTTTTGGATTCGCCGCCTGATCCTTTAACTGCCAGTAGAAATTGGTCTTTTTTTTCCTTTTGCCCCATTCATATAACTAGATTATCATTATCCCTCTTTTGAGGTGAACTTTGAGGAAGGGATGGAGGGGGGTGTAAGACTGAGGAGGAAAAGGGGAGGAGGCCTGTGGATGGGATGCCATCACACACAAATATCTCCCTCTCTGGCGTCTCAAACCTCCACTAGACACTTGTCTGTCCCGATAAGTAAAGTATGTTCTCCAGGGGTTGTTCAGCAACAAAGGTTTCTTCAGGCGGGATCGCGGTCTTTCCTTTTTTTCCCACCATCACTATGCTAGACCACCGCTTTACTAATGGTGGTGCATTAGCATTTCAAGGAGCCACCATTAAGGAGGGCAAGAAAAGCTGCTCTCAGCGGGGGGAAATCCATTTTGTCCCAGGCTTCAACATCTGCTGCAGCCGTCCCAGCCAGAAGGACGCTCGGATAAAGCCGAAGAGCCCTCTGATTTACTGTAATGACAGACAGACAGATAGACAGGCAGAACGGATGACCATATGCGGAAGCGAGGGAGAAAAAGGAAAAGACAAAAACAACTTCTGTCTCACTGTCTGTCATTTTCTGGTGCTTTCTGTGTGCATGGGTCGGTGTGGTGCGGAGAGGGAGTCATGGGAAAGGCAGGTTGCTAGATTAAGCCCTGCTGGGTGAAATCATTTATACCGAAAGTGTGTGCAAAATAAAGTAGAATGTCATGGAAAAAGAATGTCAAAACATTAAAAAAGTTATATAACAACAATTTAAAAAGCAGTGCTGAGAAGACATCTGTGGACATAATGAGACAGTCTCACAGGCTGGCTGTCATTTGGTCCCACATAATGGCTAAACAGACCTGAACAAGACAAGTCAAAGAGAGTGGCAGAAGGACAGAGACGCAGGGCCTTGATCCCTGCCCCATCTGTCCTGCTCCTCACAACTCGCTCTATCTCCTTCATCCCTCCCACTAGTGGTCTCCTGTTTGCTAAGGTCTAAACCTACTAAATCCTTCACCGTCATAAAGCCGGAACAGCACGGAGGTGATCTGATTCACACACTGGCCACCTGCGAGTCCAAGCTTTTAGCAGATGGATGAACAGAAATACACACCAGCATAAACTTGAGGTCAAAGCAAGAGAAGAATGTGTCTTTATCTTGTGAACAAGCCATGTGATATAATGACACTGTATCATTCTAATGACAGAGTATAATGCAATTACATGACCTTCTCCCCAGCCCAAATAGAGCGGTTGTGATGTCATGGCGCCACAGAGCAGATATTTTTATGTTCATCGGTGTATGCTTGATAATTCTCAGGCATGAGCACTGCAGTCGTAGTCGCAGACACTTAACTACCTCTGGGTTGCTGTGACACAACACACACAAAAATTCACTCCAGCTGATAAACACTGTAGGCCTATTATTTTTTTCACAGCAGCTGCAGCATATCTGACAGTTTGGCCAGATAAGTCAAGAGAATTCATATGTCTCTTCATCGACTTCTAGGAATAAAGATACAGATTAAAAGTGTCAGCTAGAGGTTACACAGATGGAGGGCCTCTACTGAGAAAAGGCTTTTTTGGAGAGAGCTCTTTACCAAAAAAAACTACACTCCAAATAGATCCGTCTGAACAAGCCATTTACTCTCATATTCAATTTTAATAGCTTGGTTTCATTTATAGAGAAAGAACAATACCCGCTGTTCGAGGCAATTGTTTCCAAAGCTACACGTCAAACTGGGTGAAAATATGTTCAAGATATTACTTGACCTCGATACATATTGGAAACGGGTGAAATTATTTTCTAATTAGCTTTTGGAAAACCATTTTGTATGTGTTCTGGGGGAAGAAAAATCCATTTTAATATCCTTTAATGGCTGAAGATATTTTCCCCCAGTGTGCACGCACACACAAACGCTGTGTGTTCAACTAAAACAAGTCTGCCAAGGAGAAGCGGGGCGATGATGTCATCAAGCTGAGCCGGTGCATCACATCTGTGGCTGACCCGATGATGCCTGTGGTGAGCACCTGGCTGCTTTCACCACGAGAGCCATTTCATGTCAGATGAGTGTTTAGAGCGTAAACGCGCATGCGCACGCACGCACACACAGCACAC